>NC_056630.2:151371590-151708673 GCF_002870075.4 Lactuca sativa | reverse complement strand
ATATTTCTATTATTGGCATAAAATGTAGGTAAGTTGCTATTATGGGTAATAAATTGTAAGTATAATGTTATTACATATGATTAATAAAGTACATAGCAGATCAATTCTTGATGTTTCAATTTAAAACATCAGATCAGATGTTTGACTGCTTAAAAGGCACAACAACCAACAAACATCCATGTAAGCTCACAATTGTTGATGTACGAAGCAGATAACACAATAACTTTCACATAACACAAACACAGAGAGTCATTTATTTATACATCATAATCAACATACCTTTTTGAAAGCAACAATGCCCCACGAGTTGTCAAGTTGCTTGGGTTGACCCGTGATGACTAGACGTCCGACTGGATCAGATCGGACTCGTACCTAAAAGTCATTGAGGACAAATCAGTCATTTTAGCTGAAAATAAAGCTAGAGCATTTATAATCAACATATGTATATTTACACACCTCTTCCCGTAGAAGCCATGGAACTAGGGCATACACTTCAAAGCAATCTTTCTGTACATAACACATAAATTAAACATAAGTCGAATGTGTGTTAATAATTGTTATAAATGTCAATGGTATGATGTGACAATACACTTACGGTTGCTCGCACATTTAATTTCACCCAATTAGCAGGGGCCCACATCGGCAACCGTGGTGATAACTCTATCACATTTCAAAACAAGCAGACGTATTTATAAACAGTTAAATATTAAATACTATATGATAATTAAAAGAAAGTAACAAATATTAGCAATTAAAAACTTGATTCGTAACTGCCTAGATGTTTCTGTTCGTACAACTTTCACTGGATGTTGCACTTCACTTGGTCTTTTTTGTTTAAGTGACCCTATAAGTCAAAGATTATGCAATTAATATTAACAAACACATTTTGGTGTTCTTAATGTTAAAGCTAAAACATTCATAACAATTCTCACCAATGCTTTTTAGACTTTTTTTCGCGCTTTTATAAATTCTTAGAATTCTTTTCCTAACAAAAACAAAGTCGATATAAATGGTAAAAGGAAAAAGCATCGAATGCTCTCTCTAAGTTTTCTTAAGCTAATATAACCTAGAATCCATCCAGATGCTCTTCTATGCGTCATTAAGGGTTCAGACTCTTGGAAATGGATAAGTTGTTCAAGAAAGTTGAATTTAACTTGATGGATTTTGTGCATTCTAACACTTCCTAAGTGTACATGCAACCCTAATAAACCTTGGATCTATGTTTGTCTAAATACATGCAGAATATGATTTCCAAGGTTCATAATCCTATGTAGCACACATGGGGAACTTTATCCTAAAAGGATGGCTAAAATTGCATACCTTCTATTTGATTTTGATTCCTTGAAACCTTGTGAGCCTAGCACACCAAGTGTGATGCCTCAAATGCTTCACACAACACCAAATGCCTTTGGAACGACTTTTGAGAGAATACAAACAATCTAAAAATCACCCTAGCCCTCTCTTGTACTTGTGTGTAACCGATTTTGGTGGAGAAGGTGTTACTTATATAGTGTGACACATCTAGGGTTACACCATGTAAACCCTAATGTGTCATGACTCTTCATTTCCATGACCCATGGGTTTGTAACTCCTATGGAGCATCCTATGGGTTTAACCCAACTTGATAATCCATGGAGCCTTTTAGCCCACTATACAAGTTATGGATGATTTATATAATCAACCCATATATTTAATTAGTTATCTTTTGATCACTTAATTAACTCTAAATTAATTCTTGATCAATACTAATTAAATAATACTATTAATATATTAGAACTTATAATATATTAATAAACCATAAGTGTTATTTCTCTCATTTAGTCTATCCAAATGCATGATGCCATGCAACCCAAATGGACCATGCAGGGTCAGGTCAAGTACATACCAGAAATAGTTATGGACTTAGACACCTTATCCAACAGTCTCCCACTTGGATAAGTCTAATAACTTTAACTACAAGTATGACTTCAGGAACCAATCAGCAATCGTAGCTCTTTCAAGGTCTCTCGAAACTGAGAAGATGATGATACGCCATTTAAGATGAGTGATCATATAATCCTCTGTTCAAGATATCAGCCGGGCGAATACATGGAACAATGTCTTACTTATTGTCTAACAGTTTGTTTCCTGATTTTCGATTTGTTTGACATAGAACTTAATTGAACACATCAAGTTAGTTCTGACCGGGCCCGGTACATAGGTCAAAACAAAATCATCGAGGGGCCCAAATATAAGCTTCTAATCTAAGAAGGAATGGATAAACATCGACTCATATGTTTGCTCTACTACTTGTTGAATTATACACAAAAGCACGTTTTATAACATCGAGTTACCAATGCGTTTTCGTACTATCAATGCATAACCAACTCATAGGCAACAAATCATATCTTTAGTTTTGAAGACTTGTATGATATTACCGTCTCACGACCACTCAAGATAAATTCCATGAAGTGATACCAGTGAGCGTGGGTTGAGTCCAATGCTCAGAACTCATGAACACTCATGAGTGTTGTAGCCATGTCCAACAACTTAGACCTCTACAACCATCTCATGACCGACTGTGGAAACTCGAATAATATGATATACCAAACATAATTATTCTGGAAGTGAAAACATGCAAAAGAAATATAGTAAACGATTGACAAGAGATAGCAACACTTTACTAATAAATAAGCACAACTTTTATTCATCATCAAATGTCAATTACACTTTAAAAATTTCAAGATTATATAACTACTAAAACTAATATCGTCCTTCATCCCTATGCTCCGAGCATGCTGGAGATGCTTAACCCGAGTCAGTCCCTTCGTGACGGGATCTGCTGGATTCCCATCCGATGATACCCTCTTTGCTACAAAGAGTCCTTCTTCTATTTGATGTCTGATGAAATGGTATTTTTTGTCGATGTGTCTAGATCTCCCGTGATCCCTTGGTTCCTTGGCTAAGGCAACTGCACTTTCACTATCACAGAAAATTTCCATTGGCTCCTTTATAGCTGGCACAACTCCAAGGTCTCTAATGAAGTTATTCAGCCATATCGCCTCCTTTTCTGCCTCGCTAGCTGCTATATACTCTGATTCGCAAGTTGAAGCCACTGTCTCTTGCTTGGAACTCTTCCAAGAAATTGCTCCCCCGTTTAAGGTAAAGACCCAGCCTGAATGAGAGCGAAAATTATCCCTATGAGTCTGAAAGTTAGCATCACTATACCCTCCAACTCTCAAGTCATCACTCCCACCGAGGGTAAGGACCCAGTCCTTAGTTGTCCGTAGGTAATTGAGGATATTCTTTACCATAGTCCAGTGTGCCTTGCCAGGGTTCCCCTAATACCTGCTAACCATGCTTAAAGCAAAGGCTACATCAGGTCGAGTACACTTCATAGCATACATGATCGATCCTACAGCCGAAGCATAAGGTACTCGAATCATTTCTGCTATCTCAGCCTTAGTACTTGGGCTTTCTGTCTTACTTAGTCTGGTGTTACTCTGGACGGGTAACTCTCCTTTCTTGGAGTCCTGCATGCGGAACCTCATCAACACCTTATCCAAGTAGGTACTCTGACTAAGTCCAATTAGTCTTTTACTTTGGTCTCTCAAGATCCTTATCCCTAGAATATAGGCAGCTTCTCCTAGGTCCTTCATAGAGAAACACTTCCCAATCCAAGACTTAACTTTCTGCAGAGTTGGGATGTCATTTCCTATGAGTAGTATGTCATCCACATACAATACCGAAAAGCTAACTATACTCCCACTAGCCTTGACATATACACAAGATTCATCTTCACTCCTAGAAAAGCCAAACTCTTTGACTTTCTTATCAATGTAAAGATTCCATCTGCGAGGTGTTTGCTTTAATCCATAAATGGATTTCTCAAGCTTACACACTCTATTAGGGTACTCTGTATTAACAAAACCCTCTGGCTGACTCATGTAAACATCCTCAGCCAACTTTCCATTAAGGAAAGTGGTTTTGACATCCATTTGCCATATTTCATAGTCATGAAATGCAATTATGGCTAACAGAACTCTAATAGACTTAATCTTGGCCACTGGAGAAAAGGTCTCATCATAATCAACTCCTGGAGTTTGTGATTTGTAACCAGTCGTGCCTTATAAATGTGTACATTACCATCCATTTCGGTCTTCTTCTTAAAGATCCATTTGCACCCTACAGTCTTATGACCTACTACATTCTCAACCAAGTTCCAAACTTGATTGTCATACATGGAGTGTATCTCGCTATCCATTGGCTTTTTCCATTTGGCAGACTCGGGGCCTTCCATGGCTTCTGCATAACTGTTAGGTTCATCTAGACCTATCAGTTTCTCATCACTGATAAGTGTATCACCTTCCGCAGTAATATGGAATCCATAGTAATGCTCAGGTGCATACCTAACCCTTGTGGAACACCTCAGAGGTACAAACTTGTCAATTGGCTGAACAGGAGTCTCCTCCTCAAGTTGGGTGCTAGGGTTTGAAGTTCCTTCACCACTTAACTCTTGAATTTCTTCAAGGTCAACTTGCCTCCCACTGTTTCCTTGGCTTATGAACTCTCTCTCTCTCTCTCTCTCTCTCTCTCAAGACAGCCCTCCTAGCTACAAAGACCACATTTTCACTAGGTCTGTAGAAGAGGTAACCAAAGGATTTCTGTGGGTAGCAGATGAAAATACACCTCTCACTTCGAGGTTCGAGCTTATCATGAGTCTCACGTCTCACGAAAGCCTCGCAACCCCAAATGTTAATGTGGTCTAGTTTGGGTACTTTACTAGTCCACATCTCACGAGGAGTTTTGGCAACTTTCTTTATAGGGACTAAATTAAGGATATGGGTTGCAGTCTCTAAGGCATACCCCCAAAATGAGATTGGTAGCGAAGCTCGACTCATCATGGAACGAACCATATCCAACAAGGTTCGATTATGCCTCTCTGCTACACCATTGAACTGCGGTGTCCTGTGAGGTGTCAATTGTGAGACAATCCCACATTCCCTAAGATAGTCGAGGAACTTTGAACTAAGATACTCACCACCTCGATCGGATCGAAGCATCTTAATGTTCTTGCCCAATTGATTCTCGACTTCCTGTTTAAATTCTTTAAACCTTTCAAAAGTCTCTGACTTATGCTTGATTAAGTAGCCATATCCATATCTACTGTAATCATAAGTGAAAGTGAAATAATAACGATTAGCATCCCTTGTGGCATGGTTGAAGGGTCCACACACATCCGTGTGTACAAGATCCAACAAACCTTCACCCCTCTCACAAGAACCTGTGAAGGGTGACTTTGTCATTTTTCCAAGTAAGCATGACTCACAACTATCATCTGACTTTAGGTCAAATGACTCCAAGACTCCATCCTTTTGGAGTTCGCCTATGCGTTTCTTGCTTATATGTCCAAGACGAGAATGCCATAGTGATGCTTTATCCGAGTTATTATTATTTATAAAATCAATACACAATACATTATTTCCTAAGTTATCAACCACATATACAGTTTCATACATACCATCACAAGGTAATGCTTTAAAATAAAGAACATTATTAAATAAAGCATTAATCGAACCAACTTCATTATCAAATGAAAAAGGTGAAACCTTGTTTATACAATGCATGAAAGGAAATAATATTTCTTGCCATTTCTGGCAAATAACAACATTTATTCAAATCTAAACTAAACCCACTACTTAGCGATAAATTATAAACTCCAATCTTGGTGACAGGTAAAGTTTCCTATTCCCCATGATTAAGTTTATCCTTCCATGCTCCACATTCTCACTTCTTCTTAGTCCATGCAAATTAGAACATATATGAATACCGCAACTGGTATCAAGGACCCAAGGGTTAAAATATGCTGAGTTATTAGATAAGATAGTGTAAATACCTGCATGGTTGGTTTTAACTTTCCCATCCTTCACATCTTGCTGGTACTTTGGGCAGTTCCGCTTCTAGTGTGACTTTTCATGGCAATAGAAGCATTCAGCCTCTTTTGGGTCAAAAGAAGGAGTTACGAAACCTTTCTTGGTTCCACTTGAAGAAGAGTCATCAAGGATCCTAGCCTTGGTACCCTTCGAAGAGCTCTTCCTCTTCTTCCCTCTACCTTTCCCGATTGCCAAGACAGGGGCAGAGTTTGGAGTAAGAGTGTTAACAACCGACTTACCTTTAAGACATGTATCTGCGGTCTTGAGGAGTCCCTGCAGTTTGTTGAGTGTGACTTCTTCCTTATTCATGTGGTATGTCATGCGGAATTGATCATAGCACGAGGGTAAGGTGTGCAAAATGATATCTATTGTAGGCTCCTCAGGGAAGTTCACATAAAGCTTCAGCAAACGATCCACATATCTTTGCATTTTCTACATGTGGCTCGTGACGGAGTCTCCGTCCTTCATCATGGTTGTTATCATGGAGCAGATTATTTCATACCTCTCTTATCGTGCACTTTGATCGTATCTTTCCATCAGATCTTTGTGCATTTCAAAAGGGTAGAAGTCCTCATAGGACTTTTGGAGTTCTGCTGTCATGGTGGCCAACATGATGCATGCCACTTTGCTAGCATCCATTTCATGTGCCCGGAAGTTAGCGATCTCCTGGGGATTTGTAGTGGTCTCATCAATCTCCTTAAGCTCCTTATCGAGGACATATTATTTGTCCTCATAGCGGGTAATCATCCTGATGTTTCTGATCCGTTCATTGTTAGAATAGTGTCTAAGGCTACAACTATATTAGATATGTATTTGACACGATTGTGCATGGTCCTTTTGGGTTGCCTTCACCATAGCAACTTGACAGGATGATTTGTAATGAGAGAAGAAATATTATTAATATATTATGAGAATAATATAAGGAATAATAATATTGTTATTTGATTAATATAAGTCATAAATTAATTAGGAATTAATTTGGTGACTTAAAGAGATTAATTAAATAAAAGGGCATAAACTGTCAATTGTATGATAGTTGTATTTTGGGTTGTAATCCCTTAAGGATAAGGGGTGGACGGTTGTAGGGCTTTGGATAGACCTAGAAATCGTCTAAGGCTTATCATAAGGGGAATTGGATTGCTTAGGGCCTAAGTTATCCAATTAGGGTTTAAGGGTGAAACCCTAGGAGCCTTACAAGAATAAATAGACCCAAGGGGTCAAGGAAATTGGCACTCTTGCCTTTGGAAGAACCCTGTCCGACTTCTTGACATCTCCCCTCTCTCTCAAATCATCCTCTTGCTAAGTTGGTGTTTGCAAGCCATTAGAGGAGTGACAATTGTGACTCTAAGCTCCAAGGACAAGAAGATTCAAGCAAGAAACTTAAGGTAATCTTCTAGATCTGTTTTTCATATGTTATTACCTAGATCTATTATTCAAAAGTCATGGATTCAATGCATGTTCAATTAGAGAAACCTAGATCCAAGCATTAGGGTTTGTATGTGCACATAGGAATGTTCATGTGGCTAAAACCCATCAGTGGTATCAGAGCCTTGATTGGTTTCTATTGAATTGATGCATTGGTTGCTTGATTGTTGCTTGCAAAATTCGAATTTTGTCATTCTGCCTGATGAACTGGGCAATTTCCATAGTGGACTCGGCGAGTAGGCCTCAACTCGGCGAGTCCATTGTGGTCCTCGGCAAGTTCGAGCGTCAGAAAGAGCTAATTTCGGGATTTCTTGCGGTTTATCTTTTGGGTACTTACCTTAATCTTAATGGGTCAATATAAATCCAATTTTAATATATATTTGAGTATATTCTTGACCTAACTAAAGATATTTTTCAATTAATTGAATATTAATTTCCTTATGTGATAATTGATTAATTATTTTAATTAAATTGGTAAATTGCTTTGCAAGAAATAATTAAATAAATCAAATATGGATAATTATGTGATTAAATGTTAATTTGGATTATTCGTTATTTGATCCCTTATGTTTTAAAAGGTTTAAAACTTGTCCTCAAGTTTTGAAATTTATATTTTGTGATTAAAAGTTTAATTTAGACAATTTAAATTTCAAACCCTATACTAATATCATATCACAAGATTAATATATATATATATATATATATATATATATATATATATATATATATATATATGTATATATATATATATATATATATATATATATGTATGTATAATTAAAATGCTAGTCTTACCGTTAGTAGGCCCCATTCACGAAGTCGGTCTATAAGGTGGGTATAAGGTTGCGGCCTATAAAATGGCGCTTAATGGGTATACACTCACACCCACCGCTTGCTTGATCGGTGGAGGGTCGTTAGCCAAACGGGTAGGATAGGGCAACCTCATCTCCTCATTAAAAGTATAATATGAAATACAAAGTGACTACATGTTTTTCAAAATTCCCAATCCTAGTTACTTTAGGAAAAGTGAATTGATGCAATCCCATGAAATTACACTTTGCACCCTTGATAAGAAGTTAGTGGAGCGTGTGTGGTTTACCGGCATACTAATTGGTTCTAAGCATAGGTGGAAAAGGGTGATTCATTGTTTATCATAGTTCGATGGAGCGTGTGTGGTTTACTGGCACATCGAATAGGTGATTGTTGCAATGAAAGCACCGTGTGAATTTGCATGGTAATTCACACCCATTTTGTGATCCTCGGTATCCCAGTCACAAACGAGAGGGGCATATCGAGATTTAAGCATGCCATTGAAAAGTTCAATGAATCTCATCCAAACCTAGGAATTCTCTATACATTTAGAAACTTAAAGTTATGCTTTCATGGTGGAGAATTAGTGAATCGTCATTCACTTACCTTCAAATTGTTTGCATGTTAGATTACGACATCCCTTTTCTAATATGTAAATATTGTTGTTGGATCCTAGCCTTAATTTTTCTTATTGGGTGATAATTAGGGATTCAAATTCTAATCTATCTTTGTCCTTTCTATTTCTAGATGTCGAACGCAAACAACGCTGCTGCTAGTTCATTCACATTGACGAGCCTTTTCCAAAAGGTGACTTTTGATGGAACAAACTTTAGCGAACGAATAAGATACATTCGCACAATTGCTCGCTACGAGGACAAGGAGTATGTCCTCGATGAGAAGCTCGAGAAGATCAACCCAGAAATCGCTACTCCGGCTGAAATGACTGCTTTTGAGACTCATGAACGTGATGCGACGAAGGTTAATTGCATCATGATAGCCACACTGAACGCCGAAGTCCAAAAGTCCTACGAGGACATGTATCACTATGAAATGTACCAAGACTTATTGGAGAGATACCATCAAAAAGCGAGGCAGGAACGTTACGAGATCTTCACTAACATGATCTCCGCTAAAATGGGTCATGGAGAATCTCTAACCGTGCACCTGGAAAAGATGCAAAGGTCTGTCGATCGTCTTCGCAAGTTGAATGTTGACTTTGGGGAAGACTTGGCTATCGACATGGTGCTTCACTCCTTGCCTCCGTGTGACAATCAATTTAGGATGACCTACCACATGAACAAAGAGGAGGTCACCCTAAGTAAGCTCCAAGGTCTCCTTAGGGTTGTTGAGAGCAACCTCAAGGACAAGTCTGTTGCACCAACTCCCAATCAACCAGCTGCTCTTGTTTTGGCAATTGGGCAAGGTAGGGGTAAGAAGAGGAAGGATCTGTCTAAGAGCTACCGCAAGGGAAGTCCCGAGATGGTTCCTCTTCTAGTGGGACCAAAGTTGATCCTGCTAAGCCTAACCCTAACCCAAAGGAGGCAGAGTGCCACCATTGCCACAAAATAGGGCATTGGAAGAGAAGCTGCCCAGAATACCTGCAAGCCATCAGGGAAGGAAAGATCAAGCCGTATTTCGCAGGTATATACACAATTAAATTTAATGATTCATCTCATGTTATTTCTTGGGTCCTAGATACCAGATGTGGTTACCACATTTGTTCTGAATTGCAGGGGCTAAGAAGAAATAGGGATGTGGAGCATGGAATAATAAATCTAATCATGGGGAACAGAAGATCGTCGCTTGTGACCAAGATTGGAGTGTATTCTTTAGTGCTTAGTAATGGTTTATGTTTATATTTGAATAATTGTTGCTACTCGCCAGAAATGGCAAGAAACATCATTTCGTTTCATGGTTTGTTTAGACAAGGATTTAGATTTTCTTTTAATAATGAGAATGGTTCAATTTATGCTTATCTAAATGGTGTCTTATATTTTGAAGCAATGCCATGTAATGGAATTTATGAAACTGTTATGATTGTAGATAACCTAGGAAATGATGTTTTGTGCATGGATTCTTCCAATAGTATGGATAAAGCATCCTTGTGGCATTGTCGTCTTGGACATGTCAACAAGAAGCGCATAGCCCAACTCCAAAAGGATGGAGTGTTGGAGTCATTCGACCTTAGGGAAGATGACACATGTGAGTCTTGTTTACTTGGAAAGATAACCACGTCACCCTTCACTAGTACATGTGAAAGGGGTGAGGGTTTATTGGACCTCATACATACCGATGTATGTGGACCCTTTAGATCAACCACGAAGGATGGAAACCGCTTCTATGTGACTTTTACCGATGACTATAGTAGATATGGGTATATCTACTTAATCAAGCAAAAGTCAGAAACATTTGAAAAGTTCAAAGAGTTCAAGAATGAAGTGGAGAATCAATTGGGCAGGAAAATCAAGATGCTTCGATCCGATCGAGGAGAGTACCTAAGTCTTGAATTCCACGACTATCTCAAAGAGTGTGGAATAGTTTCATAATTGACGCCACCTAGGACACCGCAGTTAAATGGTGTGGCAGAAAGGCATAATCGAACCTTGTTAGACATGGTGTGCTCTATGATGAGTCGTGCTTCACTACCTATCTCTTTCTGGGGGTACGCCTTAGAGACTGCCGCCCATATCCTTAAACGAGTCCCTACTAAGAAGGTTGCCAAAACACCTCACGAGATGTGGACAGGGAAAGCTCCCTCGTTAGCACATATCAATGTTTGGGGTTGTGAGGCTTTCGTAAGACGAGATACTCACGACAAGCTCGAACCTCGTAGTGAGCGATGTATTTTCATCGGCTACCCGCAGAAATCCTTTGGATATCTCTTCTATAGACCGAAGGACAATGTTGTCTTCGTTGCGATGAGAGGAGTTTTCCGAGAGTGACAACTTATAAGCCAAGGAGACAGTGGGAGGAAAATCAAGCTTGAAGAGATTCAAGAATCGATTGATGAAGGAACCTCTACCGCTGGCACTCAACCCGAGGAGGAAACTCCGGTTGAACCGATTGACGAGTCCTTACCTCTTAGATGTTCCGAAAGAGTTAGAGTTCAACCCCATTTTTATGGTTTTCATATTACTACCGAAGGGGACACATATATTAGTGATGGTACACTAATAAATCCAGATAAACCTAATAGCTATAAGGAAGCCATGGCGGGCCCGGAGTCTGCAAAATAGAAGGAGGCAATGGACATCGAGATCCAATCCATGTATGACAACCAAGTTTGGAATTTGGTTGATAATGTACCCGGACGTAAGACCGTTGGGTGCAAATGGATCTTCAAGAAGAAGACCGACGTGGATGGAAACGTACACACATATAAGGCGTGATTGGTTGCGAAGGGCTTTACTTAAACTCCCAGAGTTGACTATGATGAGACCTTCTCACCAGTTGCAAAAATAAAGTCTATTAGAGTGATGCTAGCGATTGCCGCATTTCATGAATGTGAGATTTGGCAAATGGATGTCAAGACCGCTTTCCTTAATGGGAAGTTGGCTGAGGATGTTTACATGGCTCAGCCAGAGGGTTTTGTTGATCCGAAGCATCCAAATAGAGTGTGTAAGCTTGAGAAGTCCATTTATGGACTTAAGCAAGCGTCTCGCAGATGGAATCTTTGCTTTGATGAGAAAGTCAAAGATTTTGGATTTGTTTGAAGCGAAGATGAATCATGTGTATATGTCAAAGCCAGTGGGAGTATATTAAGCTTCCTCGTTCTATATGTCGAAGATATACTACTCATAGGAAACGACGTCCCGACTCTGCAGGAGGTTAAGTCCCGGATCGGGAGGTGCTTCGCTATGAAGGACCTCGGAGAGGCTTCCTATATTCTAGGAATAAGGATAGTGAGAGAACAAAGTAAGAGACTAATAGGACTTAGTCAGAACACTTACTTAGATAAAGTACTAAAATGTTTTAGTATGGAAAACGCGAAGAAGGGAGAATTACTGATACAAGTAATGCAAAGTTGAGTAAAACTCAAAGTCCGAGTACCGAAGCTGAAATAGCAGAAATGAGCCGAGTACCATACGCTTCCGCAGTTGGCTCAATCATGTATGCTATGACTTGTACTCGCCTTGATGTAGCCTTTGCTTTGAGCATGGTTAGTAGATATCAAGGGAACCCTGGCAGAGCCCATTGGATTGCGGTCAAGAATATCCTTAAGTACCTTCGGAGGACGAAGGAATGGTTTTTAGTCCTCAGAGGGAGTGACGACTTGAAGGTGTGGGGGTATAGTGACGCCAGCTTTCAAACCGACAGGGACAACTACTGTTCACAGTCGGGCTGGGTCTTTACCCTGAATGGAGGAGCAGTAACTTGGAAAAGTTCGAAGCAGGAAACCATATCTGATTCAACGTGCGAATCAGTGTACATTGCAGCGAGCGAAGCATCGAAGGAGGCAATATGGTTGAAGAACTTCATCGGTGATCTTGGAGTTGTACTTGCCATAAAGGAGCCTATGGAAATTTTCTGTGACAATGAAGGAGTGGTTGCCTTGACCAAGGAACCGAGGGATCATGGTAGATCTCGACATATCGACAGAAAATATCACTTTATTAGACATCGAGTAGAAGAAGGACAACTCGTGGTTAAGAGGATATCATCAGAAGATAACCCAGCAGATCCGCTTACGAAGGGACTGAGCAGGGTTAAGCATTTGCAGCATGCTAGAAGTATTGGGCTGAAGGATGATATTGGTAAAGATTAGATAGTGTTAGAAACGTGTAATAGATAAATGTAATTAACATTTGATGATTAAATAAAAGGGTGTTATTTATGAGTAATGTTACTGTCTTATGTT
Source organism: Lactuca sativa (assembly GCF_002870075.4). Taxonomy (NCBI): domain Eukaryota; kingdom Viridiplantae; phylum Streptophyta; class Magnoliopsida; order Asterales; family Asteraceae; genus Lactuca; species Lactuca sativa. The sequence goes on along the minus strand of NC_056630.2, from coordinate 151,695,668 downwards.
AATTGTTTAACTATTGTTTCACTTTGCATGTTTTGACTTCCAGAATAATTGAGTTTATTAAGAATAATCGAATTATTCAAATTGTCCACAATCGTTCATATGTTGGAAGTAGGTATGAATGAAGATTGTCATGAATTGGTGTGTTGATTGTCTAAATGGTATTAGACATAGCAAAAGTTTGCTGCAACGTTGATGAGTGCTTATGAACTAGTTTTGAGCATTGGAACAAACACGCGCTTGCTGGAATCACCTTATGGAAGTGATAAAAAGGGTGATCGCAAGACGATAATATCATATGGTCTTAAAACCTAGATATATGGTTTGTTATTTGTTAATTAGTTGTACATTGATAATGCGAAACCACATCAGTAACTTGATGTTATAAAACGCATTGTTGTGTATAGCTGATTAATGAACAAGTAAATGCATATAAGTCGAAGTTTATCTGTTACTTTTATCCTAAGAGGGTAAAAGCGATATCTCGACCGCTCGATGATTTGATTTCACTTATGTGACGGGCCCGGTCAGAACTGAATTGATGTGTTCGATTAAGTTCTATGTCGAATAAATCTGAGATCGAGAAACCAACTGCTAGACAATTGATTCCATAAGAATTGTCTGCATGATATCTAAATAGAGGACTGTACGATCCCTTATCTAAAGGACAGATTGATAAGATCAGAGTTTGACAGCGTCTTTGAGAGCTACGATTTCTAATTGGACTATACTAGTGTATATAGTTACTAGACTTATCCAAGTGGGAGACTGTTGGAATAGTGTCTAAGACTGCAACTATATTAGACAAGTATTTGACCCGATTGTGCATGGTCCTTTTGGGTTGCCTTCACCATAGCAACTTGACAGGATGATTTATAATGAGAGAAGAAATATTATTAATATATTATGAGAATAATATAATGAATAATAATATTGTTATTTGATTAATATAAGTCATAAAATAATTAGAAATTAATTTGGTGACTTAAAGAGATTAATTAAATAAAAGGGCATAAACTGTCAATTGTATGATAGTTGTATTTTGGGCTGTAATCCCTTAAGGATAAGGGGTGGACGGTTTTAGGGCTTTGGATAGACCTAGAAATCATCCAAGGCTTATCATAAGGGGAATTGGATTGCTTAGGCCTAAGTTATCCAATTAGGGTTTAAGGGTGAAACCCTAGGAGCCTTACAAGTATAAATAGACCCAAGGGGTCAAGGAAATCGGCACTCTTGCCTTTAGAAGAACCCTGGCCGACTTCTTGACATCTCCCCTCTCTCTCAAGTCATACTCTTGCTAAGTTGGTGTTTGTAAGCCATTAGAGGAGTGATAATTGTGATTCTAAGCTCCAAGGACAAGAAGATTCAAGCAAGCAACTTAAGGTAATCTTCTAGATCTGTTTTTCTTATGTTATTACCTAGATCTATTGTTCAAAAGTCTTGGATTCAATGCATGTTCAATTAGAGAAACCTAGATCCAAGCATTAGGGTTTTTATGTGCACATAGGAATGTTCATATGGCTAAAACCCATCAGGATCCATCAAAAGTGACTTTCCCACACAAGTTCCTAAGGGTAAATGAGCCATTAGGATTAGAGCCAGAAGCAACATTGTTTGAAGACATCTTAAAGAACAGGACAAGATTAGTTTAGATATTAAGAGAGTCCTTAATAAAACACCCAAATGTAATATTAAGGCTAGGATCCAATCACAATATATTATAACTTAGAAGAGGTATGTCGTAATCCAAGCTATAACATATTTGAAAGGTAGGTGAATGATGATTCACCAATTTCCACCATGAAAAACGAAATATAAATATTAGGTTTTTAATTGGTTATTAGAAATTCCTAGATTCTTTTGAGATTCAATGAAATTTTCAAAGGCATGTTTCAATCTCGAGTGTTGCCCTCCAAGTTTTGTGATTGGGATACCGAGGATCACAAAACGAGGTGAGAAGTAACCATGCAAATCACCTGGTACCCTTAAAGTTCATCACTCAATTGATGTGCCGGTTAACCACACACGCTCCACCGATACTATGATAAACCTTAATTCACCCTTTACCTACCTTGTTAAGTCCAAGTTAGTGTGCCGGTTAACCACACACGCTCCACCAACGACTTAAACAAAGTGTAAAGTGTAATTTCATGGATTAGCACCTTATTCACATTTTCGTAAAGTAACTAAGATTGGGAATTTAATAAAACATTTTAGTTACTTTATAATATTCATCATACTTTTAATAAGAATTTATAAGTCCTTGTCCTACCCGTTCGGCTAACAACCCTCCACTGATCAAGGAAGCGATGGGTGTGAGTGGACACCCATTAAGTTTCCATTTTATAGGCAACAACCTTATACCCCCTTATAGACCGGCTTCGTGAATGAGGCGTACTAGCGGTAAGACGACTTGATCTTATACATATATATATATATATATATATATATATATATATATATATATATATATATATATATATATATATATATATATATATATATATATATATATATATATATATGATTAGCTTATAATATTATAAAGTATAAGGGTTTAATTTTGACTTTTAAATTTCTAAGGGTTGGAACTAAAGTTTATTAAGTGACTTTACATGTTCCAAAACTTGAGGGCAAGTTTTGTAACCATACAAAACCTTTCACATTCATAACTTATGAGTCATTAAAATGAAGACTCTTTGTTTTAGAGCTTATGTGTTCTTTTAATGGCTTTTAACAAAAAGAGAATTTTTGTTATCTATAACTCGAGGACAGGTTATGGACTCCATTAAAACACATAAATATCATGAATTAATAATATAAACAAGTAACTCCAATGATCTATTAAGAACTCATAAGAACATGAACATTCACATCAAAATTTCAAGAACATATGAACACATATAATCATGAAAATTTGATATTAGCCATTGTAAATGGATTAGAACCACCATTACACCATCTAAAACAAGTTTCATAACACCAAAACAGTTTTGGGTAATGTTTCTAGTCCATTTCCAGCAACACAAATCGAATTTCTACATTCTGCATGACCAACTCGTCGAGTGCACAAACTGCCTCGGCGAGTTGGTTGCATTTTCACTTGGACTCGTCGAGTCCTCCCCATGGACTCGTCGAGTCCCCTGTGCAGACAGCAAAAAATAGATTTTCAACACTATTTTACATCAAGTATTCACAAACAAGCCTAGGCTCTGATCCCACTGACGGGTTTTGAACATTCTAACACTTCCTAAGTGTACATGCAACCCTAATAAACCTTGGATCTATGTTTGTCTAAATACATGCAAAATATGATTTCCAAGGTTCATAATCCTATCTAGCATACATGGCGAACTTTATCCTAAAAGGATGTCTAGAATTACATACCTTCTATTTGATTTTGATTCCTTGAAACATTGTGAGCCTAGCACCCCAAGTGTGATGCCTCAAATGCTTCACACAACACCAAATGACTTTGGAATGACTTTGAGAGAATACAAACACTCTAAAAATCGGTCTAGCCCTCTCTTGTACTTGTGTGTAACCGATTTTGGTGGACAAGGTGTTACTAATATAGTGTGTCACATCTAGGGTTACACCATGTAAACCCTAATGTGTCATGACTCTTCATTTCCATGACCCATGGGTTTGTAACTCCCATCGAGCATCCTATGGGTTTAACCCAACTTGATAATCCATGGAGCCTTTTAGCCCACTACACAAGTTATGGATGATTTACATAATCAACCCATATATTTAATTAGTTATCTTTTGATCACTTAATTAACTCTAAATTAATTGTTGATCAATACTAATTAAATAATACTATTAATATATTAGAACTTATAATATATTAATAAACCACAAGTGTTATTTCTCTCATTTGGTCTATCGAAATGCATGATGCCATGCAACCCAAATGGACCATGCCGGGTCGGGTCAAGTACATACCAGAAATAGTTATGGACTTAAACACCATATCCAACATAACTGATCACGCCTAACAAGTTGAATTTTCAACTAATTGAACGGGAATTTAAGAACCACCCGATTGACAATGAATCTCCCAGAGACGATTATGGAGGAAACTATAAAACCACTTCCTGAGGCATTGCCTATGATATTCGGTCCGTAGATAGACGCCGCAGTCAAAGGAATTCATGACCGACCCTGGTTGTTCCTAATGTAAAGAGGTAAGGGGATAATGCTGATAATATAGGAGTATACGGTTTGTTGAAAATATGATAAATATCATAAAGTCACGTGAAATTCAAAGTATTTTCGGTTCCCCATGAGGCATCATCACTTGAACAACTTTAAAAGTCGTTTAAATGTAACAACGCATATATGTTATTGGGGACCATCAGATCAAAACTTACAGATGTCAATCGAAAGTTCAAAGGCATCATACCTAGAATAAACCGATTTTGCTTTTCATAATATTCACAAAATAAACTTAGCATGCCCATGATAAAAGGCTCATAAGAGACATCCAAAGGACATAATTAGAAAGGGAAAGACCGGAAACAATGAATTTATGGTGGAGGAGAATTACAGAGCAATTCTCCTTGGGCTGAAAACCCTAAAACTTCCATGAAGTTGGAGCATATTACTTTTTGGAGTAAATTACTGAAATCATCCCTGTGGTTTGGTCAAAATTGCACGTTTGGTCCCTAACTTTTTTTTTGCACTCGGATCGTCCCTGTGGTTTGATTTTGTTGCGTTTTTCGTCACTATGGTTTGGTAAAAAATGCAGGTTTGGTCCCTAACTTTATGTATGTAAGGGACGAAAATGAAACAAAATCAAACCACAGGGACGAAAAACACAACAAAATCAAACCACAATGACGATCCGAGTGCAAAAAAAAAGTTACGGACCAAACGTGCAATTTTGACCAAACCACAGGGACGATTTCAGTAATTTACTCTATTTTTTGCCAAAGGAGAATTGCCCTGCCATTCTAAATCTCTCCTGGTAATCGTGTAACCTGCAATGCACCAATTATATTGAGGGGTGTTTGTAACTAAAATCTACGATCATAATTGAAAAAAATATGAATCACAATTGTAATTAAATGTGATCGACCTCAAAATACAATTATATTGAAGGGTATTTGACCATTTCAAATATGATCGCAATTGAAAAAAATATGAATGTTAAAACAACTAGGTCGGATCAAGGGATTGCTTACCTGTGGACGACATGAATAACCTCCATCAATGATTGAACTCATTCGATCCATTTAAAAACCTACCCTTTACCAAATCAATTGAAGACTTCATATTGAAGGGTGCTGGTAACTAAAATCTATGAGATTGACGATTTTAGTAAGCGAAGTAAACATATGATCGAGTGTTGACATGGGGAGATATGGATTCGAGCCCTAGAAGCTGAGAAGTAGACACATCTATGAACCAGGGTACTTGTAATCAATTTGTTGGATGTGCTAGTCTGATTTTTGGGAAGATTTTGTGTAGTCCGTACAAAAGCGCTAGTTCTTCCAAAGTTTGGGAGGATGGATCAATGTAACGGGGCTTAGGTCGCCAACAGGGAGAAGCGAGCATGAGATCGCTAGACCTGAGGTTGCTGGCAAGGTGATGTAGCCGACAAGGTGAGGCGAGGTGATCAGGTGAGATTGTCAATCGTTGTAGAGGCAGAGCACCGAGAACGGTCGTCTTTCATCGTAAGTCGACGACGGTGGGAGACACTCGGAAGGGTCGAAAAAGCAGCAGATGGCGGAAGGTGAATGGAGGTTTGAGAATCGAGAGAGAAGAAAGAAAGAAAGAAAGGGGGTTTTCAGCGGGGATGAGCTAGGGTTTTCAGCTGGTGGAAACAAAGCGGGCTTTTTGATTTTTGGATTTCATTTCCCCCTGGATGAAACGCGCGTTTCATTAAAATTTATAAAGTGACATGGTGAGACGACACACACTTTATTTAAGGTGCCCTCCATGTTTTTTTATTAGACACTAATTTTAGGGCACGCAAAAATGTGTGTTCTCTATGCTTCATATTTTGGAAAACTGACATCAATTTTTAGGGCACGCACAAATGTGTGTCCTCTATCAGCACGTGTCATTAATTGAACATCGTAAAAGGTTGTTTTACTAGTATTGAAATAATTTGTTGTGTATTGATTCTTCTAATAATACTAACTTGGATAAAGCATCATAATGGCATTGTCGTCTTGGACATGTAAATCGAGAAACACATTGTCCAACTCTAAAAGGGTGGATTCTTGGAGTCATTTGACCTAAAGTTAGATGATAGTTGTGAATCATGCTTACTTGGAAAAATGAAAAAGTCACCCTCTATTAGTTCTTGTGCAAGGGGTGAAGTTTTGTTGGATCTAGTGCACACAGATATGTGTGTACCCTTCAAAATTGCCACAAGAGATGCTAATCATTATTATGTGACTTTCATAGATTATTATAGTAGATATGGTTATGTCTACTTAATCAAGCATAATTCAGAGACTTTTGAAAAGTTTAAAGAGCTTAAACAAGAAGTCGAGAATCAATTGGGTAGGAACATTAAGACACTTGGAAGGGTCGAAAAAGCAGCAGATGGCGGAAGGTGAATGGAGGTTTGAGAATCGAGAGAGAAGAAAGAAAGAAAGAAAGGGGGTTTTCAGCGGGGATGAGCTAGGGTTTTCAGCTGGTGGAAACAAAGCGGGCTTTTTAATTTTTGGATTTCATTTCCCCCCGGATGAAACGCGCGTTTCATTAAAATTTATAAAGTGACATGGTGAGGCGACACACATTTTATTTAAGGTGCCCTCCGTGTTTTTTATTAGACACTAATTTTAGGGCACACAAAAATGCGTGTCCTCTATGCTTCATATTTTGGAAAACTGACATCAATTTTTAGGGCACGCACAAATGTGTGTCCTCTATCAGCGTGTGTCATTGATTGCGTGTCGTAAAAGGCTGGTTTTCTAGTAGTGAAATAATGTGTTGTGTATTGATTCTTCTAATAATACTAGCTTGGATAAAGCATCATTATGGCATTGTTGTCTTGGACATGTAAAGCAAGAAACACATTGGCCAACTCTAAAAGGGTGGAGTCTTGGAGTCATTTGACCTAAAGTCAAATGATAATTGTGAATCATGCTTACTTGGAAAAATGACAAAGTCACCCTATACTGGTTCTTGTGCAAGGGGTGAAGCTTTGTTGGATCTAGCGCACACAGATATGTGTGGACCCTTCAAAATTGCCACAAAAGATGCTAATCATTATTATGTAACTCTTATAGATTATTATAGTAGATATGGTTATGTCTACTTAATCAAGCATAAGTCAGAGACTTTTGAAAGGTTTAAAGATTTTAAACAAGAAGTCGAGAATCAATTGGGCAGGAACATTAAGATGCTTCGATCCGATCGAGGTGGTGAGTATCTTAGTACAGAGTTCCTCGACTATCTTAAGGAATGTGGGATTGTCTCATAGTTGACACCTCCTAGGACACCACATTTGAATTGTGTGGCTGAGAGGCGTAATCGAACCTTGGTTGACATGGTTCGTTCCATGATGAGTCAAGTTGCGCTACCAATCTCATTCTGCGGGTATGCTGTAGAGACTGTCGCCCATGTCCTTAATCTAGTCCCTACAAAGAAAGTTGCCAAAACTCCTCATGAGATGTAGACTGGAAAAGTTCCTAATCTAGACCGCATCAAGATTTGGGATTGCGAGGCATTCGTGAGGCGTGAGACTCATGATAAGCTCAAACCTCGAAGTGAAAGGTGTATTTTCATCTGTGACATCCCCATTTTCATGGCCAGAAAAGACCGATTTTTGTTTATGATTTATGAAAAATCAGAGTACCTCTTTTAATAAAAAATGTTGCAGAATTTGTTCCCAGAAACACATGATAAATACGTTATCAAAACATTTTCGAAGAAATGTATTTTATTCATTTTAAAACATTTGGGATGTCATCGTCAATACATAAACATAAGCATAAACAGAACTTACATTTATTCACACTAGTGATCTACATCTCTTTAATCTCTTAGTGTCGTGTGACTTCATATCAAAACCTATGATATAAATAAACTGAGTGGGTCAGCTTGGGAAACCTGGTGAGTACATAGGGATTTCAATCCCACAATGTTATACCATATATATAGTTTAAAACTCACAAAATATACAATTTCACCATATATATATATATATATATATATATATATATATATATATATATATATATATATATATATATATATATATATATAAACAACTCTTATCCCACCCCATCGATCTTCACAACGAGACTATCCATACTCTCGGACCTAAGATTAACCGTTTTACCTAATCCATACTCCCGGATCAGAAATGAACGGCTTTACCTAATCCATACTCTCAGACTAGGGATGAATGACTAATCCATACTCTCGGATTAATGACGAATGATTATGACTAATCCATACACTCGGACTAGGGACAAATGACTAATCCATACTCTCGGATTAATGACGAATGATTATGCCTAATCCATACTCTCGGGATAAGGGCGATTGACTATGTCTTAATCCATACTCCCGAACTAAGGGCAACTGACTATATCTAAAACCATACCCCGGATTATTGACAGTTGACTATGTCCAATCCATACTCTCAGACTAGGGACAATGATTGTGTCTAATCCATGTTCCCGGATCAATGACATATACTAAAGTTCTATTCTCTGAGTATAACTCACTTGTACTCGTAAGAAAATACTACCCAATATTCCTCATAATTAATTTAGGTTTACTCTTTATCCTAAATCATCATATATAACAAGGTATGTTCTTTAACATGTATTTCAGGCAACATCGATTAACTCGCACATAAAGATATAATTAATACTTTAATCAATACTTGTATTAAAATCATGTTCATGAAAGAGACTATGCACTCACCTGATTAGGTGGTGACTCGGCACTCGAACAACACTTCCTTACTCTTAAAATAATTTTCCTCGACAAAACCTAGTATCAATATCACTAGGGTTTAGTCTAATGTTAACTGTGACTAATTAATAGTATAACTATTATTACTATTATCTAAGCGTTACCAATATACATTTCACCCATTATATACAGACGAGGCCTGATATGGAACACCGGAGGGCATGATCATTTTGGCATATAAGCACTTCTGAATCCAGCAACCCAAGCGGCCCTCCAAATCGGATCCCCCGTACCGTGAGTGGTTAAAATGATAATATAACGACACTTATATAGCTCATAATAATAGCCCAAATATTTACTATAAGGTCCTAATAACATTACTATATTGAAACATAAGCTATACTAAAGATAGGTTAGGCGTAACTCACTTACAACGGATTTTTCTCAAAATTGGGCTCCACTAGAGCAGCGTTCCCAAGCCGACAGGCTCTTTTTCTAAGAGCCATCGGGCACTCTGGGGCTTCCGCCTCATGCTAGGGGGGTTCCCTAGGCTTTTCGGGGGGTTTCGGGGGCTAGAGAAAGGTTCTAAAGAGAGAGAGATAGATAGAGAGAGAGAGAGAGAGGAAGAAGTAGGAAGGTGTGAGAATGAATGGAAGCCTCACCACTTATTTATTTGGGCTAAAGGAAGTTTCACGTCGTGAATTTTTGATATTCACGTCGTGAGGGAGGATGGCTACAGCCAGGCGCAACCTGGTGCTGACACGTGGCATCGCACACAGGGTGCAAATCAACCGATTTTCAAAAATTCATAAATTTCGCATACGAGCTCCATTTTTGAAGTTCTCTTTTTTCCGCGCGTAGGTAAAAACAAGATCTACAACTTTCATTTAGACTCTGTCGGCTAATTCTTGACCAATCTAAAATTTAACAGTACGAGGAGATTAGATTGTTAAATAACCGCAAAGAATTCATAACTCCTTCATACGGACTCCGTTTTCATCTGTCTTTTTAACGTTGAGTTCATGTTAATGATATCTTCAACTCTGATTTATGTCGTGTAGGCAAAAAACTACTCGAACTAAAATTCGAGTTTCGGGTCGTACACTACTAAGCCGAAACTTTGAAAAATCATAACTTCCTCATACGAAGTCAGATTTGGGCGTTTTTTTTATGGACGCTCTTGGTTTAATGTATAATATAACTTTGGATAAGATTAATAAGGCCAAAAAGTATTCTATCGTAAATTCATTATTTTACGTTTCCTGGTGTCGTGCCGGTTTTGCCGCGAAACTTCGACGGGCCATAACTTCTTCGTTATAACTCGGATTTTAGCGTTCTTTATATCTACGGAAGCCTTGAGACATATTCTACAACTTGGTTAATATTATTTATTCTAAATAATATTTTTTACGAAAAGTCATTTTTGACACTTATTGGTTCTAGATTGTCTAGCCCAGATCTACGGGCGTTACAATTATCCCCCCTTAGGATGATTACGTCGCGTAATCATCAACGAAACAGGGCTCACATGATGACTCCATATGCTATCTGTTCATCCTAAGTAATAACCGTAACTTTCATTTTTCGTTGAACGAGTATCTAACTCTAAGACTTCTTGACTGCAGGCGGTGCTCGATCTTGCACTTGCTCCCTATCTCACATTAGACTCCAAATTATGACCTTCAAGTCACAATCTCGATCCTCACTGGATATGAACTTAAGATAAGTTATTTATTACTAAAATGGAACGATGTGTCATATTCTAATGACCTATCATCATATGTTGCAACGCTTAGACTCAGGTTTCTTAGAGTCTTCCATAATAGACTATACTTTCATTCATGTTCTAATCTCATGTTAAAAGGTAGCATTTCTAGCTAAAAGAAACTATCATCATACCTCTACTGATCGCTTTGATTGTCTTTCTCTTCAAGCTTTTGGCGGCATAATCGGCTTTGTAGCTTCTTCTTTCCTTTGGCAGTCTTGCTTGAAGTGTCCCTCTTCACCACACTTAAAGCAAAATTCTCTCTTGGTTGTGTATTCGCTGGCGTAATGACCAGTCTTCCCGCATTTAAAGCAGGTCATCTCTTTAGAGCATTTCCCAATGTGCTTCTTTCTGTACTTATCACACCATTGTGCTCCTTCTTCTATCTTCTTTGAACCAGACTTCAAGAAATTTCTCTTCTCGTCTGTGACAACCCAAGTTGTCCCGTTACATTTCCCCGTTACCGTTAACGGGATATTCCACTGTATAAAAGTTCTGTTAATTAGAGGGCGTCAATTTACTAAACATTCCATTGGGTTACATTTAGCATGCCATTAAGTCGTGATAAAAGGAAATAAAACACAGGACACACATTTCCATTCATTTGGAAAATGTCAAGTTTTATTATTACGACCACTAAATCGGGTGCGACCAAAAGCCCCGTTTAACGGTAGTATCGGGTAAAATTCCACTGAGCCCCGACCCGGAAACCTATATAAGGGTGAGTGGAGTCCATTGGAGACTTTTTACACTCTCTCTCTATACTCTCTCTCTAGACCCGTTTTCGCCCCGAATCCGCAACCAAACGCTTCCAAGTTGTAAGTCCGCTTACCCTAGCGTATTCTAAACGTATTGATTTATGTTTATAGCCCAAAAATCATCCAAGAAGGCATGGTATAAGGAGTTTACGACCCAGGAACATTCTAGGGCTGTAAACCCCTAAAATGGTGCCAAACATGCCTTTAAACTTGTCCATAAGCTTAGAAACTATTAGGGAATTAGGCTAGGGGTGTTTTAACATAAAAACTCATGGATTTAGGACTCAAAGAAGAGTTTACGGCCCAAGCACTTGCTTAGGCCGTAAACTCCTCAAGTCATGGTCCCAAATGCACTCCAAACTCATCCTAGGGCTTCATACATAATTTAGGGACTTATCCTCTTGAGTTTAGACCCTTGAAACACTCCAAAATGATTTAATGAAAGGAGTTTACGGCCCAGACAAGGGTCAAGGCCGTAAACACCTCTTAAACTTGCAAAAGTGCCCCAAAAACACTTCCAAACCACACTAGGGCTTAACACATAAATTAAGGGCTTATTCCTTTGAGTTTAGAACACTTGAACACATCAAAATGAAGGATAAAAAGGAGTTTACGGCCCAGGTCTATTCTAAGGCCGTAAACTACCCAAAACATGCCCAAAATGAGGTTTTTGCCCCCCAAATGACCATAGACTATTTCTATAAAATGCTAGGAAGGATTTAAGGGCTTTAACACAAGGAAATATGGGATGACTTGGAGTTTACGGCCCAAGCATTTATCTAGGCTGTAAACTCCCCAAAACCCACTCAAATGATAGATTTAATCCTCCAAAATAGCATCACACTTCATTAGAAATCACTAGAAAGGCATTAGGGGCTTGAAACTTCCCAAAACTCTATGGGTGAGAGTTTACAGCCGTAAACTCCCTTAGGAGTGTCCGTAGGACGTAAACTCCCATATAGAGCCGTTAGAAGCCTCAAATCCAATCATGCCTTTTAGGAAAAGTGCTTAGAATAAATCAAGGAACAAGCTAGAAGCATCAAACACCCTAGAACCCATCACCATGAGTTTACGGCCGTGAACTCATGGTGAGTAGTCCCTGGGCCGTAAACTATGTTATAAGGGTTTATTCTTGGAAGGTAAACTCTATTCCTTAGCCATACGCACCCTTAAACGCTACCCGGGACACCCAAACACTTAGCCAAAGCGTTTTCCGCTCCTGTGAGCGCGTATATTTGTTTAATTGGTATTAAATATGCTAATTGTATGTGAACATATGTTATCATATGTTAAATAGGTCATTGTGTGTGTTCAAGTCCTTGCGTGACACCGAACGCCCAAACGGCACTTCCGTCGGACCTACTTACACCAGGTGAGTTCATACCCCTGAATGAACCTTTTAAATGTTTTCACATGTTTTATAGGGGGGGAATACAAGTTAAACATGCCAGTTATCATATCAATCACATGTGATTGATAACCCACATGCACAAGATTTTACCACTGTACCCTGTTTTACCGAGTAGGACACTATAAATGGCTTTCAAAAAGGGTTTTTAAATTGTTCAAGTTCTTACTTTTACTGCTTATCAAAGATTCATTTTCAAACTGATTTATAAAAGATTCCCAAAGATTTCTAAAGGTTTTCACACTTATTTTATCAAAGAATACAAATGCGATATTCCTGAGTAATAAAGTTTTCAAAGGTTTTCATGAATACTTTTAATTGTTAGTTACTGCTGCTTCGCTTATACTTATTTTATACTCCTACTCTATAATGCTTTCACTTATACCTGAAGTCACTTATACCTGATGACGCTTATACTTATTCGCTTATACTTGAGATCGACTCTACTTCACTTATACTTGATACACTCTTACTTCACTTGTTGTCATCTCCACTCGCGATGCGCTTATACTTATTCGACACTTATACTTCACTTGCGACCGCTCTTACTTCACTTGTTAGACACTCCTACTTCACGAGAATAACTTTTACTTGATACCCACTCAAGCATAGTTAGATGTATGTATGTGCTTGTGTAGACGCATATAAATAATGGTTGAAGGACTTAGGAAGGTTTGTCCTCCCTATTTCCTTTTCTTCGTTGAGATGTGGTCTGGTGGGATCGGATGTCCATCCGAAGGTCGTTTGATTCATTAGTTATATACTAGGTATAAGCTTAGACATACGGGATACTTCAGTCAATTCAGTTAAGAGTCTCTACCTCTATTTTACACTTTCATTAGAAACCCACTATTGGGAAGTCTCTACCTCTAGTTCAACACTTTCATTAGAAACTCACTATTTGGGATGCATCTTCAGGACACAGCCTTCTCCGTCGTCTAGTTGGTAACCAGAGTCTCCTGTAGGGAGAGCGGACATTGTGTGTATAGATCTATATGGGATTGTCACCCCCGCACCCTGACTGCTAGCTACAGTCCACGGCTCACCAAGCCAAGGGGTGACAAATTTCACATTATATAGACGCTTGTAGGGCGTCTGGTACTCTAGTGTCGGTTAGTATGGTTACGAGTATCCCGGGTTACCTTATAATTCATGGCCTTAAGGTAACGGTATTTCGCCGGCAATTTACACTGTATGCTGGTAACTCATTTTCAGAGTCACACTGTTTGGACCCTATAAAATGAATCTTTCATTTGATACTGCCTGGGGTCTGTCTCCTCTGTTTTGACCCTACAAGACGTATCTTTCATTTGATGCTGTTTGGGGTCTGTATCCACTGTATTCACAGAATCCACTATATTCGCTGTTTTAGACCTTGCTAGACGTATCTTTCATTTGATATTGTTTGGGGTCTGTATTCACTGTTTTAGACCCTACCAGTTGTACCTTTCATTCGGTACCTTCCGGGGTCTGTGTCTCCACTTGTTAGACTGAACCAGACGTGTCGTTCGTTCGATACTTTCCTGGAGTCTATGATTCCTTTCCTTAGTCAGCAGTCCTCACTGCTGAGGCATATGTTATTTCGCTGGTGTCGTTCGCTTTCCTCAATAATCAAATTCAGTCTTGGTAGAAGGCTGCTTCATTTAAAGAAAATATAGGATTTTCTGGAAAGGACTCTAATACACTGAAACCTCTTAAACTATTACTTTATTAAGTTATTTGAATGAAATGTCACTAAATGCTTATGAACTCACCAGCATTTGTAAAAATGCTGATACTCGCTTTTCAAATAACTTGTATTCCCAGGTTAGCATTAGACAGGTACATCCCGGAGCTGTTGATGAAGATAGCTTGTACCACGCTATATTTATTCTATTACTTGTATTACTTTGATGTATTAATGTAACCATGTAAAACTATTACTATTAATGCAATGTTTTGTTATACTTGATTACTATAATGCATGTGTTGTGATACTTGACATGACGTCATCCACCCCAGAACGTTTCCGCCGTTCCGGTTTTGGGGTGTGACATCGTCGGACCTTGAGGATCCTTCAGACTTTCTCTTCTCGCCAACCTCCATCTTACTGGCGGCTCTTCCCTTGATCATATATTCAACAGACTTGGCAGCCCAGATAGCTACCTCTAGAGTAGGTGCCTTCCGTACTGGCACCACATACTCACATGGAAGTCCCTTTGCGTAGTTGTCAATTTTTGTCAGCTCATCCAGGACAAGGCGAAAAGCAAACTCCATCTTGTCTGTGATATTCTTGGTGTATTCATCGATGGTCATGCTTCCTTTCTTCAAGGTTAGGAATTGGTTCTCCAGCTCGAGCAGGTTTTGGGCTGAACAATACTTACGTTTGAATTGCACCAAAAACTCTGCCCATGTCAGTTGCAGGGGCTCATTGGGGCTCAAAGTCTTCCCCGCGGTGTTCCACCAAAGAACAACACCTCCTCGGAATTGTCGCACTGCAAACGTGGTCTGTAATTTGCCTCTGCAACCACACGTCATGAAGGCCAACTCCATCTCCGAGATCTAATCCATAACTCCGATCGGATCTTCCTTTCCAGTGAAAGTCGATGGCTTGCAAGTCAGAAAATCTTTGTACTTGCATCCATTCCTCTCGAATTCGTCATCTTGATTAATCCTCATAACCAACAGTGCATCGGCTTGACCAACGGTCCCACTGTAGTTCCATTCCTCTGACTGCCCATCGTTCAATTCGGGTAGTTCAACTGGCATTGTAGGTTCGTCCCTATTTTCATGCAACATCTGCCTTATTTCTTCCCTTTGTTCAGCTAACATAGCCCGCATCATGGCTTGTACTCCAGCTATGGTGATTGGCTCAGGTGTAATTTCTACTACGACTGGTATTTGTTGTATCACTGGGGGTTGATCTCGGTTCCCATTTGCACTCACGTTTCCGCTACGGGTCCTTTCCATCTTGATCTATTCACTGAATAAGGTGAATCTAGATCTTTATTTAGGATTGACATTTAAATCATCCTTATCACTCCGAAACGTTTATATGCTAATTTTAATATCGTAGTTAAACGCTTAGAATCCTAAACACATAAGGTTCCCAGATCCGGTCGGAAATAGACCATAGTGTTGGATTAGTGTCTAAGCCCGTAACTATATTTGGTATGTACTTGACCCGGTTGTGCATGGTCCTTTTGGGTTGCCTTCACCAAAGCAACTTGACAAGGTAATTTAAGGAGAGAGAGAGAATATTATGGTTTATTAATATATTACAAGAATAATATATTAAAGGAGAAATCATATTTATTTAATTAGTATTGGTCATGAATTAATTAGGAATTGATTTGGTGGCTAAAAGAGATTAATTAAATAAAGGGGCATAAACTGTCAAATGTATGATAGTTGAGTTTTGGGTTGGGAAACCTAATGGACTAAGGGGGAACGCAATTATGATGGGGATCCATCATATTTTCATCCAAGGCCTTATTCCAGAAGGTTCCTTGGGTTGCTTGGTGGCTAAGCTGTCAATTAGGCTTTAGACTGAAACCCTAGCAGCCTGTAGTATAAATATGACCCCTAGGCTATGAAAATCAGCTACATTTGTTTCCAAGAGAACCCTAGGGCCGAAATTAGCATCTCACACCCTCTCTCATATTGCCTTCTTGCTTGTGGGGTTTGTGATCCATTAGAGGAGTTGTAATTGCGACTCTAAGCTCAAGATCAAGGAAGCTACAAGGATTTCAAGCTATTTGAAAGAGGTAAACACTTAGATATGTTCTTATGATATTATTTTCAAATTATATGTGGTAGATCTAGGGCTGAGAGTCTTGGATTCAAAGCATGTACAATAGATAAGCATAGATCCGAGCACATAGGATTGTTTTTATGCATAAAACCCATCACATAGATCCGAACAAATAACAACATATTAGGTGGTGACCCGGCACATAAACATATAATTCATACTTCAATCAATACTTGTATTAAAATCATGTTCATGAAAGGGACTATGCACTCACCTGATTATGTGGTGACTCGGCACTCGGACAACACTTCGTTACTTATAAAATAATTTTCCTCGACAAAACCTAGTATCACTATCACTAGGGTTTAGTCTAACGTTAACCGCGACTAATTAATAGTCTAGCTATTATTACTATTATATAAGCGTTAACACAATACTTCTCACCCAATATATACAGACGAGGCGAGACATGGAACAACGGAGGGCAGGATCATTTTGGCATATAAGCACTTCTGAATCCAACAACCCAAGCGGCCCTCCAAACAAGATTCCCCGTACCGTGAGTGGTTAAAAAGATATTATAACGACACTTATATAACTCATAATAATAGCCAAAATATTTATTATAAGGTCCTAACAACGTTACTATATTGAAACATAAGCTATACTAAAGATAGGTTAGGCGTAGCTCACTTACAGCGAGTTTTTCTCAAAACTAGGCTCCGCTGGAGCAGCGTTCCTGAGCCGAAAGGCATTTTTTCTCGGAGCCGTCGGGCGCTCCGGGGCTTCCGTCTCGTGCTAGGGGGTTCCCTAGGCTTTTCGGGGGGTTTCGGGGGCTAGAGAGAGGTTATAGAGAGAGGGGAAGAAGTAGGAAGGTGTGAGAATGAATGGAGGCCTCACCACTTAATTATAGGGGCTGGAGGAAGGTTCACGTCGTGAATTTTTGATATTCATGTCGTGAGCTAGGCTCTGCGATCAGCCGATTTTCAAAAATTCATAACTTTTGCATACGAGCTCCGTTTTCGACGTTCTTTTTTTCCGCGCGTAGGTAAAAACAAGATCTACAACTTTCATTTAGACTCTGTTAGCTAATTCTCGACCAATCTGAAATTTAACAGTACGAGGAGATTAGACTGTTAAATGACCGCAAAGAATTCGTAACTCCTTCATACGGACTCCGTTTTCATCTATGTTTTTACCGTTGAGTTCCTCTTAATGATATCTTCAACTCTCATTTAGGTCACGTAGGCCAAAAATTGCTCGAACTAAAATTCGAGTTTCGGGTCGTACACTACTAAGCCGAAACTTTGAAAAATTATAACTTCCTCATACGCAGTCAGATTTGGGCGTTCTTTTTATGGACACTCTCGGTTTAACGTATACTACAACTTTGGTTTAGATTACTGAGGCCAAAATGTCTTCTATCGTGAATTCATTATTTTACGTTTCCCGGTGCCGTGTTGGTTTTTCCGCGAAACTTCGACAGGCCATAACTTCTTTGTTATAAGTCGGATTTCGGCGTTCTTTATATCTACGGAAACCTTGAGACATATTCTAAAACTTGGTTAATATTATTTATTCTAAATAATATTTTGCCGAAAAGTCATTTTCCCCACTTATTGCCTCTAAATTGTCTAGCCTGGATCTATGGGCGTTACATCATTGGCTACCCACAAAAATCCTTTGGTTACCTCTTCTACAGACCCAGTGAGAATGTGGTCTTCGTATCAAGTAGGGGTGTCTTTTGAGAGAGAGTGTTCATAAGCCAAGGAAACAGTGGGAGGAAAATTGACCTCGAAGAAATTCAAGAATCAAGTGGTGAAGGAACTTCAAACCTTAGAAGTCAACCTGAGGAGGAAACTTATGTTGATCCAATTGACAAGTCTGTACCTCTGAGGCATTCCACGGGAGTTAAGAATGCCCCTGAGCATTACTATGCTTTCCATATTACTGCGAAAGGTGATACACTTATCAGTGATGATACATTAGTAAGTCTGGATGAACCTAATAGCTATGCAGAAGCCATGGCAGGCCGCGAGTCTACTAAATGGAAAGAGGCAATGGACATCGAGATACAGTCCATGTATGACTATCAAGTTTGGAACTTGGTTGACAATGTACCAGGGCTCAAGAGAGTTGGGTGCAAATGCATCTTCAAAAAGAAGAGCGACATGGATGGTAATGTACACACTTACAAGGCGCGACTGGTTGTAAAGGGCTTTTCTCAAACTCCAGGAGTTGATCATGATGAGACCTTTTCACCGGTAGCAAAGATTAACTCTATTAGGGTTATGTTAGCTATTGTTGCATTTCATGACTATGAAATATGGCAATTGGATGTCAAAACCACTTTCCTTAATGGAAAGTTGGTTGAGGGTGTTTACATGAGTCAGCTAGAGGGTTTTGTCAGTACAGAGTACCCTAATAGAGTGTGTAAGGTTGATAAATACATCTATGGATTGAAACAAGCACCTCGCAGATGGAATCTTTGTTTCAATGAGAAAGTGAAAGTGTTTGGCTTTTCGAGGAGAGAAGATGGATCTTGTGTATATGTCAAGGATAGTGGGAGTAAGTTAGCTTTTTGGTACTGTATGTGGATGACATACTACTCATAGGAAATGACATCCCAACCTTGTAGGAAGTGAAGTCTTGGCTTTGGAAGTGTTTCGCTATGAAAGACATAGGAGAAGCTACCTATATTCTTGAGATAAGGATTCTGTGAGACCGCATACGAGCTCCGTTTTCGACGTTCTTTTTTTCCGCGCGTAGGTAAAAACAAGATCTACAACTTTCATTTAGACTCTGTCAGCTAATTCTCGACCAATCTGAAATTTAACAGTACGAGGAGATTAGACTGTTAAATGACCGCAAAGAATTCGTAACTCCTTCATACGGACTCCGTTTTCATCTATGTTTTTACCGTTGAGTTCCTCTTAATGATATCTTCAACTCTCATTTAGGTCACGTAGGCCAAAAATTGCTCGAACTAAAATTCGAGTTTCGGGTCGTACACTACTAAGCCGAAACTTTGAAAAATTATAACTTCCTCATACGCAGTCAGATTTGGGCGTTCTTTTTATGGACACTCTCGGTTTAACGTATACTACAACTTTGGTTTAGATTACTGAGGCCAAAATGTCTTCTATCGTGAATTCATTATTTTACGTTTCCCGGTGCCGTGTTGGTTTTTCCGCGAAACTTCGACAGGCCATAACTTCTTTGTTATAAGTCGGATTTCGGCGTTCTTTATATCTACGGAAACCTTGAGACATATTCTAAAACTTGGTTAATATTATTTATTCTAAATAATATTTTGCCGAAAAGTCATTTTCCCCACTTATTGCCTCTAAATTGTCTAGCCTGGATCTATGGGCGTTACATCATTGGCTACCCACAAAAATCCTTTGGTTACCTCTTCTACAGACCCAGTGAGAATGTGGTCTTCGTATCAAGTAGGGGTGTCTTTTGAGAGAGAGTGTTCATAAGCCAAGGAAACAGTGGGAGGAAAATTGACCTCGAAGAAATTCAAGAATCAAGTGGTGAAGGAACTTCAAACCTTAGAAGTCAACCTGAGGAGGAAACTTATGTTGATCCAATTGACAAGTCTGTACCTCTGAGGCATTCCACGGGAGTTAAGAATGCCCCTGAGCATTACTATGCTTTCCATATTACTGCGAAAGGTGATACACTTATCAGTGATGATACATTAGTAAGTCTGGATGAACCTAATAGCTATGCAGAAGCCATGGCAGGCCGCGAGTCTACTAAATGGAAAGAGGCAATGGACATCGAGATACAGTCCATGTATGACTATCAAGTTTGGAACTTGGTTGACAATGTACCAGGGCTCAAGAGAGTTGGGTGCAAATGCATCTTCAAAAAGAAGAGCGACATGGATGGTAATGTACACACTTACAAGGCGCGACTGGTTGTAAAGGGCTTTTCTCAAACTCCAGGAGTTGATCATGATGAGACCTTTTCACCGGTAGCAAAGATTAACTCTATTAGGGTTATGTTAGCTATTGTTGCATTTCATGACTATGAAATATGGCAATTGGATGTCAAAACCACTTTCCTTAATGGAAAGTTGGTTGAGGGTGTTTACATGAGTCAGCTAGAGGGTTTTGTCAGTACAGAGTACCCTAATAGAGTGTGTAAGGTTGATAAATACATCTATGGATTGAAACAAGCACCTCGCAGATGGAATCTTTGTTTCAATGAGAAAGTGAAAGTGTTTGGCTTTTCGAGGAGAGAAGATGGATCTTGTGTATATGTCAAGGATAGTGGGAGTAAGTTAGCTTTTTGGTACTGTATGTGGATGACATACTACTCATAGGAAATGACATCCCAACCTTGTAGGAAGTGAAGTCTTGGCTTTGGAAGTGTTTCGCTATGAAAGACATAGGAGAAGCTACCTATATTCTTGAGATAAGGATTCTGTGAGACCGCATACGAGCTCCGTTTTCGACGTTCTTTTTTTCCGCGCGTAGGTAAAAACAAGATCTACAACTTTCATTTAGACTCTGTCAGCTAATTCTCGACCAATCTGAAATTTAACAGTACGAGGAGATTAGACTGTTAAATGACCGCAAAGAATTCGTAACTCCTTCATACGGACTCCGTTTTCATCTATGTTTTTACCGTTGAGTTCCTCTTAATGATATCTTCAACTCTCATTTAGGTCACGTAGGCCAAAAATTGCTCGAACTAAAATTCGAGTTTCGGGTCGTACACTACTAAGCCGAAACTTTGAAAAATTATAACTTCCTCATACGCAGTCAGATTTGGGCGTTCTTTTTATGGACACTCTCGGTTTAACGTATACTACAACTTTGGTTTAGATTACTGAGGCCAAAATGTCTTCTATCGTGAATTCATTATTTTACGTTTCCCGGTGCCGTGCTGGTTTTTCCGCGAAACTTCGACAGGCCATAACTTCTTTGTTATAAGTCGGATTTCGGCGTTCTTTATATCTACGGAAACCTTGAGACATATTCTAAAACTTGGTTAATATTATTTATTCTAAATAATATTTTTCCGAAAAGTCATTTTCCCCACTTATTGCCTCTAAATTGTCTAGCCTGGATCTATGGGCGTTACATCATTGGCTACCCACAAAAATCCTTTGGTTACCTCTTCTACAGACCCAGTGAGAATGTGGTCTTCGTATCAAGTAGGGGTGTCTTTTGAGAGAGAGTGTTCATAAGCCAAGGAAACAGTGGGAGGAAAATTGACCTCGAAGAAATTCAAGAATCAAGTGGTGAAGGAACTTCAAACCTTAGAAGTCAACCTGAGGAGGAAACTTATGTTGATCCAATTGACAAGTCTGTACCTCTGAGGCATTCCACGGGAGTTAAGAATGCCCCTGAGCATTACTATGCTTTCCATATTACTGCGAAAGGTGATACACTTATCAGTGATGATACATTAGTAAGTCTGGATGAACCTAATAGCTATGCAGAAGCCATAGCAGGCCGCGAGTCTACTAAATGGAAAGAGGCAATGGACAACGAGATACAGTCCATGTATGACTATCAAGTTTGGAACTTGGTTGACAATGTACCAGGGCTCAAGAGAGTTGGGTGCAAATGCATCTTCAAAAAGAAGAGCGACATGGATGGTAATGTACACACTTACAAGGCGCGATTGGTTGTAAAGGGCTTTTCTCAAACTCCAGGAGTTGATCATGATGAGACCTTTTCACCGGTAGCAAAGATTAACTCTATTAGGGTTATGTTAGCTATTGTTGCATTTCATGACTATGAAATATGGCAATTGGATGTCAAAACCACTTTCCTTAATGGAAAGTTGGTTGAGGGTGTTTACATGAGTCAGCTAGAGGGTTTTGTCAGTACAGAGTACCCTAATAGAGTGTGTAAGGTTGATAAATACATCTATGGATTGAAACAAGCACCTCGCAGATGGAATCTTTGTTTCAATGAGAAAGTGAAAGTGTTTGGCTTTTCGAGGAGAGAAGATGGATCTTGTGTATATGTCAAGGATAGTGGGAGTAAGTTAGCTTTTTGGTACTGTATGTGGATGACATACTACTCATAGGAAATGACATCCCAACCTTGTAGGAAGTGAAGTCTTGGCTTTGGAAGTGTTTCGCTATGAAAGACATAGGAGAAGCTACCTATATTCTTGAGATAAGGATTCTGTGAGACCGCAGTAAATGACTAATTGGACATACCTACGATACTCATGAGTACTCATAAGTTCTGAGTATTGGATCCAACCCACGCTCACTGGTATCACTTCATGGAATTTATCTTGAGTGATCGTGAGATGGTAATATCATATA
Source organism: Lactuca sativa (assembly GCF_002870075.4). Classification (NCBI taxonomy): domain Eukaryota; kingdom Viridiplantae; phylum Streptophyta; class Magnoliopsida; order Asterales; family Asteraceae; genus Lactuca; species Lactuca sativa. The sequence goes on along the minus strand of NC_056630.2, from coordinate 151,672,811 downwards.
ATTCTTCAAAGCTAGAGATATGACTTGTTGCCTATGAGTTGGTTATGCATTGATTGTATGAAAACGCATTGGTAACTCGATGTTATAAAACATGCCTTTGTGTATGATTCAACAAGTACCAGAACAACCATATGAGTGGAAGTTTATCTGTTCCTTCTTGGATTAGAAGCGATATCTGGGCCCCTCGATGATTTTTTGTGACCTATGTATCGGGCCCGGTTAAAACTAAATTGACGTGTTCGATTAAGTTCTTTGTCAAACAAATCAGAAATCGAGAAACACACTGCTGGATAATAAGTAAGACATTGTTACATGTATTTGTCTGGCTGATATCTAGAACAGAGGATTATATGATCACTTATCTTAAATGGCGTATCATCATCATCTCAATTCTGAGAGACCTTGGAAGAGCTACGATTGCTGGTCGGTTCCTAAAGTTATACTTGTAGTTATAGTTATTAGACTTATCCAAGTGGGATACTATTGGATAAGGTGTCTAAGTCCATAACTATTTCTGGTATGTACTTGACCCTGTTTGGCATGGTCCATTTGGGTTGCATGGCTTCATGCATTTGGATAGACTAAAATGAGAGAAATAACACTTATGGTTTATTAATATATTATAAGTTCTAATATATTAATAATATTATTTACTTAGTATTAATCAAGAATTAATTTGGAATTAATTAAGTGATCAAAAGGATACTAATTAAATATATGAGTTGATTGTGTAAATCATCCATACTTATATAGTGGGCTAATGGTTCAGGGATTATCAAGTTAGCCTAAAACCTATAGGATGCTCCATAGATGATCCATGGTGGTTGTTCAACCCATGGGTCATGGAAATGAAAAGTCATGACAGTTAGGGTTTACATGGTGTATCCTTAATTGTAACACACTATATAAGGATCGTTATGTTCACCAAAATCATCACTTTAAGTAAGAAAGAAGAGGGCTAGCCAATTTCAAGTAGTGTGACATTTCCCTCAAGTTTATTGCAAGTGCATTTGGTGTTGTGTGAGACATTTGAGGCATCACACTTGGGGTGCTAGGATCACGAGGTTTTCAAGGAATACAATATACTACAAGGTATGTTTTCTTACTAACTTTTATCTTAAAAGTTCCCCATGTATGCTAGATTGGATTATGAACCTCAGAAAATCAATTTTCCATGTATCATAGTCAAACATGGATCCAAGGTTTCTAGGGTTGCATGAACACCTTAGGAGTGTTAGAATGCTCAAAACCCTTCCGACTGCACACTACACATCCATTTGCTAGACCTTAGAATTTGTGTGTGCATCAAATGACAACAAAATCCTAATGGCGTATATTCTTGCAACAGGTGAAAACATTTCATCATAGTCTATGTCTTCTTGTTGCGAGTACCCTTTGACAACCAGTCTGGCTTTGTTCCTAATAATGACTCCATCTTCATCACTTTTGTTTCTGTAGACCCATCATAAACCAACAACTAACACTCCTTCTGGTGTTGGCACTAAGTCCCATACATTATTGTGTTCAGATTCAACTAACTCTTCGTGCATTGGTTTTACCCAATCTGCATCTTGTAGAGCCTTTTTGATTCCTTTAGGCTCTATCATGGATAGAAAGCTTGCATATAGACATTCATTTGTAACACCGTAAATTTTCAAATAAATTTTTTCATTTAAAATCACACAATTCTCATAAAACATTTCACGAAAATCTCAATTATTTAATTTATAAATCGCAACTCCAAAATTATTTGATTCAAATCCAGGATCCTCAAACATAACTCCTTCACTGGTGTGTACAATCAAGCCGGTTCCTTCCCGCGATCCTAAGAAAACCAGAAACACATAACATGGTAAGCACGAAGCTTAGTGAGTTCCCTAAAATACCACACACAAAATAATTAGCCACTCGAGGCTACAACTCTATAAGACCCTCCGATCAATGTGTCTCAGTGGGACCTTCTAGTCCCACGGCTCGTTGGACCCTCTAGTCCGGTCTCTGTGAGAAACCTCTGGTCTCACTGCTCGTTGGACACTTCGGTCCGGTCTGTAAAGCTCTGCATAGCATAAATCACAAATACATAATGCACAACATAAAACATAAGGCAAGATAACATAATACTCAATGTAAGCACATAAGACCCTCCGGTCACACATACGTACCACTCTAGGTAAAGTATAGTGAGAAGACTCACCTCGGGTAATCTCGGAAAGTCTCGAACTTGAAATACTGATCTAGCCTCCGCCTAATCACATAAAGTAATTTACCTCTAATTAACAACGATTCTCAAAGGCTTGACTAATCCCTTCCTATAATCTCTTAGAAGGGGAAAATACCATTTTACCCCTCTAATGGTCCAAATGTCCAATTGTTGACCAAACCCTACAAGTCAACGAAAGTCAATAGAGGGTAGTACGCGCGGTGTACCAACTCTGTACGCGGGGCGTACCCCGACTATCCAGAATCGGGGATCTTAACCCCTATGCGGAGCGTTCTGAGATTTACGCCCATCATAAGTCTCAGTTTCATGCTCTTAATGTTTTTGTTCTGAATCAATTAAGATACAAGCTCATATCTAGCCCTTCTAATGCCTCTTAACCCATAAAGTTGAAGCCTTTAAGCCTTTGAATGGCTATAAAGGTCACCAATCACTCCAAACTCTTATCCTCTTTCCTCATTAAGCCCTTATCTCATGCATGACTCAATATTAACGATCAAGATTGGATTTTTATGGATCTACAACACATTTTATACTGAAATGGGGCAAATCAAGGCTTATGGAGACCATTTACTCATAAATCTTCATCTTTGGGACAAAAACCCTAAAAATGGTCTATAATGCACAAATCCAAAAAGGTTAAGAAAGCTTTGAGCTTTTTACCTCCAAATGATGCTCCAACCTCTGTAAAGCTCAGATCCAAGGCTTACACTCCAACTCTAGATTTTACAATGGCTCTTCTTCTCTTCACAATCTCACAAGAACACTTTATCAAGCTCAAACACACATACACAAGCTCTAAAATGAGGGTTGGTTATTTTAGGGTTTTACTCTTTGAAAATGGTGGTTGGGATAGAGGCCATAATGTTCCTTTTATAGTGCTCATGCTCATTTAAGGTTTTTTAAACTGGGCCTATTACACCCAACTTAAGCTATGGTATGCCCAACATACCTGGGTAGAGTCTGCGTCAAAGGCATGCCCATGGGTACGCGCAACGTACTCTTTAGTACGCCCAACATACCCACTTGTCACCATTTTCTATTTTGGGCTAATGTTGACAACTTGGAAAAGAAGAAGGATTAAGGAGATATACCTAAAATTCAGGATGTTACAATTCACCCCCACTTGAATTAGATTTCGCCCTCGAAATCGCTCCTTATCGACACATAGATCTAACCGATAATCCAAAAAGCACCACCGAAAGGACCTCTTATCATAAAACAATCTCTTGCAAAGACACTTGATCCCAATAGGAACTCCTGACCCCGAATAAGGACAAACCCAACTGTCGCTGCGGTACTCGATCTGACTCTTTCCGAACTTGAAAACTCCAGTGGTCTGTCTCCCTGCCAGACCACCCTCGCAAAAGATCATGTTAATCTCTCATCGATTAACAGACTCTAAGGACACTCCATCAACTCTGATTGTCTAATCGAGCCCTGTCAAACTCAAGAGGAATGGAAAGGTCATAATCCACTAATGACCCACCGCCTGAACAACTATCAGAACATATCGGGAAGAATAAATCCCAAAAATCTGAACTCAAACACAAGAAAATACCAAACTCACTTGGAAGTATTCTCTGACTCCCCTAGACATAAGCCCTAGCTTCCTCTCAGATTTCCCGTTCAATATTGAGCACCAGGTCAGCTCCCGACCCAATAGATGAACCTCCAACAGTTACTCATTGTAAACCAAAATGTCTCACTGACTTTCTTTTCATGATGAGTATCTCGTCTCATAGTGACACACAAGTCACGAAGTTTGCTTTATCCCAAGCGAGTGCTACAACTCATCTGAAATCGCCTCGCTTCCAACCCTTGGTCATCTTCCACCCACTGGTTCCATGTGCCTTGCGAGTATTCTCATACCAACGAAACTGACCCACTCCGATAAAATAAATCAGATGAAGATCAATATCCCTCAAACTGAAACCCGTCTACAAAACCGAAACCTCATCTCGCTTACCCAACACATGAATGAATCCAGACTCAATCTCGAGAGTCTTATTCAACAGCACGCTTCGAACCACTCAATTCCAATCTGGTACTCAACTCATGACCCAGGATTCGTGAATTTAAGCACACACCTTCTCCCAATTACCTTCCGATTATGAGAATCCCCACTCAACCTGGGATATATCAACTCCCAACTGACACCGAGACCCCCGTCTCGTCCCTGGTTTAGCAACCAGACTCTCGAAGACTTAAACGGTAAGGATACCCAAGCCTAAGAACTCCTCTGCGCCATACTCTGACTAGTGAATACTATGGCTCCCTATAGCATCTCAACACCCTCTCGCTGACTAGTGAGTACTACGGCCCCCCATAGCATCACAACACCCTCTTGCTGACTAGTGAGTACTACGGCTCCCCATAACATCACAACACCCTCTCGCTGACTAGTGAGTACTACAGCCCCCGTAGCATCACAACACCCTCTCTCTGAATAGTGAGTACTATGGCTCCCCGTAGCATCACAACACCCTTTTGTACTAACTCATGGATGATGCAGCTCCGTGTAGCCTTACAGTAATTTCTCTTACCATCCCACGGTCTCATCCTCTAGTTGACGCCATACTCTGCATCCATTAACCCTTGTTCTGCGGCCCAACATAGATAGATGCATACACCATCCAAAAGTAAGTATCACTATTCCTGACACCAACCGTCATGACAAAACTCATTTTCTCACTACAATTCTCATTCTTAAATAATCTCTTTTGACATCAATCAGTCGAAGAGCTCCCATTGGAACCATAGATACTTGCTACACCGCTTCCCATCTCTTAACTTAGAACTCAAAATAATCTGGAATTAAGGACATCATACCCGGATACCTAGGTACACTATCACAGAATCTCATGATATTTTACCCAAACCATATATCTCATACTTAGGGAACCATACTTGGATACCGCATTGCTCTTTCAGAATCTCGCAACCCATCTTCCTCTCGCACCACTTGAATCTCAGAGTATCCCATCTCCCAATTGAAAACACAGAGGCATCGTCAATGGCTCAGAACACGTTGACAAAACCCCGAAGCTCCCTCTTTTTAATCACTACCCATACGAACTACTCATATTGACCCTGATTGCACTCGAACTCAACATATTCCAACCTCGAAAATCCCAGGTCACAATGAATTCTCCAATCCACGGCCACCTGCCATGGATCCACTCATCCTTTCTTAAACACAGACTCATACATTTTCCCGTCTGGCACCTTGCCGCATCCTCTAGTAACTCAGGGCTCATGCGTCCGCACCGAAGATTTCCATAACCATTCCTCTGACTGCCCATGAATTTAACACGGATCCCCTTACTGGAAAACCAGTTCTCCCCCACTTGGGGTTCGAACAATCACCAATTGGCACATCCACAATCTACTCAGTAGACTGTCTCACCAGTTATGTCACTCTTGACTCTTGAACGTATTACGCAATCATCCCAGGGCCTTCCCAAAGGGAACCAAACAATCTCCATGTGTCCCGTCCTTGAAAAAATCTTGGGATCCTCCCAACGTGACTGCCTTTGGTCACCTTGAGGCCTCAAACTGAGACACCGCCAGAAACCCCGTTGTTCCGAATCCAATCTGTCTCTAATCCGCAAATAGTGCCGCTTTCATGCACTTCGACTCTAACCCCTCGACCATCCTCCCAAATCGGGAATAATCATAAAAACACAGACCTCATTCCCATTGTTGATACACCACATAGACCATGAGGGCCACCGCCCCGATATACTCCTTTTATCCACCGAAAACTACTAATAAAAGTACTTTTCCCCCAATAAGGCACCTCCTTGTCTCACCCATCTTGGTGCAACTAATGACTCCTTCCTGGTAAACGAATACCTCAAAACAAACATACTGCCCAATTACTCTGGTGAAAAGATCACCACACTTGCTACCCCGCAGGGTTTACCTCCAACTCAGAAACTCATATCTCTTCTGCTCTTCACAAAAAATAACACATTGCGGTCACATGAAGGGGCATCCCCACTATCGGCCAACTGCATAGCTCAACCCGTAATCCTCCACGAAGCACCACCTCTACTCATTCCCAAGTCTTGTGACTCCAGTTGTCATCTCATCTAACCTTCTCTAAAACCAACTCGATTTCCCCCTCAAAGAGTGCTCCTTTGAAACTCGTTCAACATGGCCATTTGGCCCCACACTCTATTACATCTGATCTCAATCAAATCAATCACAACAGAATAAGTTATAACACTAGAAGCACTAACCGCCACGGATCATGGTACTTGAACCACATTATCACCCCTCATCTACTACTGATCATGGTACTCGAACCATGTGGTCACCTCTCATCTGCTACTTAGATCCTCTGGAATTTTCCCTGTATCGAGTATGGGTCCTCTACTTTCAGTAGTACGGGCCCATACTACCTACCACATCTACCCATACTTTCCACATGGATCATCCCAAATTTCCTAAGTAGTTGCTCAACCTCCTCAATCATCAGTCCCGTCATACCTGGTCGCTACCTTGCGAATACTCTTCCTCTATTAGTATACTCATCTGATAAGGGTCACTCCCTAGGCTCTTCCTAGGCTCTCACACTTCTCCGCCATCAGCTGCTGAAGAACTCCTCATGAGGGCAATCATCTACCTCCTAAATATCATCATATTCACTTAGTAGCTGACTCCCATCATCAAGGGTTCCACAAAGCACAAAGCAAGCAGCATTCGGGCATCGAATATTCTCTATCAACATGTATAACCACTCTAGGTTACAACTCCATTTACTCTACACACACTCAAAGATGTCACCAAAATCAAGCAATTCTACCCCATGCGGGTATCTAACTACTTCCTCAGTTGGCTCCTCAAATGCTTATCTAGGTATCTCTCCTAGATTACTCCTCTACTCAAAGCTCTCGCTCTAAAAGATTCTTGTTGGATACTCTTACTCCGCATATACTTAAAGCAAATCATAGATAGCAACAACCCCTAGGTTAAGGCATCACAAATCAGGCACTTCTAGCCCTAAATATATGAAATACCTAGCCTATCTTCTAGCATGCATCTCTAATATCTTAATAATAATGCATAACAAAATTAAGTAAGGGTGTTCACACATAAGTAAGGGTATTTTGGGAAATCATCGTTTGGGCTCTGGCTGATTGTACACACTGCTCCGTCTCGATTTCTCTTAAACTCTTTCTCTTTTAAAAAAACTCATTTCTTTTGAAATTTTTTCTCAAATCCCTAGTTTCAGTCGAGACATACCCGAAGGTTTATCCGAATCCCTCAAACCAAGGCTATGATACCAACTTGTAACACCATAAATTTTCAAATAAATTTTTTCATTTAAAATCGCACAATTCTCATAACACATTTCACGAAAATCTCATTTATTTAATTTATAAATCGCAACTCCGAAATTATTTGATTCAAATCAAGGATCCTCAAACATAACTCTTTCACTGGTGTGTACAATCAAGCCGGTGCCTTCCCGCGATCCTAAGAAAACCTGAAACACATAACACATAACATGGCAAGCACGAAGCTTAGTGAGTTCCCCAAAATAACACACACAAAATAATTAGCCACTCGAGGCTACAGCTCTGTAAGACCCTCTGGTCAATGTGTCTCAGTGGCACCCTCTAGTCCCATGGATCGTTGGACCATCTGGTCCGGTCTCTTTGAGGACCCTCTGGTCTCACTGCTTGTTGGACCCTTCGATCCGGTCTGTAAAGCTCCGTATAGCATAAATCACAAAGACATAATGCACAGCATAAAACATAAGGCAAGATAACATAATCCTCAATGTAAGCACATAAGACCCTCCGATCACACATAAGTACCACTCTAGGTAAAGTTTAGTGAGAAGACTCACATCGGGTAATCTCGGAAAGTCTCGAACTCGAAATACTGATCTAGCCTCTACCTAATCACATAAATTAATTTACCTTTAATTAACAACGATTCTCAAAGGCTAGACTAATCCCTTCCTATAATCTCTCAGAAGGGGAAAAGACCATTTTACCCCTCCAATGGTCCAAATGTCCAATTATTTACCAAACCCTAAAAGTCAACGAAAGTCAACAGAGGGCAGTACGTGGGGCGTACCACGGCTATCCAAAATCGGGGATCTCAACCCCTACGCGGTGCGTTCTAAGATTTACGCCCAGCGTAAGTCTCAATTTCATGCTCTTAATGTTTTTGGTCTGAATCGATTAAGATACAAGCTCATTTTCCAGATCTAGCCCTTCAAATGCCTCCTAACCCATAAAGTCGAAGCCTTTAAGCCTTTGCATGGCTATAAAGGTCACCAATCACTCCAAACTCTTATCCTCTTTCCTCGTTAAGCCCTTATCTCATGCATGACTCAATATTAACGATCAAGATTGGATTTTTATAGATCTACAACACATTTTATACTGAAATGGGGCAAATCAAGGCTTATGGAGACCATTTACTCATAAAGTTTCCATATTTGGGACAAAAATCCTAAAAATGGTCCATAATTCACAAATCCAAAAAGGTTAAGAAAGCTTTAAGCTTTTTACCTCCAAGTGATGCTCCAACCTCTGTAAAGCTCAGATCCAAGGCTTGCACACCAACTCTAGCTTCTATAGTGGCCATTCTTCTCTTCACAATCAAACAAGAACACTTTATCAAGCTCAAACACACACATACACACACACAAGATCTAAAACGAGGGTTGGCTCTTTTATGGTTTCACTCTCTGAAAATGGTGGCTGGGATGGAGGCCATAATGTTCCTTTTATCATGCTCATGCTCATTTAGAGTTTTTGAATGTGGGCCCATTATGCCCAATGTATGCTAAGGTACGGCCAGCATACTTGGGTAGATTCCGCGTCAAAGGCACACCCATGGGTACACACAGCATACTCTTCAGTACGTCGAGCGTACCCACTTGTCACCATTTTCTATTTTGGGCTAATGTTGGCAACTTGGAAAAGAAGAAGGATTAAAGAGATATACCTAAATTTCAGGATGTTACATCATTCCTGCTTGTTGAACGAGTCACTACTCCAGAACATAGATCACCTATGATTTGTTCGGCTGGATGATCTTTTTTCCATTTTGCGAGACGTGCTTCCTTGAGGATTTGAGGAGTGTAAACTACCTCATATTGCTCTCTTGGACGAGGAGGGTAGTCAGAAGTGAATGTTCCTTCAAAAAGATCATCTTGAAAGAGTATGGAACTACCTGAAATAGGTGTTCCCCCCTCAACTGTTACATTATTGAATTCAACAGATGGAGTAGATGGGAAGGAACTTGAAGGACTAGAACTAGTCGGGTGGGGTTCCCCCTAAAACAATGGACTGGAAGGTTGGGAGGATTGTAGGGTACCTGTAAGAATGGAACCATTCAAAGGTGGTTCCCCCTCAAAATATGCCTTAACTGGTGTTATGAGTGGTCCAAATTGATGATGGGAGGTTGGGGTAGAAGGTTCAGAAGATTCTAAAGGACTTTTAGGGATAGAATCATTCGAAGATGGTTCCCCCTCAACCTGAGCTTCGGTGGAACTTGAGTCTTTTGATGATTGATGAGGTTGAGAGACATCAGGAGAAGTTGTTTTTGTGAGCTTTTCTGATTCTAGGGTAGAGGGTTAAGTTGGAAAGAGGAACTCAAAATCTACTTCAATAGCATGGACTGGAGTAGAAGCATTAACATGTGATGGCTGGTTCATTTTATCAAAAGGTACTACCATTTGAGGACCAACGTGGTTTGGATCCAGAACCCTTACATAACTTTCATCAAAATTGACATCACTGCTTTCCTCTATCACCCTGTTTCTTTTGTTTAGAACCCTATAGACTGCAACATGAAGGCAATATCCAAGAAAGATACCTTCACCAGCCTTGGGTACAAATTTCCCTAGTTGATCCCCATTGTTCTTGATATAGCAACGAAAACCAAAGATGACAAAGAATTTGACGGTGGGCTTCCTCTTTTTCATTGCTTCATTGGGAGTGACTTCAAGCATATTGTTGATTAGGGATCTGCTTTGAGTGAAACAAGCGGTTGTAGTAGCTTCGACCCATGTGACATCCCCAAAATCACGGCCAGAAAAGACCGATTTAATTTATGCTTTTTAAGATAATTTCAGAGTAAATCCTTTTTGATTTAAAAGAGTTGCGGAATTTGTTCCCATAACAAAATATGATAAAATAATATTTATCAAAGCATTTCATCAAGAGATGCATTTTCATTATATAATCAAAACTCGGGATGTCATGTTCCGATACAGACCATAAAGCATAAATGATAACATTACAAGTAATACAACAAATATATACATATACATACTTGTAAACAAAACAACTCGATGATTCATCCATCTTATGCCCTTGCGCCGCTTCCTGTAATACAAATAAAATTGAGTGGGTCAGGCTTGGGAGCCTGGTGAGCATATAGGGTGTTCAACCGACAATAAATAAATTATATTTAATTTCACCAACCAATAAAAACCCGATTACCCATTCCCGTTATCCTCACTTTACGTCCCTAAAACAACATCTATCTCAAGGGACCTAATCTAGGATTTTCATCGGGACGGACATTACTGCTAAGGGGTTTCCTCAACAATAGATATCCTAAAGGCAACCATGAGTCGGATAGAGTACACCGGTGAACACATCGTTCACAACACCTACAGGTTAAAAACCTGCTAGCGTTCTATAGGACTGTCTAGAAAGAGTATGTGGTCGTTATCCATACTCCGCTGAATAACTAGATCAACAACAACAACATTGAGGCCTCTCATTTGTTTATTACACACCAACTATCTACCCATGTTCTACGCAACATATTAGTAGATGAAAATATATATTTTTATACATAGTTTAAAACCTGTATAGCATTTTCATTCAATACATATTCCACATCACAGATGAGGCACACCCACATAACACGTATTTCATAGAAAATAAATCAGATCTATGAGATAGAAGAGAGTGAATATACGTTCACACACATAACAACAAAATTATACACATAACACATATTTCGTATAAAATACTTCATAATTATGCGTTAGAAGAAAGTAACTATACACTCACTTGATCAGAAGATGATCGGACATCACTACTACTTGTAGAAGTAGTATTCTTCGGTAGATCTTAAAAAAAAAAAAAAAAAAAAAAAAAAAAACGGGCTCCTCGCGGGCAGAGCTTCGGCTCGGGAATCGCACTTCTCGGAATCTTCGGGGCTTCGAAACTTGCTTCGGGGCTCGGGATTGATACCGGGGCTTCGGGATACTTCTGGCATGCAAAACGATGCAAAACGGGAGAAAAAGAAGAGAAAATGAGCAAATGAGCCGGCTGCCCTCACATCCCTTTTATAGGAGGCTGAGGCCTCGCAGTACGCTGGGCGTACGCCTCCGAAATAGTCATTGCATGCGTCATTCGAAGAACTCGAGTGCAGGGGTCGTCATGCTTCGCTATATGTTGGGCGTACTTCGGATAAGTCCGGTGACTCCCCTTCGGATAATGTTGGATTTAATAATTAAATTTATATATTAATTATTTAATAAACTTCAAAAATTCATATCCTCTTCATACGAACTCCGTTTTTGACGTTCTTTATATCCACGCGTAGGTGAGACTACACTCTACAACTTTCGTTTAGACTCTGTCGGCTAATTTTGAATTATTTTTATTATTTATTTTTAGTAGTCCGGGACAGGAAAACTTTGTTATAAATTCATAACTTCTTTATCCGACATCCATTCTCGCCTATCTTTTTATCGCTTCGCTACCACTAACGAGATCTTCGATTCTCGTTTAGATTGTTTCGGCTAAAAACCGTTCGATCTGAAATCGAGTATTCGGGCTGCATACTGCTATGTCGAAACTTCAGAAAATCATAACTTCCTCATACGAAGTCAGATTTGGGTGTTCTATATATTCAGAAACCTTGTTTCGGCCATTACAACTTTATGTAAAGATATCGAGTTTATTTTACACTTAAATTTTGACTCTTATTTTTATTCTTAATTAATCAAATCACATAATTAAGCAATTAAGCTCAAAACACATAATACTCAAATAATACACTTCTATTATTTCAAAACGGGTTACAAAGGTTAACCTAGACTATTATATCAGCATTAATGACAAGCCCATAAATACAGGCGTTACTATTCTCTCCACCTTAGAATGATTTCGTCCCCGGAATCACACATCAACAAACAAATGCGGATAGCGACCCAACATGTCACTCTCCGTCTCCCAGGTGAGATTCGGTCCATTCATGTGTTTCCATCGGACAAGCACTAACTCGACCATCTTGCGTCGTAACTTCTTAGTCTTTCAGTCAACGATTGCCTCTGGTTCTTCAATCAACCTTTTGTTCTCATCGATTCTCAACTCTGAAAGTGGAATCATGTCGGGAGCTTCTCCCATGAACTTCCTCAAATAACACACATGAAAAGTGTTATGAATTCCATTCAGTTCTTCTGGTAGTTCGAGCTTGTAAGCTTGGTTCCTAATCCTCTAAAGAACTATAAACGGTCTAATAAACTTTGGACTTAATTTTCCCCTTTTACCAAATCTTATAAGTCCCTTCCATGGTAAGACTTTAAGCAAAACTGAATCTCTAACTTCAAAAGTCATCGGTCTTCGCTTGTTGTCAGCATAGCTCTTTTGACGATCTTGAGCTGCTAACATTCTTTCCCTAATTATTTTCAACTTTTCAGCAGTTTGATGGACTATCTCCGGTCCCATAAACTGCTTTTCCCCAACCTCAAGCCAACAAGACGGCGTACGACACTTCTGTCCATACAAAACTTGATAAGGTGCCATCTTTATGCTCGAGTGGAAACTATTATTGTAGGAAAATTTTACCAAAGGTAAATGTTCATCCCAATTACCTTGGAATTCCAGGGTACATGCTCTCAGCATATCTTCAAGTGTTTGTATCGTTCGTTCGCTCTGACCATCAGTCTGTGGATGGTAAGCTGTACTCAAACACAACTTGGTACCCATCTCTTCTTGTAGACTTTTCTAAAACCTCGAGGTGAAACGACTATCACGATCCAACACAATCGTTAGCGGAACACCGTGAAGCCTCACAATTTCCTTCACATAAGAATTCACAAGCTTTTCCATAGACCATTTCTCCTTGGCTGCTATGAAATGCGTACTCTTAGTGAATCGATCAAGGACCACCCAAATCATATCGTGACTACTTTTCGTTCGGGGCAATTTAGTGACAAAATTCATAGCAATGTCTTCTGACTTACCCGTAGGCACAGGCAATGGTTCTAAACTCCCGTATAGTTTCTGATGTTGTGTCTTGACTCTCGCACAAGTCACACACTCGGCCACATATTTTGCAACATCAAGCTTCATCGTCGGCCACCGGTAGTAGGGTTTTAGGTCCCTATACATTTTAGTGCTACCGGGATGAATCGATTACATGGTCTTGTGAGCTTCTTCCATTAGAAGATCTCTGATTCCTCTTGTTTTAGGTATCCAAATCCGATCTTGGAACACCTTCAGTCCATGACTGTTTATACCGAACACCAATGTTTTGCCCAAACGTTCCTCCTTTGGGTCATTCTTCTCAGAAGCTTCCTCTTGAGCTTTTTTTATAATCTCCACAATTGTCGAGACAAATTCTATTCTCAACGCTCTTGGCCTCTTCCTTTCTAGATTGACTTTTCGACCGAGAGCATCAGCAACAACATTAGCTTTACCAGGGTGGTAAAGTATCTCACAGTCGTAGTCCTTAAGTAACTCTAGCCAGCGTCGTTGCCTCATATTCAATTCTTTCTGATTAAAGAGATATTGGAGACTCTTATGATCAGTGAAATGTTTGAATTTCGTGCCATAGAGGTAATGCCTCCATATTTTCAGAGCGAAAACTACCGCTGCCAACTCCAAATCATGAATTGGGTAGTTCTTTTCATGCTCTTTCAATTGTTGAGACGCATATGCGATCACCTTATCTCTTTGGGTCAAAACACAACCCAATCCAACCCCAGACGCATCGCTATAAACATCGAAGTCTTCAACTCCATCGGGTAGAGAAAGTATCGATGCCTCACATAGTTTCTTCTTGAGCTTCTCGAATGCTTCTTTATGCTTATCACTCCAAGCATAAGTAGCTCCTTTGTGGGTCAAAGCTGTTAATGGACTAGCGATCGAAGAAAATCCTTGGATAAACCTTCGGTAATATCTGGCTAATCCCAAAAAGCTTCGGATTTCGGTGGGACTTTTTGGTTGTTCCCACTTCATTACAGCTTCAATCTTTGCTGGATCAACCATTATCCCTTCTTGGGTGACCATGTGACCCAAGAATTGGACTTATCGAATCCAAAAATCACACTTGGAGAACTTTACATACAACTTCTCCTTCTTCAAAACTTCTAACACTTCTCGCAAGTGTCTGCCATGCTCCTATTGGCTTTTCGAATAAATCAGAATGTCATCTATGAACAATATCACAAATTTATCAAGGAATGGATTACAAACCTTGTTCATCAAATCCATGAATGCTGTTGGAGCATTGGTCAGTCCAAACGACATAACCAAGAACTCGTAGTGTCCATATCACGTTCTGAATGCAGTATTCTCTATATCTTGCTCTTTCACCTTCAACTGATGATATCCTGACCATAGGTCGATCTTTGAAAAATAACTTGAACCTTGTAGTTGATCGAATAGGTCATCAATCCTCGGCAATGGGTATCTATTCTTTATCGTTGCTTTATTCAACTCTCTGTAATCAATGCACATCCTCATACTTCCATCTTTCTTCTTTACGAATAACAATGGACCTCCCCAGGGCGATGAACTAGGTCTAATGAAACCTTTGGCCAATAACTCTTGAAGTTTCATCATCAGCTCCTTCATCTGCATCGGTGCTAATCGATAAGGTACTTTTTCTATTGGTGTCGTCCCTGGCAACAAGTCTATTCTAAACTCCACTTGTCTGTCATGCGGTAATCTAGGAAGATCTTCGAGAAATACTTCCGAATAATCATATACGACAGGAATGCTCTGTGTCACCTTTTTCTCCTTTTTAGCATCGATCACGAATGCTAGATACGATGTACATCCTTTAGCCAAACACTTTCTGGCTTTCATCAATGAAATGATTCCAGAATTCACTCTGCGTTTATTTCCATACACCATAAATGACTCTTTCCCAGGCGGGTTTACCTTTACAATCTTCTTCTTGCACAATGTCTCAGCGTCATTGGCGCTAAGCCAATCCATTCCAAGCACGATGTCGAAACTGTTTAGTTCTATAGGCAATAATTCCTCGTGGAACTTATTCCCCTTCAAGTCAATTAAGATGTTTTTCATACGATGACTAACAGGTACAAATTTGCCACTAGCAACTTCGACTAATAAAGAATTATCTAGTCTATCAAAAGGCAAAGCTAGTTTTCTACCAAATTCATGCGATATAAAGGAGTAGTTGGCTCCATAATCAAATAAAATTTGGGCAGGCATTTTGTTTACGAGAAAGGTACCTGAAGCGACATCAGCTTCATCTTTAGCAGCTTCCAGTGTCATCTAGAATGCTCTCGCCTTCGGCTTTGGCGGAATATTGGGTCTAGCTGCCTCCTTCTTCTTCGGGCAGTCCCTCGACATGTGTCCCTCCTCACCACAACCATAACAAACTTTCTTAGCGAGGGTGCATTCATTGGCATAGTGCCCTGGCTTTCCACACTTGTAGCATGTGGCCACTACCTCACATTTTCCATGATGCTTCTTCTTACATTTGTCGCACCATTTCGCTTCCCCTCCTCCTCCTCTCGAACTAGACTTCGAGAACTTGTTTTTCTTGTTGGACCCTGACGTTCCATCGAACTTCCTCTTTTCACCAACATCTATCCTTTCCAGACCCTTTTCCTTCTGCTGGGCCTCCACATTCTTAGCTGCACGAAGAGCTATTTTCAGAGTAGTTGCGATCTTGACTGTCAGACCAAAGTAGGTAGGCAGTCCATTAGCAAACCTCTCAATCTTGGAGAGTTCCGTTGGCACTAGGTACGGATATAACTTCATTTTCTCAGTGAATGCAGCAGCATAGTCATCTATGCTCATTCTCCCCTTCTTTAAGTTTTGGAACTCATTGTTCAGATCAATCAGATCTATCTCTGAACAATATTGCACCCTTAACTGTTCCAAGAACTCCTCCTATGACATTTTCAGGGCTTCTCCTCGTGGCATAGTATCTGCCACCAACTTCCACTAACTCATGACTCCAGTCTTCAGTTGTCTAACTGTAAAGACAGTCTTATGTTTGTTGCTACAATCACAACTTTCAAATACCATCTCCATTTCTGAGATCCAATCCATAATCTCAATAGGCTTTGGGCTTCCAGAAAGACTTGGCGGCTTGGCGCCCAAAAAATTCTTGTACATTCGCCCATCCTTGTTGTTTCTCCTTTCCTGATTATTCCTTCGTTCTTCTTGAGTTTCAACTTGACTCACCATGCGACTATTGTTCCCTTCCTCTGATTGTTCGGGAATCAATTCGGGTTCCTCAATAGGTATGATAGGTTCGTCCCTAATATCATGCAACATCTGTCGCATTTCATCCCTTTGTTCGGCTAACATAGCCCGAATCATGGCTTGCACCCCAGCCATCGTTATTGGTTATGGTGCTGCTGCTACAACAGGTGCTTGCTCAATCACTGGTGGTTGATTCCTATTTTCATCCGTGTTTCCAACGCCACTCCTTGTTCTCACCATTTTTTATCTATACACCGAATAAGGTGAAATTAGATCCTCATTCACGATAGATATTCAAATCATCCTTATCACTCCGAAACGTTTACATGCTAGTTCTAATGCCGTACACGTACGCTTAGAATCCTACACACATAAGGTTTCCAGATCCGGTCGGCAACAGACCATAGATCCGAACAAATAATATCATATATGGAAACATGTAACATTTAGCACATAATAGCATTTTAGGCAGCATCCTAAAATATACTAGTGCTCGTGTCTATAACATATCAGACACACATCTCTCGTTCTCCACTTAGCATTCTAAGTTTAAGTCTAGAAATCCTACAAATTGCTAGTTTGCTTAGACTAATGCTCTGATACCAACTGTGACATCCCCAAAATCACGGCCAGAAAAGACCGATTTCATTTATGCTTTTTAAAATAATTTCAGAGTAAATCCTTTTGATTTAAAAGAGTTGCGGAATTTGTTCCCAAAACAAAATATGATAAAATAATATTTATCAAAGCATTTCATCAAGAAATGCATTTTCATTATATAATCAAAACTCGGGATGTCATGTTCCGATACAGACCATAAAGCATAAACAATATCGTTACAAGTCATTCAACAAATATATACATATACAGACTTGTAAACAAAACAACTAGATGATTCATCCATCTTATGCCCTTGCGCCACTTCCTGTAATACAAATAAAACTGAGTGGGTCAGGCTTGGGAGCCTGGTGAGCATATAGGGTTTTCAATTTCACCAACCAACGATAACCCGATTACCCATTCCCGTTCTCCTCACTTTACGTCCCTAAAACAACATCTATCTCAAGGGACCTGTAACACCGTAAATTTTCAAAATAATTTTTCTTTTTCAAAATCACATAATGTATCACATCACAAATCAAATCCATAATCAATACTGTTTTCAAAAACAAATCCCAAGATCTCTACACATAATAAACTCCATCGGTGTGTGTACGTGTCAAGCCGTCGCCTTCCCACGGTCCTCACTGGTACCTGAGACATCAAACACAACAACTGTAAGCATAAATGCTTGGTGAGTTCCCCAAAATACCACATACCACAAATACGCCACTCAAGGCTAAATCTGACCCTCTGGTCTAGATGTCTCAGCGGGACCCTCCATTCCCACACCTTGTCGGACCCTCCGGTCCAGTCACAGCTCATTGGGCCCTCCGGCCCGGTCAAAATCGTTGGGCCCTCCGGCCCAGTCAGAATCGTTGGACCCTCTGGTCCGGTCTACACAATCGTACAACATAGATATAACACATAGCACGTAATCTCATACATAGCACATAATCTCATACATAGCCCATAAGACCCTCTGGTCAACTCATAATACCACTCAAGGTAACGTATAGTGAGAAGACTCACCTCGCGTGTCTCGGTAACTCGTAAATCTCTTAACCACTAGTGCTCGATCTCCCGAGCTATTGTCCTCCTACAACACAAACGTATTTCTACTTAATACTACCTCGACTCTGGCTGACTAACACCACGAAGTCAAACCAGTCAACGGTCAACGGTCAACGGTCAACGGTCAACCCGACTCGCCGAGTTCCTACGGGAGCCCGATCCCTCTGAATCTCTTCCGACTCACCGAGTCACTCACCGGACTCGGTTACTCAACCATTGGTTCGTAATCGTTGAACAACCCTCACCAACTCGCCGAGTCTGGGGAATGGACTTGGCGAGTGCATTCCATGCACAACCCCAAACGACCTTCTGAGGTCATATCTGCTTCACTAACTCATAGATCCAGTCTCCTTAAGCTTATTGACCATGTAAAGTCCAAGTCTTGATGCTCATCAAGAATTGAATAACTCATGAATGGTGTTTTAGCCTCAAATACATTGATCCCAAGCCAATACCTCCATGGATGCATATAAAGCTTGGTAAAGAGGTGCTCTGGACCTCTATGGGTCCAGATCCAGGACCTTAACTCGCTAAGGGCCATGAGGACACTAGATCTTGCCACAAATGGGTTCAAAAGCCCTGAATCTGCATGAATATCACAATAACAGAGAATGATTCAAGATTGTACCTCAGTTGTGATGTTTTGGACCTCAAATCTTCAAGAATCCACCCCTCTCTTGCTTCCTCTTGGCGAGTCTAGGCTCCAACTCGCCGAGTCTCCTCACTAAATACCAAAATAAATAAATGAATAATACCTGGGAATCCGGGCTGTTACAACTCTCCCCCACTAGAACTAGACTTCTCCCTCGAATTCTCGCTCTGCAAATAACTCCGGATGCTACTCACGCATCTCACGCTCCGGTTCCCAAGTCAACTCGGACCCCCTCCGATGTTGCCACTGAACCAAAACCAAGGGCACCTCCTTGTTCTGCAGAACCTTGATCTTTCGATCCACAATCGCAACTAGTCTCTCCGCGTAGTTCAAGCTCGCATGCACCTGAATGTCCTCTAACGGCACTATCGCCGACTCGTCGGCTATACACTTCCTCAACTAAGACACATGGAAGGTATTATGAATCCGCTCCAATTCCGCGGGTAGCTCCAAGTGACATGATACCATGCCCACCCTGGCGATCACTCGGAACGGCCCAATATACCGGGGCCCTAGCTTGCCCCTCTTCCTGAATCGGATCACTCCTTTCCAAGGTGATACCTTCAGGAGAACATAATCACCGACCTGAAACTCGAGCTCGGTTCGACGTCTATCTGCATAACTCTTCTGGCGACTCTGAGCGGTCAACAACCTCTACCTGATCTGTTAGATCTGCTCTGTCGTCTGAAGCACTATCTCCATACTACCCATCACGCGTTGCCCCACCTCACCCCAGCAAATAGGGGTACGACACCTCCTCCCATACAACAGCTCAAAGGGTGGTATACCGATGCTCGAATGATGGTTGTTGTTGTAGGAAAACTCGGCCAAGGGCAAATACGCGTCCCAGCTCCCGCTGAAGTCCAACACACATGCTCGGAGCATGTCCTCGAGCGCCCGAGTCGTCCGCACACTCTGCTCATCCGTCTGTGGGTGGTATGCGGTACTAAAATGCAACCTCGTACCCAACTCCTCGTGAAATTTCTTCCAGAATCTCGAAGTGAAACGTACATCTCAGTCTGACACGATCGAGATGGGTACGCCATGCCGTGATACCACCTCCCTCACATACAGCTCTGCCAACCTCGTCGCAGAAGAACTCTCACTAATAGCGAGAAAGTGGGCGCTCTTCGTCAATCGGTCCACTATCACCCAAATCGCATCGACACCCCTTGCCGTTCTCGGCAATTTGGTGATGAAATACATGGATATCTGCTCCCACTTCCACTCTGGAATCTCAAGTGGTTGCAACTTACCATGCAGTTTCTGGTGCTCGGCCTTAACCCTACGACAAGTTAGGCATCTCTCAACGAACCACGCCACATCCCTCTTCATGCAAGGCCACCAATACTACCTCTTCAGATCCAGATACATCTTAGTGGCCCCAGGATGGATCGAAAACTTCGATATGTGCACCTCTTCCATCAAGATAGTACGCGTCCCGCCCACAAACGGTACCCAAATCCGACCCTGAAAGGTCATAAGCCCGTGGCTATCGGTAACAAACCCTGACACTTGCCTGATAACTCGCTCTCTCTTACGGTTCTCCGGTCTCACTGCCTCGGCCTGGGTCCCTCTGATGGCATCCAATACCGGAGTCATCATCGTCAACCTCATACAAATATCTCGCATCGGGGCACCCTCTGCCCTACGTCTCAGGGCATCGGCTACTACATTAGCCTTGCTCGGGTGGTACAGGATCTCGCAATCATAATCCTTTACCACATCCAGCCATCTCCTCTGCTGCATGTTCAGGTTGGGCTGATCCATCAAGTACTTCAAGCTCTTGTGGTCCGTGTATATCGTACACCGAACCCCATACAGATAGCGACGCCAGATCTTGAGGGCGAACACCACAGCCCCTAACTCCAGATCGTGGGTAGGATATCTCGTCTCATGAGGCTTTAACTGCCTCGATGCATATGCAATCACATGCCCTTTCTGCATCAAAACCGCTCCCATCCCCGATATCGATGCGTCACAGTACACCACGAAATCCTCCATCCCTTCCGGTAGTGCGAGTACAGGAGCTTCGCACAATCTCTCGCGAAGGGTCTCAAACGAGGTCTACTGCTCTGGTCCCCATGAGAAAGTAACACCCTTCCGGGTCTACTTGGTAAGTGGCACAACGATCTTGGAGAAATCTCTGATAAATCTCCGATAGTAGCCTGCCATTCCTAAGAAGCTCCTGATCTCCGTAGGTGACCTCGGCACCTCCCAACTCATCACAGCCTCGATCTTGGCCGGGTCAACCAAAATCCCATTCTGGTTAACGAGATGCCCTAAGAACTGGACCTCCCGTAACCAAAAATCATACTTGGAGAATTTGGCGAAAAGCCTCTCCGCTCTCAAAACTCCGAGGAGCTCCCTCAAATGTTCCTCATGCTGCTCTCTGGTCCTCGAATACACCAGGATGTCATCAATGAATACAATTACTGAACGATCCAACATCGGCCTACACACCCTGTTCATGAGATCCATGAATGCCGCTGGTGCATTGGTGAGCCCGAATGGCATCACCACGAACTCGTAATGCCCGTAACGAGTCCTAAACGCCGTCTTCGGGATATCCTCATCCCGAACTCTCATCTGATGATACCCCGATCTCATGTCTATCTTGGAGAACCAAGATGCCCCCTGCAACTGATCGAATAGATCGTCGATCCTCGGTAATGGATAACGGTTCTTGACCATCAACTTGTTCTACTCCCGGTAATCAATGCACATCCGGTGTGAACCATCCTTTTTCTTGACAAAAAGGATCGGCGCTCCCCAGGGAGAGCTACTGGGACGGATGAACCCTTTCCCCAAGAGCTCTTGCAGCTGTGAGGATAACTCCTGCATCTCTGGCGGCGCTAGGCGATATGGCGCCTTAGCGATAGGCGCAGCCCCAGGAATCAAATTGACATGAAAATCCACCTGCCTCTCGGGAGGCACACCCGACAACTCCTCGGGGAACACATCCGGGAACTCACGCACTATCGGCACATCATCCACTGAACTTGGCCTCCCAACGGCCTCTCGCATATCCGTCACATAGGCTACGAACCCCTTGCAGCCCTGCTGCAAACTCCGCTTCACTCTGGCAGCCGAACAGAATACTGAACCACCACGAGTCCCCTCGCCATAAACTGTCAGCACTCCCCCACTAGGATCTTGGATCGTCACCAATTGATGCTCGCAATCTATGACAGCCTCGAAACGGCTCAACCAATCCATGCCTACTATAACACAAACATCCCTCATGGAAATCGGTACCAAATCAATCGGGAACTCCACCCTGAAAATCTCTAATACGCATCCACGTATCACCTCGGTAGCACACACTTCACGCTCATCGGCTATGGAAACCTGCAGAGGCCGACTCAACGCCTCCCTCGGAATACTAATGTGCCGACTAAAAGTCACAGATACGAACGACCGACTCGCACCCGAGTCGAACAACACTAATGCAGGTACAGAACTCACAAGAAAAGTACCTACGCATAACATATAGCAATTACCATAGCATAAACTCAACATAAAATAGATAAAGAATACATACCCGCCACGACGTCAGGCGCCGCGCGGACCTCCTCCGCAGTCAACTGGAAGGTTCTTCCCTAGCCTTCGGTGCTTCGGCCTTCGCTGGCCGGGTCTCAGTAGCTCGAATCGCAGGTGCAGATCCTTGCGCTGACCTCTGAAGATGGGGGCACTCGGCATTCTGATGGCCGGTCTGGTTGCAATGAAAGCAAACCAAGAACCCCTTAGGACAATCCCTCGCGAAATGTCCTTCCTTCCCACACTTGTAACATACCCCAGTCTTGCATGACCCATCATGGCTCTTGCCGTACTTCCCACAAGTACGGCCCCTCGAACTACTCGTCCTCGAATCAGCGGGCCTTGCCTGCTTAGCGGCCGGTTGCGACTGTGCCGGTCGCCGATCACCCCTCTGAGACTCGGTCTCCTCCCTCATCTGTGTCTCAAGCTCAATCTTCCTCTTCCGAGAATTTGTCTGGAGCTCGGCAAATGTCTTGTAAGTCGAGTTCGCCACGAACTCACGGATGTCCCTCCTCAGTATACTCATATAATGCCTCATGCGAGCCTGCTCAGTGGTCACCAGTTCCGGGCAAAACAACGCCAGCTCATGAAACATCCTCGTAATCACTGTCACCGACTCAGTCCCCTGCTTGAGGGTCAGAAACTCCTAGGCTAAACGTTCCCTCTCCACCTGGGGAACATACTCGTCACGAAACATCACAGTAAACCTCTCCCAGGTCACTGCAGTCAGCTCAGCTGTCGAATAGCTCGCGGTTGCAAACTTCCACCAGTCCTTCGCCCCCAAGCGAAGCTGGTTGAGTGCAAACCGCACCCTCAAGTGCTCCGTACATGAGCACGTATACAAACACCTCTATATGTCTAAGATCCACCTCATAGCGACGATCGGATCCTGTGTACCATCAAAATCGGGTGGTTTCATGTTGCTGAACTCTCAGTACAGCAACGAATCACCACCCTGGGGTCTCGCAGCAGCAACAGCTGCGGTGGCTGCAGCAACAACATCATCAGCCAAAGCAGTGTAACGCTCGTCAAACGTCTTGATCAGTATGGTCTTAATAGACCGAAACATCTCTGGTATCTCGGCTCTGATGGCAGCAGCCACCTCCTCATGGATGATCCGACGGATCTCCTCATCACTCATCCCACTGCTCCCGGTGGTATGGCGTGTCCCGACCATGATCAACCTCTGAAATACAACATAAGGAATATTAGGGAAACTCTCGAGTATACTCTCACTCGATAACTCAATCATCCTCAACTTCTGGTACTCCAAGGATTCTTACTTGGACTGCGCACCAATCCAGTGTCTTCAATAGTACGGGCCCAATACTATCGTCCACACCGAATCGATATACAACCCAAGTCCTCCTCCTAGGATCCCAAATCACAAATACTCTACTCTCGCTATGCACTGGCTACCCTCAATAGCCTTCTCCTGAGCTCCTCATTGCTACCTACTCACTCTCAAAGTATCTCATAGCAGCAACGATCTCCTAAGATAAGGCATCACAAATCAGGCCCACTCTAGTCCTAATAGGAATACCTAGCTTCTCTAACATGCACAACATAATATCTCATAACTCATAACATATAATGTAAGGGTATTCTGGGGATTCACCGTTCGGGCGCTGGCTGACCGTACACACCTTCCACTCTGCTCGTTTCCAAAACCTCTTTTTCTTTTTAGAAAATTTTAGTTTTATTTGAAATTTCTTAAATCCTCGGTTTGAGTTCAAATACGCCCGAAGGTGCATCCGAATCCCTCAAACCAAGGCTCTGATACCACCTTGTAACACCGTAAATTTTCAAAATAATTTTTCTTTTTCAAAATCACATAATGTATCACATCACAAATCAAATCCATAATCAATACCGTTTTCAAACACAAATCCCAACATCTCTACACATAATAAACTCCATCGGTGTGTGTACGTGTCAAGCCGTCGCCTTCCCACGGTCCTCGTTGGTACCTGAGACATCAAACACAACAACTGTAAGCATAAATGCTTAGTGAGTTCCCCAAAATACCACATACCACAAATACGCCACTCAAGGCTAAATCTGACCCTCTGGTCTAGATGTCTCAGCGGGACCCTCCAGTCCTACAGCTCGTCGGACCCTCCGGTCCAGTCACAGCTCATTGGGCCCTCCGGCCCGGTCAGAATCGTTGGGCCCTCCGGCCCGGTCAGAATCGTTGGGCCCTCCGGCCCGGTCAGAATCGTTGGACCCTCTGGTCCGGTCTACACAATCATACAACATACATATAGCACATAGCACGTAATCTCATACATAGCACATAATCTAATACATAGCACATAAGACCCTCTGGTCAACTCATAATACCACTCAAGGTAAGGTATAGTGAGAAGACTCACCTCGCGTGTCTCGGTAACTCGTAAATCTCTTAACCACTAGTGCTCGATCTCCCGAGCTATTGTCCTCCTACAACACAAACGTATTTCTACTTAATACTACTTTGACTCTGGTTGACTAACACATTGACTAACACCACGAAGTCAAACCAGTCAACACTAGTCAACGGTCAACCCGACTCGCCGAGTCTGGCGTGGACTCGCCGAGTTCCTACGGGAACCCGATCCCTCTGAATCTCTTCCGACTCACCAAGTCACTCACCCGACTCGGTTACTCAACCCCTGGTTCGTAATCTTTGAACAACCCGCACCAACTCGCCGAGTCTGGGGAATGGACTCGGCGAGTGCATTCCGTGCACAACCCCAAACGACCTTCTGAGGTCAGATCCGCTTCACTAACTCATAGATCCAGTCTCCTTAAGCTTATTGACCACGTAAAGTCCAAGTCTTGGTGCTCATCAAGCATTGAATAGCTCATGAATGGTGTTTTAGCCTCAAATACATTGATCCCAAGCCAATACCTCCATGGATGCATATAAAGCTTGGTAAAGAGGTGCTCTGGACCTCTATGGGTCCAGATCCAGGACCTTAACTCGCTAAGGGACCATGAGGACACTAGATCTAGCCACAAATGGGTTCAAAAGCCCTAAATTTGCATGAATATCACAATAACAGGGAATGATTCGAGATTGTACCTCAGTTGTGATGTTCTGGACCTCAAATCTTCAAGAATCCACCCCTCTCTTGCTTCCTCTTGGCTAGATCTCTTCTTTCCTTGCTAGACAACAACTCCAAGATCAATAATGGCTCCTTCCCTCACTTGAATCACTCAATTGCTCTAGGGTTTCACTCTGGGGACTGATGAGTGCAAATGACGGCCATAAGGCCCTTTAAATATGCCTGAAACCCGAGAAATTAGGGTTTCATTAAAAAGCGTGGACTCGCCGAGTCCACTCTTGGACTCGCCGAGTCCGGACGCGAACCCGCGTCCAAATCCGCGATCATACTTGGCGAGTCTAGGCTCCAACTCGCCGAGTCTCCTCACTAAATACCAAAATAAATAAATGAATAATACCTGGGAATCCGGGCTGTTACAGGACCTAATCTAGGATTTTCATCGGGACGGACATTACTGCTAAGGGGTTTCCTCAACAATAGATATCCTAAAGGCAACCATAAGGGGGATAGAGTACACCGGTGTACACATCATTCACAACACCTACAGGCTATGAACCTGCTAGCATTCCACATGACTATCTAGAAAGAGTTTGTGGTCGTTATCCATACTCCACTGAATAACTAGATCAACAACAACAACATCGAGGCCTCTCATCTGTTTATTACACACCAACTATCTACCCATGTTCTACCCAACATATTAGTACATAAAAATATATATTTTTATACATAGTTTAAAACCTGTATAGCATTTTCATACAATACATATTCCACATAACAGATGAGGCACACCCACATAACACGTATTTCATAGAAAATAAATCAGATCTATGAGATAGAAGAGAGTAAATATACATTCACACACATAACAACAAAATTATACACATAACACGTATTTCGTATAAAATACTTCATAACTATGCGTTAGAAGAAAGTAACTACACACTCACTTGATCAGAAGATGATCGGACAGCACTACGACTTGTACAAGTAGTATTCTTCGGTAGATTTGGAAGATCTTCACAAAAAAACCGGGCTCCTCGCGGGCAGAGCTTCGGCTAGGGAATCGCACTTCTCGGAATCTTCGGGGCTCGGGATTGATACCGGGGCTTCGGGATACTTCTGGCACGCTAAACGATGAAAAATGGGAGAAAAAGAAGAGAAAATGAGCAAATGAGCCGGCTGCCCTCGCATCCCTTTTATAGGAGGCTGAGGCCTCGTAGTACGCTGGGCGTACTCCTCCAAAATCGTCATTGCATGCGTCATCTGAAGAACTTGAGTGCGAGGTTCGTCATGCTTCGATGTATGCTGGGCGTACGCCAGTACGCTGGGCGTACTTCGGATAAGTCCGGTGACTCCCCTTCGGATAATGTCGGATTTAATAATTAAATTTATATATTAATTATTTAATAAACTTGAAAAATTCATATCTTCTTCATACGATCTCTGTTTTCGACGTTCTTTATATCCACGCATAGGTGAGACTACGCTCTACAACTTTCGTTTAGCCCACGTCGGCTAATTTTGAATTTATTTTTATTATTTATTTTTAGTAGGTCGGGACAGGAAAACTTCGTTATAAATTCATAACTTCTTTATCCAACATCCATTCTCGACTATCTTTTTATCGCTTCGCTACCACTAACGAGATCTTCGATTCTCGTTTAGATTGTTTCGGCTAAAAACCGCTCGATCTCAAATCGACTGTTCGGGCTGCATACTGCTAAGTCGAAACTTTAGAAAATCATAACTTCCTCATACGAATTCAGATTTGGGCGTTCTATATATATTCGGAAACCTTGTTTCGACCATTACAATTTTATGTAAAGATATCGAGTTTATTTTACACTTAGATTTTGACTCTTATTTTTATTCTTAATTAATCAAATCATATAATTAAGCAATTAAGCACAAAACACATAATACTCAAATAATACACTTCTATTATTTCAAAATGGGTTACAAAGGTTTACCTAGACTATTATATCAACATTAATGACAAGCCCAGAAACACAGGCGTTACAACCCAGATGTATTACGGTAGGTTTGCAAAGATCAACATGGATCGATCAGCTTCACATAGTGTTCGATTCTTCCTTTCAACTGCACCATTCTATTATGGAGTGTAGTGTGTAGAAAAATTGTGCTCGATGCCTTTGGATACAAGAAAGCTATCTAAAGCATTGTTCTTGAATTCGCCACCATTGTCACTTCTCAGTCTTCTAAGAGGCTTACCTACCCTAACTTCTATGTAGCGAATGAAGTTGATTAGCTCATTGGTGGTTTCAGATTTGTTTCACAGAAAGTACACCCAAGTGAATTTGGTGTGGTCATCCACGATCGCAAGAATGTCTTTCTTACCACTTAAGCTAGGAACTATAGTGGGACCACACAGATCAATATGTATAAGCTGAAGAGGTTCAGATACACTCTGTTTTGTTATACTTTTGTGAGGAGATTTGGAAATTTTACCTTGGTCACAAGCAACACAAAGTATATCATTGTCAACTTTTAACAATGGTAGTCCTCTCACAAGATCCTTTCCAATGAGTTTGTTGATATAACCAAAGTTGAGGTGAGAGAGTCTTCTATGCCATAACCAACTGATTTCAAAGGCAGCTTTGGAAAGAAGACAAATATCTAGGGTTCCCTCGATCAGTTCAATATCAAGAGCATACATGTTCCCATTTCGTAGGGAATCAACAAGGATGCGCTTGTTGGTATCCATAGTTAAACTCTTGGTTTTGGTGAATAGAACCTCATGATCATTGTCACCCAGTTGTGCAACACTGATAAGGTTATGCTTAAGACCATCTACATATGCTACACGTTTAATGGTAAACTTATCATTTGATATGTTTCCATGTCCCATAACTTCTCCATTCATGTTGTTTCCAAAAGTAACATACTGACCTGGCGTTGTGATCTTGAAATCTCTGAGATATCCTTTTTGCCCGATCATGTTCCTGGAGCATCCACTATCAATGTACCATGTATCGTCGTGTGGTACCCAACACAAAAAACCTGCATTTAGAGAGAAGGTTTAGGTACCCATGTTTGTTTGGTCCTTGAGTGCTAGCTTCCTTTGGACTTGTAGGAGTTGGGACAATCTTTTGATGTTTTGCATCAACCACTTTAGGTGTTGCTTGGCTTTTTGAGACCTTGGTTTTGACCTTTTTAGTGGTCTTCTTTTGAGGTTTGGTCTGAGGAAAAAATGGAGAGTTGGTGAAATGAATAAGAATAACTAGAGAGGGGAATCTATAGTTCACAAGCATTCCAAATTGATCAACATAGGAAACTTGGTATTTCCCCTGAGCTGATTGATCATTGGAAACCCAGAGTTTCCCCAAAACATGTGATTCCCTCCTCTGGACGGAGAAAAACACAATGTTGACCAAGAATAAAACTCATAGGGTAATTACTATTCTGATACATGAAAGGCCTGTTTGAAGTTTTAGGATAACTGGTGTGTTTGGTCTTCCCTTGGCTTTGCTTAGCCTTAGGTACTCTCTTCGTCTTCCTATCCTTGTCATTATTTGTAGTCTTAACCACTTTGGGTTTTGAAGGATGGACTACTGTTGGACCTTGTTCTTTAGAGACATCAATTTTCTTTTTTCCCTTGTCTTTAGAGACATTAGTTGTCTATACAATTGTCTCTTGTTGTTTAGAACCGTAGTGACCCTCGACCGAGAGGTCAAGCGGATGAAGCAACGATGTCGCCCATTAGTCAAGGTTCGTTAGGATATCAACCGAGAACCCAATTTCACTTAGGAGCACTAGAACCAATCGATTAGGAAGTTTCCTCCTCATGACTCGATCATTCATACCTACTTCCTTACCTAAATTATAATTTCGGGACGAAATTCCCTTCAACAGGGGGATGATGTGACAACCCAAAATTTCCATTCTGTACAAACCATATCAAATCAATAGAAGTTAAAACAGTTACAGTGAAATTCTAGACTTTGGGTATAAGTTTGAGTATTTCAGGATTTGCACTTAAGGAGATATCAGGAGAGTGGATGCACTAGGGTTTTGTGCAACACTGTTATTCCAAAACTCTAGGATATTAGGGTTTAATTCCGGAATAAAAATATTTTCTGCCAAAAATCCCAGGACTATATATAGAAATCTGAACCATATTCATTCATTAGTTACATTTCCAACTAGATAAAAGCCAAATTCTCTCTCACAGATCTTCAGGTTTTCATCCGAAATCATGAGTACTTCTATCTAGTTGTAATATATAGCTTAGATTGTGCCTAATAACATCAAAATCGGATCAAAACCCCCAAGATTTGAGAGTTTACCGCCCAAGAACACTTGGAGAGTAAACTCTTTTATAAGGGCCAAAGTGTGCCCAATGTCCCTCTAAACCTTGGAAATGAACGTTGAGACTACCCATAGCTGGTTTAGGCATCCAAAACATCAAGAATCAAGGGTTGAAAGTGAGTTCACGGCAAAGGATGTTCTTGGGCCGTGAACTACATTTTTAGGTGCCAAAACACCCTAAAAGCCTTCCTTAAGCAAGAGACTAATTTAGACATGTACCCTAATGAGTTTAGGACTAACAAACACCCTTAGAACACCAATAGTAAGGTGTTCACGGCCCAAGAAGTTCCAGGGCCGTGAACTCCAAACAATAGTGCCACATGGTGCTATAAACTCTTCTAAACCCTTGTACACTAGCATAGTTTAGTTCCTAGTTAAATTAGGGACTTGAAAACACCACAAACACCCATCCAAGGGAGATTACGGCCATAATCTCCATGGGATTTGGTTCATGGGCCGTGAACTCCTCAAAGGAGTTAAAAAGAAGCCCAAACACTTGTTTAAGCCTAGAAGCACTTCACCACTTAAGTTGTAATAGCTTTGAGCTTCATTTAGAGCCCCAATGGAGAGTGTACGGCCAATAGTTTACTCCCCTGGGCCGTAAACTCCAACACACATGGTCTTTAGACCATAAACTTCCGTATGAGGTCTTGCACTCCTTTGTTCCAACCTATTAGCCTCCTAGCACTTGACCAAAGTGTTTTCCTCGCATTAGGATATTTATATATGTTTAATTAGTGTTATAATCACTAATTGTTTATATACATATGTCTTCATATGTAATTAGGACCATTGTGTGTGTCTAAAGTCTTCACTTGACACCTAGCAGTCCTACCTCTTCAGTTCATCCGTATCAATGTTCTAACTGTTTTTAAATGTTTTATGGGGGGGATACAATTAGAATTATGCTAGTTATTATATCAATCACATGTGATTAATAAGCAACATTCAAATGCATTTACTACACTTTTAGCTGTTTTACCAAACTGATTACTTCAAATAGCTTTCCAAAATGTTTTTACTTGTTTAAAACTCTTTATCAAACTGTCTTACTTACTAAATGTTTCTTGTCAAAACTCTGTTACAATAGTGTTTCAAACAAAGGTTTTCCTTATACTTATATATGTTCTTATACTGCTTTCAAACCATTTTACAAACTAAGATCAAGTCATCTTTCTTAGTAGTTTAAAGTCTTTAAAGATTTTACCAAAACTTATTTTATGCTTTTATATTATAAATTGCATGCCTATATCTGTATAGTTATATAAGAAATGTTTAAAGGACTTAGGAAGGCTATTTCCTTTTCCTCGATTTGGATGTGGTCTGGTGAGTATCAGGTATCCGTCCGAAGGTCGTTTAAATATTATTTATATATCATATGTACATATATAGTCATAAAGGCCCTTCCAGTTCATCCAATGCCCTTGGGTAGCAAGGGTATACATCCATGTCCATACGTACCAGTTGGATTACTACTAGTAAACTACCATATAGGTAGTTTAGGAAGATACTAGAACTATTACTAGAATGCGATATCATATAATGAGTCAGTTCATTCATGAATCAATACTTGCTAGATAGAGAGAACATACATTACAGCTAGAACATTTTAGTACATTACTATTCATGCTTGATAGAGAGAGAACACATATTACAGCTAGCACACGTAGAACAGTTCAGTACATTACATATACATGAATACGTTGACATAATTGTGATCCACTATATCGGAGCATGCCTTCAATTTCATGGCCCGAGTTGTAGCCAGAGTCTCTTGGAGGGAGAGCGTGAGTTTGCGTATAGATCTATACTGGATTGACTATCCTACACCTTGGTGCTAGCTACAGCCGGACCTGCAGGTCTGCGGGTGCCAAACGTCATACCTTTTTATGACCTACATTTTTCATTGTTACCTAGTCGATAATATGGTACAATTAATCACATGATACCTTAATATAAATCCGATTTGGGGCAGTTAGTACAACAGTAGTTCTTATAGCACTACACTACAGTACTACATTAATTTTCCCTTTACATATATTTAGTGATCTTTTCACTTAAACATTTAATGTAAAAACTATATTTTGTTAACGATAGTTACACTTGGGAAAATTACAAACTTTTACAAGAAACGAACAATTAGAACAGGTAAGTCTTGGTAGAAGACTACATTCAGAGCAGTTAGGTCTTGGTAGAAGACACCCTTATATAATATTAGGAATCATAGGGATTTCTAGGGTTTTTCAAACGTTTACAGTTGTTTTACATACATTTTCAATACTTACAATTCACATACATTTTCAATACTTACAATTCATATACATACAAATTCTTACATACAAATTAAGACACTAAAATACTTATGATCTCATCAGCTTTAAAGCTGATACTCTCTTTCAAAATAACTTGTATCCTCAGGTCAAACATAGACAAGTACTGATGCAAGGCTCAGGGAAGATGGTGCTTGTTCAAGACTCATATTTCATTTTCATTATACTTTAGTGTATATTATAATTTGACAGAACACACTTGTATTAAAATTATATTATTAATGCAATGGATGATGTTGTTGCTTGTTTACTACTTTTCATTGTTGTGATACTGAACATGACGTCTTCCGCCCCAGAATGTTGTCACCGTTCTCGGTTTTGGGGTGTGACAGATTGGTATCAGAGCATTGTTTATAGTGAATTAAGTATATCAACCCATAAAAGATATACAGACTATAAATACAATAGGATTAAAAATACTCTGACCAAGAGTTTATACTTTAAATAATAAAATATTTAATTAAGTATACGTGCTGCATTCATACTAAAATCAGTGTCACTAGGACAGTACAAAAGAATTACGATTGTTGGGCAACACAGGTGGACTTAGAGACATATAGTCAAAACTGGGAAGATATAGCTTGATCAACTATATTATCCGAGGGTTGACTAGCATGTGCCTAAGTGTAGTTGTGTGATGGTGGTTGTGTACCTATTGACCCATTGGGGGCTGGTTAGGAGTCTTCATGGTTGTGATTGGAGAATGGCAAGAACATTGAGGAAATGTGAGCTTCTCGTTCCAATAGTTAGATAGTGTCGCAACGTGTCATGAACCATCATGGATTTAACTTATATGTTAAACTGGTAGTTATGTTGTGGAGATCCATATGTGTGGTTTGTTGGTCTTTTGCATAATTGAGTATTGTGAGCAGTATGGAAATACCACTGATGGCTCAGTAGCCGACAGGTTTGGGTTAGGCTTTGTTATAAATTTGACTTGTTGGAAAACTCATGGTTGTTTATAGGCAGCTGCTCATAAAGTTCTCTAGTGGATCTTTATTTGTTGTTGTGAGAATAGTTTCGAGTGATTTGAGTTGCCATTGATGGCGTTCTTTGTAGGAATCATGGATGAATTGTTAGTTG
Source organism: Lactuca sativa (assembly GCF_002870075.4). Taxonomy (NCBI): domain Eukaryota; kingdom Viridiplantae; phylum Streptophyta; class Magnoliopsida; order Asterales; family Asteraceae; genus Lactuca; species Lactuca sativa. Next base: position 151,639,464 of record NC_056630.2, on the reverse strand, counting down.
AGTGTACCCCTGGGCGCATGGGAGTGTGAATGATGCCCAAGATTTTCTTCCTGATTGACCATTTTTACGTTAGTAGGAGCGGTGGGATGGAGATGACTTGACAGGAAGTCAAGTGTGGATTTTAGAGCTTTAAGGATATTTATGAGGTTTTTTTCTGTCGAAATTCTTGATCGAAATATTTTGAGTATGAAAAAATGAGAAGAATTCAGTAAACCTAGACTAGAATAGTCCAAGTGTTGAAAATACTGAAACAGAGTTTCAGAATCGTCAAATGGCAAGTAGTGCGGAAAATAAAGAGTTGTGAACCAATAAAATTAATAGTAAAACATTTTTTAGACTTAAGATCAATGATTCAAATGTGTCTCATATTCATGAAGATTCAATTACAAGTTTTTGAATGTAAAACACAAGTGGCTCTCTAAAGACTAGTTTAAGTAGTAATTGTGCAGAATGAGCAGGACTGATCAGAAAAGAGCAGAAAAGATCAACTTTATAATGGATTCCAAGGAGCCTTTTTATAGGCTTTGGAAAAGCCCATGACATGGATTGACCAATTAGGTTCTAACACGTCATCATGACTTAGTCATCAGTTGACACCTTTGCCTTACATAACGGAGAATGGATGGAATATTCCAATTCCATTAGTATTCCGATAGGGTTCCATCCAAGTAATGAGTCTTAATAATTCTTGAGCCTTCATGATCAACATTGAAAATATGATGAGCAACATGAGCATCATGTTGTATAATTGTTTTCTTAGATGTCATAAACTTCTAGAAGTGTTGTTGACCAAGTTGAGTTGTTTCTTAAATGTAGAAATATGTCTTGAACTTGAAGATGTAATACTACTTGTTCAAGATGGACCATAAACGAGTTACATGTGCCATTGAGTACTTGGACGTGACTTCATTACATGATATGCCATGTGCACTCTTGTTGAGCCATCAATGTGATCATCTTGATCCATTTACTTGAGTTGAGCTACCATGAATTCATGTTGAACCACCAACTCTTGTTGATCCATAGAGTTGTGGATGAGCCAACATTGTTTTTGATGAGCCACCAATATTCCAAATGATCCACCAATATCTTGATGCTCCACATATGATCCAGATGTTCCATCTGAGATCATGATGATCAAACTTGCTTTCTTCAAGTGCTCCATGTTTAGCAAGACCTCCATGTCAACAACAAGTTCTCCATGTGTATAGTAAGTGCTCCATGATCACTTCAAGTGCTCCAACATCTAAGTCTTCAAATACTTGTTGAATCTTCAATATCTTTCTAACCTGAAACATTCTGATAATATTTGTTAGACAGATATATAAAAGGACTCAATTTATTTCAAGTGATAATCACATACAAATATTTTCCAACAGAGTATTGTTATGCTCGGTTTAGTGGTGTTCCTGGTTAGAGACTTGGGGTAAGTATGACAAGTGGATAATCATCAATCATTATGATCATCCACTGAATTATAGGTTGATGGATTCCCAATTTTGTCATGTATGGATTGGTTCAGTCGCAACTTTGATATTTTTCTTAGTTTGAGTAGTTTGCTATGAGTGGGGTCATACCGTTGGGGGGAGAGAGAGAGAGAGAGAGAGAGAGAGAGAGAGAGAGAGAGAGATAGTTGTTGTAGTTGAATTATTTCAAGTGTTTGGATTATTGTTGGCATCAATTGGGTTCTACATGGTCTCTTGAGTTTTCAATTTGGATGTGTTGATGTTATGAAGTGAGGGGATGGAGCATGTGAAATGGTGCTAGTACAGTTCCCAGGAATTCTATCCTAGTCAGATTTCGAGGATGAAATCCAGTTTATGTATGGAAAAATTGTAACACCTATTTTAGTGATGTTCTAATTTTGGGAAATTGGGCCCAAATTTTATCAAGTGAAGGTGTTGGGCTTCAAAGGAATTGAGTTTAAACGCTTTTGGAAGTTGATAATGTTGGATTAAGTGACTAAAGCCCTCGATTTGTGCCTTGAAGCAAAAGGGTAAAATTGGAAAGGTGATACATCATGATTCTTGCATGACTTAAGCATTTTAGTTCGATATGTTTTTAGTCAAAAGTGACTAGATAGAAATGTGGGGCTCGTCAATATCTTTTCATGCATATATAAAAAGCTGAAAATAGAGTTGAAATGAAAACATTATGGTTGTTTGAAGTTGAATCGGAAATTGGGAGTTTTGCACTGCGTTGGGCGTAGGAAAGCCTCTATGCTGGGCGTAGGTGCTAAATTATGGATGCAATTTTAATGAACTATTCTAGGCATAGGTTTTGCTACATTGGGCGTAGCTGCTGCAGACCAAAGCCCTAACCCAAAGGTTTTGAGCCGTATTTAGGGGCTCTAACTTCTTCTGATCATTCCCACAACCAAGCCTTCACCACCTCATATCATTCCTTTGAAACCTTAGCTACTATTTTTGAGTTTTAGATCTTTTAGAGAGTTTTATGTGTTCTTTGAAGGGAGAAGGTGTTTGTAGAAGCAAGTGGGAAGCTTCAAGGTGTGTAGATCTAGGATTTACAAGCCAACATCTATCTCTAGAAGGTATAAAGCTTTCATCTTGATGCTTGTACATGTTAGATCAAGTATGATTGTGAGTTTTATAATTTTTCCCTATAACCTTGTTCCTTGTGAGTATGAATTACTCCAGACCATCTGAATGCCTCCTTCTGATGCTTTTGAGGTTGTAAAGTCATAAAAATGAGAGCTTGGGCAATCTCATCCATCCATGCAAGAGTTCTTGCGCAAAAAGTGATAATATGGGCTTAGAGTTTAGTTTTGTGCTCTTCTTAGCCATGAAAAGGGATAAAGTAGAGACTTTATCCATTAAGAAGTTTATTTAGATCAAATATGGGAGTTTGAGAGTTTGACTTGCTGTATTAAGAGCTTAATGGAAGCTTTTGGGAAACATGGGCTCTACGTTAAATGTAGCCCTCTATACGCTAAGTGTAGCTATACGTTGGGCGTGGGATTTTGTAGGATAAGTGTAACACTATGTTCAACATAGATTAGTGTGCTACACAAAGCATAAAGAACCGAGGGTTGACCATTGACATTTTGACCGGTTTGACATTTGGTCTACCATGTTGGGACTTAGTATTGCAAGGGCAAAATAGTCTTTTCGTAATGAAGGTATAATTGAGAGCTTAGACCTTTAGTGAGTTAGTTAGTACCTTAGTTTTTAATTAGGGTTTTATTATGTAAATATTTAGCAAGTAGAGACTTGATATAGTCAGCTAGAGTGGGTGATTTATCTTGTCTTCTGGGTTGAGGTGAGTTTTATCACTATACTTTTTACTACAGTATGTGTCCTTGTGTATAGGATGATGGTATACTGTAGTGACCTGTTAGATTGGAAGATATGTATGATTACATGTATTGTTGGTTATTATTCACATGTTTGCATTTGTCGATATAGTATGGTGGGATTGAGGCGGTATTGTTTTGTGTTGTAAGACATCAAACCCAAGAGTAATCTAGTCATAAGTTGAGTGTCGGGAGGGCAATCAAGTCTTATGTTGTGTGCTCGGGTGCAGGAAAGTAATAAGGTGAGGGTCGTGAAGGACAATCTAGTCTCTTGCTATGGGCTTGGAAACAAGCTAGTCATGAGTTATAGGCTGGGAGGGGGCAATCCAGTCTCATGTTGTGGGATCAAGGGGGAATTCAATCCTATGATGCGAGCCCAGTGTGCATGGATTGTATTGTATTGTTGTATGGGGTATTTTGGTGGAAATGCATGATCGTACACATCCTCGTAGTGATTTATATTTTAAGGGACTATTTGCTACTCTGATTCTGTGGATTTGACTTGAAAACAATACTTGACCATCTTATGGTTTTTGTGAAAATGTTTTCTCAAAATGAAAAATTTTATCATGGTTTTTGGGATGTTACATCTGGTTTTTATATGCTATCGACGTATTCCCAACTAAACATCCGGTAGCCAACACAGACTAAATATCATTAGGTTTGTCGTAATAATTATGTTTCGGGAGCAGCTTCTAGTGATCAACTTTGATCATTGGGTATAGTGGAGTCGGATCCTTTTAAGTGGGAGGGCACCGACTGTAATGTGTCAGTGATGTCTATGATACAAACACACACACACACACACATATATATATATATATATATATATATATATATATATATATATATATATATAAAAGAAATGTTTAAAACATAAAAAATAAGGATACTGTGTTTTGTTCGCACATAAATTAAAAAAAATGTTTAAAATCAATGCCAAAAAAAAATTCAAAAAGCTTAAAAGCCATAATGATTGCAACATCATGGACTACAAGGTTCGTTGTTTATAGCTTGTTTAATAATATGATATATTTCTAAATTATAGAAGTTTTGAAAAGATAAATACTTGAAGTATAAGATGTTCTATATATGTAACAATTACTCTTCTCATGTCTAGTTAAAGTTTATATGCTCCATATATGTGTAATAGTTTTGCTTCTAATTTCCGGTCAAACAAAAACTACAGCACATTCGTTGCTTCGGGATTTTGAACACTTAGGTTCCATACCATGTAAACTCTTCACATCGTCTCTATCTTCTAACCTTATTTGTAGTCAATATTTAAGTGTTCAGTCAGTTCAACCGTTTCTCAAGTAGTCGAAGTGACTAATTATTAAATTGGTTGCATAAACCATTTCTTCGAGATGTTTGACCATATCAAGTTACTCAAATACTCCAACTCATTCTAAGGGTTGGTCTCATGTGTATCAATGATGTGGGTCAAATGCCACTAGCATTCATGCAATATGCAAAATTGTGAGAATCCAATGAATTTAGGCAAATATCGAGTTTTTAAATTTTGGGGCGAATCTCCTTTTCTTTCTTTTACTTCAAGCTTTTTTTTGTTTCCTCTAATTTGGAGCACCTTAGTTGTTAATTCCTAAAACTATTGTTTTGTGATTCTTTTAATTTACTCGTAGATGTCTTTTTGGAGATGGTTAGTTTATTGTAATAAAATTGAGGGTTTTGTTTTCGCCAACATTCATCAAAGCTTGACACTCAATTAAATCAACGAAGACATTTATTTATTAATTCTTTTATTATTTGCACATGCTCCATCAAAGTGGTATCGGTTTCAAGTCGATCTTGTGTTATGCCGCCTCGCAAACCAAGGAACGTTGACATTACAACAATCATGGATGTTGTTGATTTAGGCATGGTTAATGCGGATCTGTGGCGGCAGGTAGGACTTCTGACAAAACGACTAGAAGAACTAAACCAGGTGCAAGACGACGCCACTGTCATGGAGGAAAATTCTTGGTTTCATTGGAACACTTCCCCTAAACGATGTGATCTTCATTGGGGACGTGGATTCCTGGTGGATATTCCCGATTTTGATGGTGGTCTTAAGGGTGATGAGTTCATTGATTGGTTATTACAGGTTGAAGAAATTTTGGACTTTGAAAAAGCTCCAAATGTTCAACGTGTCTCGTTAGTCGCCATCCACCTACGTGGTCGGCCTTAAGCTTGGTGGCAACAATTGAAACAAATCCATATACGTACAGGTAAGGACAAGATTTCAAGTTGGGAGAAATTTAAGAAACTTCTTTGCATTGTGTTTTTACCTTATAACTTTGAGCATGAACTTAGCAATGCCTTCAAAACCTCTGTCAGGCCCCCACTCAGTTGATGATTACACCATCGACTTTTACTCGTTCCTCGCACATACCGAGCTCAACGAGTCTTCGATTCAACTAGTTTCTCGTTATATTGGTGGCTTGTGTTTACAATTTCAATTACAAGATACTTTGAACATGTTTAATCCATTAACAATTGCAGCAGCACACCAATCCACTTCTCAAGTAGAAAAATAATTGACATGGCGTGTAAGCACGGACGTTCGACAACATTTTGGGTCAATTGGTGATAATGGTTCTTCCACACCTCCTAGTCTAAAACCAACTTAGCAACCTCTACCTTCACCCATTTGTGGATATTCAGGCCCTTCACAAGGATGTATTACCGGATATATATGTTGCTTTAATTACGGTGAGCATGGTCATCGACAAGCTAACTGCAACAAAGCACATGTGGTTATACACAAACTCTTTACTAGTGACACTGATGAGGTTGATTCTGATCACATTGATGCTAAAGCTATCTACGATGATTATCCTTGTGAGGATGATGCTAACACAAAATATGTGGATGGTGATAATTTTCCTCTCTTAATGTTACGATATACCTTCCTCACCCCTCGTACATCCGATCAAACATAGTGGTTACGCCACAATTTGTACCAGTCCACTTGCACTATTGACGGGAAAGTTTGTACGTTCATATTTAATGCAAGTAGTTATGAGAATGTGATTTCGGAACTTATGGTTTCAAAATTAGGGATTACTATGGAAACTCATCGCAAGCCGTATACACTTGCTTAGATCAGTAATGGTATTGATGTTACTGTTTCCAAATGTGTCATGGTAATTTTTTTCTATCAATTCGATTTATAATGAAGATATATATTGTGATGTTGTCTCGATAGATGTGTGTCATCTCTTATGATTACACCCCCGATCGACGGTGTAAAACGTTGGGCGGCACGATGTTAGGATGTCTTATCACAGACTTTGAGCATACATTGAATAGTACAAATATTCTTATAACATAAATACCACTTCCATTCATGAAATGTACGATCATATAAGATTTTTAATTTTAATAATACTATAGTTTAAATTTGATAGTCGAGCCTCTTAATAGACTCCTAATTGCTCCATAAAACAACCATTGCCGCATGTAACGACCGCAAAATCAAGGGTAAAAATTTCATTTTTAATATAGCTAAAACATTGATACCATTTATTTCAACATTTTAAATCATCATTAAGTAAAACATTTATCAGAGTTCATCCCAAAATCATTCATTGCGGAAACCATAGGTGTGTGCGATCAATCTGAGCTCTTCATTTCCGAATCACTGATACTTGAAACCAAAACCGTAAACTGTAAGCACAAAGCTTAGAGAGTCTGGGATGCCATGGAAACCCTCCACAGTCTTATACCATGTGTCATGGGAACCCCCACATGGTCACAATCCACTGCCACGGGAACCTCCTGGGATCTTCCAAGCAAGCATCACAAAGACAACTAGCATATCAAATACCACACAATCAACTAGCATACCACATATAAATAATTGTCATGGGAACCCCTACATGGTCACATACATAATACATAATGTTTCGATAGCACTTTCACAATAATCATCAAAACTAAACAAATGGGCCGGCCTTGGTGCTTTAGACCCATTGGTTTGGTGAGAAGACGCTCCTCGCACTGCGGAAGCTTCCCACATGAATTCCTTAGCTACTGCCCCGCCAGCTTCCCGAGTTGTTACTGCTAATCAATATACCCAATTAGCAATTGGGTCCCATACCATAATCCTTAATCTAGCCCAGTATGATCCAAAACTAAGGCCCAAACCCAAAACAAAAGCCCAAAATTATAATATCCATAAAACTATCAATGGCCTAATTTTCCAAATTGGGCCCGAACCTTTCTAATGGAGCTTATACTAGAGCCCAATATTCTCCTTAGTCAATAATCCTGACCCCAATTGTCCCACGAAGGCCCACAACAACCTAATCTAAGAATTGGCCCAAATCGAGGCCCATAATACGAAGTCCATTTTTATATTGGGCCATAAGGCCCAATAGGCCCAACTATTCCATTATTGGCCCAGAGATACATTCAGGCCCAACTATCAGCAAACCTATGCCTACAACCAGTAAGGCCTAAAGGTCCAACGTCCACAAAGGCCCAAGTCTTCTTGAGAGTGTACGCCCAATGTACCTCTTCTATATGCTTAGCATACGAGGCAAAAGGGTTGTACGCGCAGCGTACTACATTATATGCCTAACGTACAAACAGCTGATGCACAAAATCCATCAAGTGCTTAATGCTTCAAACCAAGGGACCAAATTACAGATCTGAGCTCTACCTAACGTCTTAATCCATAAAGTCATTGACTTGGTGACTTTGCATGCCCCAAACAAACCCAAACTCCAAAAATGGCATTCTTCTTTCATAAAAGGGACCCTAACTCATGCATGAACCCATTAAGACCTTCAAGATGGCAACTTTCTACCTTAGGGACTCATATAACACTAGGAGTGGAAACTCTTAGCCTAGGAATCGGATTTGAACCACAAATCTCCATCTTTGGGACAAGAAGGTCCAAAAACCCATCATAATTGATATAAGCATCCAAGGGGTAAGTTTAAGACTTTATACCTCAAGATGATATGAAATGAAGCAACAATCTCGGATCTACAGCTTCTCCTTTGAACCACTACCTTGCTTTGCTCTTCACTTACTAAAAAATGGATTCACAACACCATAATGCTCTCTAATGGCTTCCAAAGCTCCAAGAACATTCATGGGAGGATTAGGGTTTCATGGTGGCTATCTAAATATGAAATAGAGGCTGGCCAATAAGGCATATTATTCCTTTTATAGTAGCATAGCCCTAAAATTATAGTTTAGAAACTCTGAGCATATGCTGGGCATACGTCTCCAATACTCGTGTCCACTTTACACCCCTAGTTGGGCGTACCCCAGATTACTTTGGGCATACTCACCTAGCTGCCATGTTGCATGCATGGGCTGAAATGCAAACTTTTCCATTTAGGGACCAATTCTGCCAACAACTTTGAAGTACTATAACTTCTTTGTTCTAAGTCCGTTTCCGACGAACTTTATATCCACAAAAAGGTGACATGAAGCCCTACGCTCCTAGCTGCACCCCAAGCCTTAAAACCTTTTGAATAAAACCCGAGACCCATAAAAGACCGAATCACCAAATTCTGCTTATGACCTTGTCCTCCTAAGACACAATCGAACACTCTCAAAGCCGGGTGTTACACCGCAATGAGTAATATTTTATATCTTCTTCTGTTTCCTAGGAATACATGTGAGTTTGAAAGGTCAACATATTATTGGTGAGTTCATAGGTTTTTTATAATGTATAAAATATGTTAGTGACTTTGAGAAGGATTTTTGCTTATGAATATAGTGACCAATTTATCGTATTTTAGTAATTTCTATACCTTAACTCCTGAATGCTTTGTTTTTGGTATGTCTTAATATATACTAAGTGTACTTGATGTTAGTATTGTAGGTATATTCTCGATTATTAGGGTTGTACCTTCTTAGTATCTCTTAGTTTGTGTACTTATGTTGTTACCTTCTTTGAGTATTTACTGTTTTATAAGTACTACTGGTTTTCATGACTCGCATCCATGAGTTTGTGTATGTTATTACAACTTCATCAAGGCATCTCTTCAAAAGTGTGTTGGAACAATGTTACGATGAGTTTCTATAATTGAGATTATGATTGTTGTATTCCCTGAGACAATGCTTCATCAGTTGTCACCAAAGTTTAGAAGGTTATGCCTACTTCAGCTTGACCATCTTGTTGTAGCTAGCAACTATCACACCCCCAAACCAGGATGGCAGAAACGTATGGGGGAAGTTGACTTTCATGTATTGTATCATAACAATTGATTAATAGTAAAGAAAGCAAACATAACCATCATATATATAATTGAAAAGTTTCATCATTGTAAGTATTACATGTTTTAAAAGTCAATTACAATATAATGACAAAAGATTTATTTGATGCCCTAGCGCCCCATTCTCAAAAGTTGTTGGTTACCTGTTTTACTGGTTTCCTGAGAATACAAGTTGTTTGAAAAAGTGTCAACAAATAATTTGATGAGTTCATAAGAGTTTATATGAAAATAGTAAGCATTTCTGTGAAAATATATCGTGTTCGTTTCCAGAAAATCCGATATTTTGTAATATATGAGATGTAGTTTTAAATGTTCCAAGCTGAAATGTACTAGTATTTTTCATACATAAAAATAGGAATACATAGTTTTATTCATATATAAAACCGTTTGAAGGAATGTGTTTCTGTGTAAAATATATGTATCATCGTTTTTCTATGTGAATTTTTATAATCATGCTAACCATGACTTGCCTGCCTCGACGTTCTTCAGGCGTCGAGATATTTATTACATTTTTCACCCATAACACGTTGGTCTGATGTAGCTAGTATTCAAGGTGTGGGATCATCAGTCCCGTATATATCTACATACAAGTAGCACACTCTTGTATCGGAGAAACCGATTATAATACTGTCGTGTATAAATCAGTTACGTATGATGAAGACAATGTCTCACAAAATTATTTAACGAGTGTACGTATATTTGTAACGAATATATTTGTATATGTAATTATCCCCTCTTTCCAAGATAATAATGAAAATGACGTAAAATAATAATATATGTACTTTATATAATTACACCCTTTACTCAATGGGTTACAAAGGTGGTAAAGTTTCGTAACTATATTTATAAAGTTTTTACGAAAGCTAGGTTCAAGTATTCTAACTAATTATTGTGCAGATATCGTATTCTATGAAAATTACTAAGAGAATAAGTTGGTAAGCAATATGAATACGTTCAACCTTACAAAAATATCGTCATTTTCATGCATTCTCGCTAATTACTATTAATTTTTGTTCTCACACATCGTTTTTCACTCATTTTCATTCTGATAGAATACGACCCAATAAACATTCTGACAGAAATGAGAATAATAAAAATAATAAGCGTATAATAACTTTATATACGATTTAATTAGTGAGAATGTGTGTTAATGACAATAGTTATGTAAGATTGAACGTATTTTTATTATCAAACAACTTATTCTCTTAGTAATTCTCATAGCATACGATATCCGTACAATAATTAGTTAGAATATATATATATATATATATATATATATATATATATAGGAAGTGATTTGTACGCAACATACTTTTGTCATACACAACAACTTATACATTATAGAGTTGTACAATACAATATTTAAAAGTATCAATTGTTGTGTATGGAGAAAAAATATTGTGTACAAATCATCTCCCCATATAATATATATATATATATATATATATATATATATATATATATATATATATATATATATATATATAATATGTAGTGTATTTTGTAATCTTTTTTCATATCTTTCGTTTTTATGAAAACGTTGTATGTAAAATATAGTAGGTTGGTAGTAAAATCGATTCACGTATTTAACACTTTTCATAAATATAGTGAAATAATCTATTTAAATGTTTGCATTGTAACATAAATTTTGTTGTGTGTTACTTGTATTCCCCCCCCCCCCCCCCCCTCTTAAACAATGAAAAAGCCTTGAAAAAATGTAGGGGTATGAACTCACCTTAAGCTTGGTTGCGGTTCGATAACGAGGTGACGATGACGATCTTTAAGTTAGAACACTTGAAGATGATTGTATCCTATGATTTTTACCACATACTAATATGTAAATATAATGAACTAACATAGACATGTTTGGATAACACTATATTATAAGAACTTACAATGATTTCCTAAGGAAATAACTTGAGGAAATAAAGCTCCAGGAGATGTTTGATCTTTGAATTTGGAAGGGAAAGGGCTTGATATTTGAGAGAAAATGGAGATTAATTTTGCTAACTGTGAATGGGTTTTGAAGAATGATTCATATTTGTGTATTATATAGGATATAAGAGATAATGAAGTGACAATTACGTTGGTAAGTGTATTATATCACTTTGGGAAGGTAAATAACCAATCAACTTGCATCTTATCTTGAATTTTAAGGAGGATTTCGGTCATAAAGAGGGAGATGACCGAAATCTTCTTAAACACTAATCAAAAGACATATTTTGGTCTTAGAATGGTCCAAAAAAATGAGATTTCGGTCCATGTATGAAGGGTTTTTGGCCTTAGTGGGGTTTAACTAGGTGTTTTTGGTCATATTGTGGTTTTAGCCTAGTGTTTTCGGTCTTGTCTTATTCCATGAAGGAGATTTTGGTCCTATATGACATAAAACTCCGAGGTAGTGGCCTAGAAGTCGAAAACACTCAAACAATGTAATTCGTTTAACTTTTATTGACCCGTTTGACTCCTTAATGTCTTGTTAACTTGTATTAATTCCAAAGGTTTATTACTACATTGTTTTCCAAGGTATTATATATATATATATATATATATATATATATATATATATATATATACATGTTAACTTATATAAGCATGGTTTTCAATGCAATGATAGTTCTATTGCATTAAGTTACATTGTGAATTCACTAATACATGATTGAAGTTTAGACCTAGTTTGCTCTCGAATTTTTCAAGTTGTCACATCATCCCCCCGTTAAAGGGAATTTCGTACCGAAATTGAACTTTGAGTAGGAATTCAAGTGTTGGGGAAAAGATGTGGGTACTTTTGTTTCATTTGATCTTCTCGTTCTCATGTGAATTCAGGTCCTCATTTGGCGTTCCAGTGAGCCTTCACTTTTGGTATATGACTTTGTTTCAATTTGTTGATCTCCTTATCCATGATTTCTACTAGTTCTCCTATGAAGTGTAGACTCTTATTTACTTCGACCTCATCGAGTAGAATTACTAAAGTCTCGTCGGACAGATACTATTTCAGATTGGACGTGGAAGATAGGGTGTATGTTACCGAGTTCCTACGGTAGTTGAGGTTTGTAAGTCAACGGGTTGATCCTAAAATGCTTCTAGCCGTTCACGGATTCGAACGGTCGTCCTTGTCACCTACGTTATAAATCTCAGGGCTGGTGATGGTATTTTTGGTCACCTGGCTTCTTTGCCCATTCGGAGTTCCCAACTTTAATACAACCTAACGGTGATCTGCGCTTGTGTCTATATGGTACTTCATTTGGAGTGGTATTGATGCCGAGGGGTAGTTACTATTTGTAAGAACACTCAATCAATGGTGGGTGAGCCAGACACGGGGCATACCTTCAAATGTTTGAATGTTTGACTCATTCTGACTTATTGTTTATGGATGGTAAGCTATACTCAAGACGAGTTGGGTTTTTCAAAAGCTTTCGTAGAGACTGTCAAAAGTGCGAGGTGAATTGATTGTCGCTTATCGGTGATAACCGCTAGCGGTATACTATGTAGTCTCACAGCTTCCTTGTGATACATTCCTATCATATTTTCTATTTCATAGGTTTCTTTGACCAATAGGAAGTGTATACGTATGGTTCATCACTCAAATGGTAGTGTGTCCACCTGCAGTCCAAGAAAGTTTTGTCTTGGGATTTGTTGTATGACTCATACCTAGTTCATTTATCATTTCTTTGTGTATACAAGTTGTATATAATTAAGATTGAAAAGATAGTCGGATAAGTGATTCTGCCCTAAGCCCACATCCAAACAAGGAACAGGATTCAAGGCGGAATCACACATCCTAAGTCTATATAATCTTAATTATATACCACCCTTACGTATGCACCTAGTAGTGATAAATTACCATCATGGGTCCTTAGTTCCTATGTGAGTGATGCGATTAGTTTGGTTGTGAAGGTAATTACAACTACTTTTTCCACAACTACTGCATTTTAGGCCGATTCTTAAACTTGACTTGTTGTACGAGCAGTATTCCCGGGAGGTTTCCTGGGAATACTTCGGGAAGTTTACAGACTTCTGGAACATCCTTGATGTTTTGCGCTTCGTATTTCTTATCTACTGAATAAGCTAGGAAGGAATGGTAGTTCTTGCATAGATAGTTCTGAGCCTTGACATAAGAGATGATTTGAAAGGTTGTGATGGGTTTGTCACCATAATTGACGAGGGTTTCGCTATTTGGAATATTAGGGCTAAGGACTTTTTCGTAACACACTATATTAGGATGGTGAGGAATAAACTAAAATATGTTGGTGATCATGTCGAAGTTTCCTATTGTAGCAGGCATTAGGTCAATTTGAAAGAATTGGTTGTTTTAGTGTTAGAGTGTATATTACGTATATATCTTTAGTGCCTTCGGTTTTATCATTTGTTAATTCTACCGTGAATGTTTCGTTGAGTGATTGTAGCTTTTATCAGAATATGTTTTTAATTGGTGATTTGCGAACTCCTCGTCATACCGCTAATGCAAAGTATGCATGCATATGAGTGATTTAGGGGAAAGATACTGGTAACCATGGTCGAATCATTCTCGGTCTCCTCGTGCCCCATTTTTACAACTCTGCCCACGCTTTTGACATTCGTTTCTTTCGGACACTCCCTCTTGAAATGCCCCGCTTCACCACATCCGTAGCAAATTCAGCTTACTCCGACATTGGTGGTTTGAGTGGTTTGTTGGGTCGGTGTCCTATAGAAACGAGCGTTATGTCCATTTTTGTTGCAGTTTTTGTAGTGCATCACCGGACATGCTCCACGGTGAAGAGAGTTGCACTTGTTGCATTTTAGCAAATTTCCAGCATATGTTCTCGTCGGCATTAAGGCAGTAGGGACACTGGTGGTATGGACTTCCATAGTTTGTAGTCTTTTGGTAGGTCCTTGAGTTGGACGACCCTTTTCTCTTGTTCTAGGGATTTCGTTTCTTGAGTAGTACTCCTCTATTTTCGTGGGAGCTCTTAGTTCATAATTTGGAGGGTCCTTGCAGGGAAAAACTCGTTGGTGTCATTGGTTGTCACCACAATTAGAATTGTTGGTACCATTCTTATTTCCGCTCTTGTTGTTAGCGCTAAGTTATGTCATGAAGGCTCTCACGGCGACTGCTGCAGTGGCTACTACAGCGGCTTGGAATGTGGCGAGGTCCGTTTGAAGAATGGGTGTTACGTCGGTGTGCTGGTTACTTCCGTATGATGGCATGATTCTTGTTGTATGGTATAAAACGAGTCCGTAAGTAACTATGGTCATTGCTAGTTGTATCCCATCTATATTTATATAAATATATAGATATCATGCTTTGCTGTCCGATTCCAATATTTCAACCAATAGCCTCGTGATGTACTTATGTTAGTGGGTAGTAGTAGGTATTGTATAATGTTATGTTATCAGAGTAACACATAGATGTCAAACCTTTAGCTGGTTTGGGTTTCATGGGTGTTGGGAGGGTGTATTTTGCTTCATTTACTACTACTAGTTGTGATGAAATATGTAATAAATCTATCACGTAGTGTGAGTAGTATAATCACTAACTCACTAGACTATACTAGTCTATCATATACCAAAATGGTACACAAGGTTCCCTGCCACCTCACACATCTGGCGAGTGGCTTCCTTCGTTCCTTGTTTAGTTATGGTTGTTCTAGTTACAGCTGCAAGGATTTGTTGTCTTATGGCGATTTATTTTCTCCTCTATTCATCTGTTGGCTGTTACGGAGGGGTAGTAGGCGTTATCGTGGTGAAATCCGATCATGTTGAATGTGCAAGAATGGAGGTACCTAGAGAATCTAAGTGTGTGATTCTATATTGTATTAAAATACTCCTGTAGTATTTTAATCTTAATGTTTGGTTCTAGAGTTTCTTGGTATGTAGTGTTGGTATGTTTTAGACTCGTTGTTCAGCATGACTATTCCCAAACACATGTTGGTCGTATCTCAAATAAATATATGGTACTCATTATCATATTGTTCCGAGTATGTATGCATATACATATACTTTTATAAAAATACTTTTAATATTCTAAAGCATAATTATACAAAAATGTTACATCAGAGAGTTTTAGTCCCATTGTATTCATAGTTTGTATATCTTATGTGGTTTAATATACTTAGTTCACTATAAACAATGCTATGATACCAATCTGTCACACCCCCAAACCAGGATGGTGGAAACATCCAGGGTGGATGACTTTCATGTATTGTATCATAACAATTGAGTAATAGTAAAGAAAGCAAACATAACCATCATATATATAATTGAAAAAGTTACATCATTGTAAGTATTACATGTTTCAAAAGTCAATTACAATATGATGACAAAAGATTTGTTTGAAGCATTAGCGCCCCATCCTTAAAAGTTGTTGGTTACATGTTTTACTGTTTAAAAACGTGTCAACAATTAAGTTGGTGAGTTTATAAGAGTTTATATGAAACTAGTAAGCCTTTCTATTAAAAGACATCGTGTTCGTTTCCAAACAATCTGATATTTTCTAATAAATGAGATGTAGTTTTAAATGTTCCAAGTTGAAATGTATTAGTATTTTTCATACTTAAAAATACTGATATGTAGTTTTATTCATATATAAAACCGTTTGAAGGAATGTGTATCCATATAAAATATACGTATTGCAGTGTTGTAAAAATCGATCTAGGCGGCCGATTAATCGGGGATTAATCGCTAGGCGGTCTTCAACCGAATAGGATTAATGCTAATCGGTTGGCTTAATCGGTTTTGGTCAAAGGGGGTCAAACTCGGAGCTAGACGGGTCTAATCGGTCCTAGGCGGTCCTAATCGGTCGTAGGCGGCCTAATCGGCCAAAATTTTCAAATTTTCACATTTTAAATGTTAAACCAAAATTTTCAAAATTTCAAAAGTTCATAGTATTTCAATGTTCAACTAATATTTAAAAATTTTAAAAAAATAAATAAATAAATTTTAAAGTTTTTCTCCAAAATTTTCAAAATTTCTATGTTTTCAAATATACAAATACCAAAATTTACTACTTTTCTTAAGATATATTAAAATTTGAATAACTTTTCTTATTAATTGGATGATAAATTGTTGTGCTTTTTAAACGTATTATTAAACTTTTATGCTTATTTATTTATATTCTTAAGATTAAAGTTAGATTTATAAATTTCTATATATTTTCTTAATAATTAATGGTCCCCGATTAATCCTCTCCTAACAGATTAATCCCTAGACCCCAGTCCACCGACTAGCTAACGTCTAACGTTTTCTACAACCTTGACGTATTGTCGTTTTTCTATGTGATTTTTTATAACCGTGCTAACCCTGACTTGCCGGCATCGACGTTCTTCCGGCATCGAGATATTTATGACATTTGTCACCCATAACCTGCCGGTCTAACTGTAGCTAGTAGTCTGGGTGTGGGATCATCAGTCCCGTATAGATCTACACACAAGTATTGTTAGGAATAAATCCCAAGATGACGAATGTGAAATATCAAGAACAATCAAGAATCAATCATCATAATATCCAAGTAATCTGATAAAGGGTTTTTGTATATTGATTATCTCATAAACGTATAGAGAAAAACCATAATCTGGTAAAAAGCTTATACCAAAAGTTAAGCTAATGATTATTTATAGGGAATAATAAATATATGCCATAAATATAAAATAAACGCCTAAAATAAAACCAATGCCTTAACACAACTCGATTAAGAACTTCTACTGTAAAGGCACCGTAGGGTATCATAAAATGATTAACCCTAAAAAGGCTTCCCTAAATAACCAAATATGCCAAATTAGTTTCAATATCTCAAATACTAAACAATGTCCCCTAGATGTTGAAATTGATGAAGATCACGGTTTCCAATCTACTTGGCATTTCTCCCCCTAAATTGTGAGACTCATCGGTACATGGGGTCTTCAAAGCGAGAGAAATAAGAATAATCTTCCAAAAACAAACTCCCCCTTGAATAATCATCACTCCCCTTTGAATCTTCAACCAATACCATGGAAAGAATCCGGAAAGTTAAGAAGAATCACCAACAATCTTCAAAACCCGTCATATATGATGAAATAAATCCTTTTTGAATAAACCCAATCTTCAAAAAAGTAAAACCGGTAAAATAACAAAAAAAATTGTATTTTTTGATTTTAAATTTAGACAAAAGAATAAAAAAGAAGCAATTATTTAGAAGGGTTTAAAAAGAATAAGACCAAAGAAAAAGGATAAGAAGTGAAAATCTTTTGGAAAGAATGGGTAAAAGTGGTAAAATCCCAAAAATATTGAAAGAATTAAGAATCTTGAGTAAATTCCGTGACGTTCTGAAAGTCAGGGGGCAAATATTGAAAATAAAACTCATTTTCTTCAATGTAGCGATGAAATAAGTGGTATCTTCCAAGGAGGGTGGAAACTGTAAAGTTTGATAACTTTCAGGGACTAGATTTGTAACATAAAGTCATCTTCTTCATACCAACGAAAAAACACGCTTTTGACTCTTAAAAGTCAAAATTAAAATAGTGAAAGTAGAATATGTGCCAATTTCGTTCCTATTGCAAGTAAATCGGAACGAACTCCTCCGATCATGATTTCTTGTAATCACGATTTCAGATTAATTTCTTTGAGATTCAACTTCTGAAGTACCTGATTCGGAATGTAACTCTTCTGAAAAACATGAACCACTTGACTCCCCCTCAACAAGAACATCTGGAGTCACTTTTTCTTTAGAAACTTGAAGAGCGATATGAACTTCTTCATTTTCTTTTTCAGCCCTTTTTATCTTCAACAACTGTTTATGTTCCCGATCTAAATGTTCAAAGATAACACGAAATTGTTCTACTATTCTCTCATTCTTTTGCAATTCACGTTCATCAATCCGTGAGTAATGATTTATTTTCTTATCAACAAAAGAATTCTATAACTCAATAACATTCCTCAACGTAGAATCACCAAGAACATGAAACAAAGTTCATTTGTTTACACCATAGATTGGTTTAGTGACCTTTAATCGAAGTTTTAAAATGGAGTTACAGAATAAAAGATTTATTAGATCTTCAACAAATGATATAACTTGAAGAGAGAGAAAGTAGATCTGAAAAAGAATTCTAGAGAGAGAAAAACGAATCTGAAAGGGTTTTAGTGAGAGAAAACAGATCTGAGATGGATTTTAGAAAGATAAAGTAGATCTAAACATGAAAATTCAAACAAACACAAAATTTCCTTCTAACGCTCTTCCAAAACTCGATTCAAGAACAAATCAGATGAAATATTGAGTTGAAGAAAACAGATCTAAACAAGATTTTCAACAAAAAGCGAGATATAGACTTTTTCTTTTCAGAAAACTTACAAAACTTGAAGAACAAGGTGAGATTCATGATTCAATGTCACCATAAACAAGATCGATTCTTGCAAAAATCATTGAGATCTACAAGAACCCGCTATGATACCACTTGTTAGGAAAAAATCCCGAGATGACGAATGCGGAATATCAAGAACAATCAAGAATCAATCATCATAATATGCAAGTAATATGATAAAGGGTTTTTTCTATAATGATAATCTCATAAACGTACAGAGAAAAACCCTAATCTGGTAAAAAGCTTACACCAAAAGTTAACCTAATAATTATTTATAGAGAACAATAAATATATGCCATTAATATAAAATAAATACCTAATATAAAACCAATGCCTTAGCAGAGCTCGATTAAGAACTTCTACTGTAAAGACACCGTAGGGAATCATAAAATGATTAACCCTAAAAAGGCTTCCCTAAATAACCAAATAGGTCAAATCAGTTTCAATATCTCAAATAGTCAACAAGTATCACGCTCTCGTATCAGAGATTTTGGTTATAATACAGGACTTTCGTGTATACCTCAGTTAGATACGATGAAGACAGTGTCTCACAAATTTATCTAATGAGTGTACATGTTTTTGTAATGAAAATGTTTGGATATGTAATTCTCCCCTCTTTCTAGGATAATAATGAAAATGATGTAAAACATTTATATATGTACATTATATAATTACACCATTTGCTTAACGGGTTACAAAGGTGGTAAAGTTTTGTAACTATATTTGTAAAGTATTAACGACAGGCATGTTTTCTCCTCAAATATATATATATATATATATATATATATATATATATATATATATATATATATATATATGTATATATATATATATATATATATATATATATATATATATATATATACAAGAATAATGTAGTGTATTTTGTAACAGTTTTTCATATCTTTACGTTTTTATCAAAATGTTGTATGTAAAATATACTATGTTGGTACTAAAATCGATTTGCGTATTTAACAATTTTCATAAAAATAGTGAAATAATGTATCTAAATGTTTGCATTGTAACGTAAATTTTCTTGTGTGTTACTTTTATTCCACCCCCCCCCCCCCCCAAAAAAAAAAAAAAAAAAAACATAGAAAAAGCCTTGAAAAATGTAGGGGTATGAACTCACCTTATGTGTGGTTGCGGTTCGTTAACGAGGTGATGGTGACGATATTTAAGTTAGAACACTTGAAGATGATTGTATCCTATGAGTTTTAACAAATACTAATGTGTAAATATAATGAACTAACATTGACATGTTTGCATAACACTAGTTTATAAGAACTTACAACGTTTTCCTAAGGAAATAGCTTGAGGAAATAAAGCTACATGAGATGTTGGATCTTTCAATTTTGAAGAGAAATGGCTTTATATTTGAGAGAGAATGGAGATATATTTTGTTAACTATGAATGGGTTTTGAAGAATGATTCATATGTGTGTATTATATAGGATATAAGAGATAATGAAGTGACACTTACGTTGGTAAGTGTATAATATCACTTTGGGAAGGTAAATAACCAATCAACTTGCATCTTATCTTGACTTTTAAGGAGGATTTCATTCATAAAGAGGGTGATGATTGAAATATTCTTAAACATTAATCACAAGACAGATTTCTGTCTTAGAATGGTCCAAAAAAATGAGATTTCGGTCCATGTAATAAGGGTTTTCGACCTTATTGGGCTTTAGCTAGGTGTTTTCGGTCATGTTGTGGTGTTAGCCTTGTGTTTTTTGTCTTGGCTTACTCCATGAAGGATATTTCGGTCCTATATGACAGAAAATTTAAAGGTAGTGGCCTAGAAATCGAAAACACTAAAAACAATGTAATTCATTTTACTTTTGTTGACCCTTTTGACTCCTTAATGTCTTGTTAACTTGTATTAACTTGAAAGATTTATTACTACATGGTTTTCCAAGGTATTATATATATATATATATATATATATATATATATATATATATATATATATATATATATATATATATATGTTAACTTATATAAGCATGATTTTCAATTACAATCATAGTTCCATTTCATTAAGTTACATTGTGAATTCACTGGTACATGATTAAAGTTTAGACCTAGTTTGCTCTAGAATTTTCAAGTTGTCACAGCAACTGTAGGTGGGGGTGTTAACCCCATATAGATCTGTACATATTTTTCCTGCTCAGTTAAGATTTAACGATTATAGGCCGTAGCTAGCTAAGGTTATTTTGGTAAGGATGAATAATGTCTCATCTAACCATTGTGTTGTCGTCATAACGTTTGTTTGTTGTTTTACTCTTGTCATGTTATATGTTATACATATTATACACACACACACACACACACACACATATATATATATATATATATATATATATGTATATATATATAGAATTCTAGGTAATAGTAATTTATTTCAGTTGGATATTTTGGCCACGAAACTACTATGTATGATCTTCCTAAAAACTTTGGCCAACGTAACGATTTTGTATTATGTTTTTCATGTGGGTAATTCAACGTGATAACTAAGCATATTACTATCCATAAAAATTGGGCAAGATATATACGAGGCATAATATTACCCTAAAATTCAAGGCATAATTATATTACTAATGCTATACAGTTAGTAAAAATTATGAAATCAATAATAATATAACATGTATTCCCCCCTCCCCCACCCCCTGGTAAAAGGTTTGAAAATTGTAAAAGTGGGGCCGTGAACTGGCCCTTGAAGTGTGAATCGAACGAGTAGGGTAGTATCGGGATGTAGAATTCTTGCACTTCTCGGGTGGCATAAGCATGGAAATCAAGATATATATATATATATATATATATATATATATATATATATATGATAGTAAGTATGGAGGTATGATGAATGGACTGTCGAAGCTTTCTATTTATAGGGAGTTTTGTGGTACGCGCCATGCATTGCACCATGCAAGATGTGTGCATGGCTCCACCAGGGAGACGCCACATGTCCTTACTGATGGGTTTTGAGCATTCTAACACTCATAAGTGTACATGCAACCCTAAATACCTTGGATCTATGTTTTCTCTATTATACATGCAAATATGAACTTTCCAAGGAATTCATCCTAACTAGCAAAATAACATTGATTCATATGGATATCTCAAGTTAGAATTACATACCTCTTTGATGTAGAATGTCCTCATGAAGCTTGAGTGCCTAGTGCCCCAAGTGTGACACCTCAAATGGTTCGCACAACACCAAATGCACATGGAATGACTTGAGAGAAATGGAACACTCCTTGAAACTGTCTAGCCCTCACATTTACACACTAGTGCACGATTTCTTGAGCCATGGGATTCTTTTATATGATCGCTATTAGGGTTACACGATGTAACTCATAACTTTACCCATTCTTTATGCTCCATGGATTTTAACCTCCATGGAGTATCGATGGGTCACCCCATGGACTTAGTCCGACATATGGAATCTTGGATCATAAGCCCATATATATATGAATGAATGATATAAACAATCAACCCATATATTTAATTAGTCTCCTTTTGATGGCTTAATTAATTCCAAATTAATTTTTGATCAATACTAATTAAATAACCTTATTAATATATTAGAACTTATAATATATTAACAAACCTTAAGTGTTATTTCTCTCATTATAGTCTATCCAAATGCATGATGCCATGCAGCCCAAATGGACCATGCCAGGTCGGGTCAAGTCTTACAAATTATAGTTATGGACTTAGATATTAATCCAATAGTCTCCCACCATTATAAGTCTAAAACTATTATTGCATTTTACTTCAAGAACCGACTGGCAATCGTAGCTCTCAAAAGCTTCTGTCGAAATCTGACCTTGTTGATGAACTCTAACCTTTGTCAATGACTTGTCCATTAGATAAGGGATCATATATTCCTCCATTCTAGATATCATATGGACTGAGACATGGATTAAAATCATTCTCTCTGTCCATTTGTTGTTTCCCGATTTTCGATTCATGATGACTGACTTATTGAACAAATCAAATCAGTCCTGGCTTGGCCAAGCACTCACATGTATCATCATTAAATCATCGAGGAGCCCACAAATATCACTTTTATCCCGAAGTTAAAAGGAATGGATAAACTTCGACTCATATGGCTTGTTCTACTACTTGTTGAATCATACACAAAGGCACGTTTTATAACATCGAGTTACCGAATGCGTTTTTGTGCAATCAATGTACAACCAACTCATAGTAACAACTCATATCTCTAGGTTTGAAGAATATAAGATATTATTGTCTCATGATCACTCGTGATAAAATCCATGAAGTGATTCTAATGAGCGCGGGTTGAATCCAATACTCAGAACTTATGAGCACTCATGAGTGTTGTAGCACAACTTTGTCCACCAACTTGGACCTCTACAAGCCAACCCATGACAGTCGTGATTCATATTTACTTCCAACATATGGTCGACTGTTGATGGTTTGAATAACTTAGTCATTCCGGAAGAATAACCTAGTTTATTCTGGAAGTCAAAACATGCAAAATGAAACACAAGAATAATTGCATCTAATATGGTATCAAAACCTATGAACATAAATAAAACACCTTTTATTTATCACCATATGATTACACATTATTCATTGTATATTGTTTCAGCTATCAACTTTATTCTTGAATTAAAACAATAGGTGTCCCATGCTCCAAGCATGTACACTATGTTTTCTAAAAACTAGTCATGCCATACACCAAGTATGTATACCATGTTTGTCTATGATCTTTACTTTGTGAAATAAACCAACTGACCAAACTTTCAATGATTCTAATTTCACACTCCTGAATTCTTATGGCAAATGCAGGAATTCCAAATCCATGCCATTTTACCGAAATCTATTAGATTCTCAACTTATATGCAGTGATTCTCTTGTAATGATTATGCACAAAGTCACAAAGACTTGACAACAAACATTATAGAGCATTCCAAAGGAGATCAACTCCTTGGAAACATCCTTCTTGCATTAAGTTTCCTAATCATACACAAATTTATTGAACAACCTCCACCTATGGAATCATTTCCATATTCCCCTTTTGACTATCACTTCTGAACAAGAGTTGCCTCTTTTCAGAATATGTCAATATGGTCCTTTTAGAAATTAACACTATACTTCCAACTGTCCCTGAGCAACCAATCTTTGGTAAACCTTAGATTTTCCTCAACAATTGCTTAATCCGTTTAGTCATATCCAATTCTAGACCTTTTCCCTTCTTAATGCCCCAGGCATTTGGAAAATTTTAGAAAGGATGAATATAGCACATGTAATCGATCCTATATCTGAAGCATACGAGATACGATTCATGATGTCTCACATAAAGACTAAACTAGACTTTTGCTATAATATTTCCATTTCTATTTTCCAAGTTCTCATAATTCAGATTATGAAAAAGGGATGCTGTAATCATAATCGAATTTTAGAACGCAAATAATGAACCCATATATAGAATTTCCTTATGAAATTCATATATATTCTTGACTAAATTTGAATAAAATCTCAATCTAAGCTTTTAGAATTGAAACCAAGTATAATTTCCTCTCCTTTAATTATAGCAAAACAACTTTTTCAACCCCTGCAGCCTCACGAATTGAAACTTTTGTTTTCTATAATTAACATTACTAACTTGCAATACTTATCATAATGATCATGCTCCCACTAACATGATGATTATAAGCCTAACATTTATGCTCCCACTAGCTTTGACATGTACTCAGAAGTCAGCTGGACTTCTAGAAATCAATAATTTATTGACTTTCTTACCAAAGTTTAGCTTTCTGATACTAGACTGCTTTGATAAGACTTTATCAAAATCATACACCTTTCATTAAATAGCTCGCAGGTGTGTCTAAAAAATTTAAGAACTATGAAAAGGGATGTCGTAATCATAGTCTTAATTGTTTAGACCTTTGTCACTTCTCACAAGTCCAGGTTAGTATGCCGGTTAACCACACATGCTCTACTAACGAATTTGAGAATGCAAATATCAATTGCTATCTAGTTAAAATCTACTTAGTGAAAGTGTTTCCTCGCCATCATTTTCATGAATCGGAGAGAAACCTTGTGACACTTAGATTTAATGGTGTATGTGTTCTTATCCATGTGAATTGTCAAAACCATAGTCACAAGACAAGGATAATGACAATTCCAAACTCATATGGACTGAACTCAATCTTAATTTCTTGCCATCTGCCAGTTCAAGGGCCTGCCATTGCTTCCAAGTTGTTATGCAACCAATTGAGAACTCTAAGAAATCATATGCAAAGCCAACTTTAACTGGAATGAGCATAGAATATGTCAACACGATAGTTTATAAACCTCAAGTCGTATGCTAGTAATAGACTTAAAGGTTTTTATTCTTGATTATCCTTTCAGTATCTTTAAGACTCCCACTATCCTCTTGACACATAAGACTCACTTGCCAAATATTCAAGAGATAGTGTGGATTCTAATCAAGACAGACACTTAACACAATTAGCCTTAGTTGGTCTTTGTTTTATCCAAAACATCACAACTTACCAACTCTAAGACTTGTTTTTTTGGAATGAAATATGACTCATCTTCTTGATTTAACCATTTCAACAATTCATAGCTCCTCTTCTTAGCTATCAAAATGAATTGCGATAAGGTCTCTTAATCATTAAGATGATCATATCACATGATACTAAAGTACTCTCCCATCTTTTCAGATTTGAGAAACTTTTATCCTTCTGCCAAATTTGATTCTTCTTATTCGCTCTGCCATACATTGGAACCTTTTCCAATGTCTCAAAATTACACTTAAGCTTGTAAGTATAACCATATTTACTGAGCTATAGTAAATTATGACGAATAATTTTATCGATCTTTTGTGGTGGACTTGACCAGTGCACAAGAATGTGTACTCGATCCCTTAGTCCTTCACTTGACTCACATATACATGTGAACAAGGAACTAGTCTTACTTTTCCAAAGATGAAAAAAATTCTCATTCATCATGCTATACAACTTGCATGATTCCAAGTTTCGGTCCAATTGAAACTTGGGTGATGAAGATTTTTCCTTATTTGGTAAATTTAGACATTACCACAAATGAAAGAATCAATTTCATATTTCCACTCTTGCTATTAATGGAATCATATAAGCAACAATTTTTTTCCTCAAATGCCATTGTAAGGATATTTTAAAATAAACAAAAACATCATTTTTCCTTTTATTTTAAAAACTTTGCGGAAAAACTATCCTTACAATGCAAAAGAGCATGAAAGCTTTGTTGTTATCTATTCCTAAGCAATATATCATAACTCCTAAGAAGTAGCTCAAGAATCCGATCTTCAAACTATGCGATAGAAATCCATCTAGGCGATCAGATTCTGCATATTCTTTCTTTAAGTTTCTTCACTTTTCTTTGATTCCTAAAACATCAACATGTGACCCAGTCACATCATGTATCAAGAATCTCAAAGTAGAAACTTACCAAAGTTAGATAGTGGACTTTACCTGAAGTAGGGTCAAACTTATTGACTTTAACATCCTTAGGTAAAATTGGCAACTTTTCAACTAATGCCCCTTCCCCTGGTAATGTAAACATATGGACCCTTTGGTAATGGTATGCAGGACTATTACAGGCTTAGCTTTTCTCTTTACCATTTGGTCAACCGAGTTGACTATGGTCGATTCCTTTCCATTGGGAAAAGAGAGCTTTACCGGATATCCAATGTCTTCATTGTCAATGTCCATAAAGTTTTAGGAAGTTGATCTTAGCAAATAGATAAGATCATTAAGGGTCTTATCATAGTCTGTTTCATAGGAGTCCCAAAGGAAGTCCCTATGTGACTTAGAAAGTGATGGAACCACCAATTTTCTCAAGACTTTGACACCCAACTTTCCCAGCTTGTCAATATGTGACTTCATCTCCAAGATGTGATCACACCTAGACCTTGCCTTGCCAATAGGGCTTGAGTGACCTTGAACTTTGTGGGTTAGGGAGAATAATTGGAGGAGGTGGAGGAAGTGAAGTTCCAAGAGATTTGGGAGGATCATAGATGTCTGAACTAGACATCTTTTCGGAGACATTCAAGATAGTTGATTAAAAGTCCTTAATATAACACCAAATATGAAATATTAAGGCTAGCCCTACAAACTATTTTATAACTCGGAAGAGGGATGTCATAATCCAAGCAATAAAATATTTGAAGGTAGGTGAATGACGATTCACCAATTTCCACCAAGATAAACGGATTGTATTATTAGTTTTTAATTGGTTTTTGAAACTCCTAGATTCTTTTGAGATTCATTGAACAGTTCAATGGCATGTTTTAATCTTGAGTGTGCCCTTCAGGTTTTGTGACTGGGATGCCGAGGATCACAAAACAAGGTGTGAATAACCATGAAAATATACTTGGTACCCTTAATTATTTACCCCTTAATCGATGTGCCGGTTAACCACACACACTCCACCGATACTATGATAAATATTATTTTATCCTTTGCCTACCTTGTTAAGTCTAGGTTAGTGTGCCGGTTAACCACACACGTTCCACTAACGACTTAAACAAAGTGCAAAGTGTAATTTTGTGGGTTAGCACGAAATTCACATTTTCCTAAGTACCTAAGATGGGGTATTAATAAGAGTTTAGTTAATTAGTATTTATTATTATTACTTTTAATGAAGGGAGAATTCTAGTCCTTGTCCTACCCGTTCGGCTAACGACCATCCACCGGTCAAGGAAGCGGTGGGTGAGAGTGGACACCCATTAAACTACCATTTTATAGGAAGTAACCTTATACCCCCCTTATAGACCGGCTTCGTGAATAAGGCCTACTAACGGTAAGATTGACTTTACTCTTATACATACATATATATATATATATATATATATATATATTATTAACTTATAATATTATAAAGTATAAGGGTTGAATTTTACACAATCCATAACATAAGGAATCTTGGATCAAAAGCCCACATATATATATGAATGAATGATTTACACAATCAACCCGTATATTTAATTAGTCTCCTTTTGATCACTTAATTAATTCCAAATTAATTCTTGATCAATACTAATTAAATAACCTTATTAATATATTAAAACTTATAATATATTAATAAACCTTAAGTGTTATTTCTCTCATTATAGTCTATCCAATGCATGATGCCATGCAACCCAAATGGACCATGCCGGGTCGGGTCAAGTCTTACCAATTATAGTTATGGACTTAGACATTAATCCAACACTTACATTGTCCCACATCACCCATATCTTGACAGATCTAGATGTCGGATTGCACACCATGCGTCGCACGTTTTTCAACTTTGAAAATTCATATATCTTGCGTAGGGGCTCTGTTCTCGACGATTCTTATATCCCCGTGTAGATCTCAACGTTCACTACGACTTTTTATTTGGGCGTTTTGGCTAATTTTAACTTTTGCATGTAGCCTATATTTTATAAGTGTTATGATTTTATAAAAATTATAACTCTCTCGGACGGGTTCCTTTTTTGGCGTTCTTTGTCTCCAAATTCTTACTTTGATAAGTACTACGATTCTTCTTTTGCTGAATTTAGCTATATGTAAACCGTTATCTTTTTAGTCTTTGATGTTGTAACTTCTTGTGTGTGGTAGACATTTATTTACAATAAATATCATATCTCTTTTGTACTAAGTTGGATTTTCTACAAAGTTTATATTTTTGTAATCGTGTTGTCATGTATTCTCAAAATAAGTTAACCTGCTCATGAGAAGACGTTTTTCACGCACTTATTTTTGTGTTTATCCGCCATATCGCGTTTTCTAATTGAGTATATCTATTTATTATCTTATTTACCTATTACATCTATTTATTTACGTTGATCTTTAATGGTGGTCGGTGACACTTTTGTCTTGCTTGTCATACTTACTTTGCCACCCTTGGCAATATGACCAATATGTCATACATGATGGTTGTTCTAATACTTATTCTTTCAAGTTTCATAGCAAGAAAATTGTGTTATTTTTTACCAAACCTCGTGTGCTTACTTCAAATAGTGTTGATCCATAAACTACTTTGTTATCTCAAGTTCCATTTCAGGACGCCATGGAAGCATCAGGTATAGTCTTTATTTTATTTTGTGACCCGATTACTGCAACTAGCTATGTTGTTCTAACTGTGGGAATTAGTTCATTACTGCATGAGTTTGCTTATTTGTTTCCAAAGTCATTGCCCTCGGTTTTTTGCACACCCCAAACCTCTGTCGGAAACACCGGGTTATGCGACGTTATGATGTTTGCCTATAATTATTGAATACATAGAAGATATAACATAATCATTATTTTATTTATTTGTAAGGGGTTACATTACCATTCGGGGTGCAAGCATATCCTAATGATACTAAAGAGTAAGAGGTCAAATGAGACCTCCAGACACTTCATGCATAAGTCATTCCTTTACATTTCTACCTCCACATCTCATCTACCTGAGAATACATATGGTTTGAAAATGTCAACATAAAGGTGGTGAATTCACAGGTTTCTATGGTTTTACACTTAAAATAGTTTTATTTTTTAATATTATCGATGAAATTCTATTTTAAGACTTTATTTTGTAGGATATATTACTCTTCCATACTATCCTATTACTTTTCTTTGGAGAGTCTTACTTCTTTGGGATTTTGTAACATACTATTACTACATCAAGGTGTTCCCCTCTACATAGTTTATTTTATTAAGATTTCTCAAGCATTTGTTACAATGAGTTCCTATAATCAAGCTTTCGACTAGATATTTGTCCTGCACAATTGTAACAGCCCGGATTTCCAGGTATCTTTTATTCATGTATTTTTGGTGTTTTGTGAGGGGACTCGGCGAGTTGGAGCTCAAACTCGCCGAGTAGGATCGCGGTTCTGGACGCGGGTTCGCGCCTGGACTCAGCGAGTCCAAGGGATGGACTCGGCGAGTCCGCGCTGTTTAATGAAACCCTAATTTCCCGGTCCTAAGCCCTATTTAAAGCACCTTATAGCCCTTCATTGCGGCTACCTTGACCTTGAGAGCACCAAAACGGCTGAGAGTTCTTGTGATTGAGATAAGAGGCCATTATCCACCAATTTTGTGTATGTTTGCAAGAAAGGAAGGGGAAAGGCAAGCTAGAAGAGTTGGGAAGCTTGGATCTACTTCCATTTCGTCAGAGGAAGCTTCTTGAGGTATCATTCAGAGCTTATTCTCGTGTTTTTGTTGTTATGGTCAAATCTAGGGTTTCTTCATGCCTTGTTTGCTTTGTATTTGGAGTGTGAGAGGTCCCATGGGGATATGGT
This sequence comes from Lactuca sativa, assembly GCF_002870075.4. Taxonomy (NCBI): domain Eukaryota; kingdom Viridiplantae; phylum Streptophyta; class Magnoliopsida; order Asterales; family Asteraceae; genus Lactuca; species Lactuca sativa. Next base: position 151,609,315 of record NC_056630.2, on the reverse strand, counting down.
ACCTAGATTTGGACCTTATTAGGTCCAAAGAGTCCCAAATGCCATGCTTTATGTCTTCCCTTTTGAGTTGGAAGCTTAGGTTGCCATTTTAGAGGTCATTTCTTCAAAAGAAGCCTTGTAGGCGTTGCATGGTAGCCAAGACTGTGACTTTACGTGACGAATGAGCTTGGGAGGGCCAGATCTATGAGTTGATGGAGCGGATCTGACCTCAGAAACGAGATTGAGTTGATGCATGGCATGGACTCACCGAGTCCGAAGAACAGACTCGACGAGTAGCATGAAGATTGTCCTTAACCACTCAGCGAGTGGTCTTGCTGAGTTAAGGGTGGACTCAGTGAGTCATGGAGAGTTAAAGAGGGTTGACAGGTGGACTGAGTCGAGCTGGAACTCGCCGAGTTGTTCTTGAGACTCGGCGAGTTGAGTCATGGTGGCCCCACGATTCATGCCAGGTGGGACTCGTCGAGTTGGGGGGTACTCGACGTGTCAGGAGAGGATCCTAGGGAGTCAGTGAACACGTATAGACTCGCCGAGTCGCCATAGTGCACTCGCCGAGTCTGGTCAAAGTTGACCGTTGACTGTTGACCAGAGTTGACGAGTGCTGACTTGATAGGGGTAGTCAACCTTAGTGGTAAGAGTGTTAATTAGAGATATACGATGTTATAGGAGGATTATAGCTCGGAGGATCGAGCACGAGTGATTTCCAAGATTCGTGAGTTATCGAGACATACGAGGTGAGTCTTCTCACTATACTTTACCTTGAGTAGGTAATCAAAGTTAGGTGATAGAGTATTTGTATGCCATATGTATGTTATGTGTTGTACTGCATTATTTCTATGTGATTTATGTTGTGCATGTTTATAGAGTTGGAACCGGAAGGTTCCCAGAGTTTGAACCAGTGGGTTCACAGAGTAGGGTCTACGGACCCACAGAGTTATAGCCTCGAGTGGCTAATATGTGTTATGTGTGGTATTTTGAGGAACTCACTAAGCCTTGTGCTTACAGTGTTAGTGTTGTTGTTTCAGGTACTAGTGATGACCGTGGGAAGGCACCGACTTGATCTGTACACACGCATGGGATTTTTTTATGATATGTGATCTTGGGATTTTGTATGATATGGATTGGAGTTTTAACTTGATATTTTGTTTTAAATTAAATGAAAATATTTTTATATTATGAGAAAAATTATTTTGAAATTCACGGTGTTACAATTTGGTATCAGAGCCTTGGTTTGAGGGATTCGAGTACACCTATGGGCATATTTAAACTCAAACTGAGAATTTGAGAAGTATTTTCAAAAAGAGTAAAAGATTTTGGAAAAACACAGAGCAGAGTGTGTATACGATCGGTCCGCGCCCGAACGGTGATTTCCGAAAATACCCTCATGTTATGTGCTATTGATATTGATATGATGTATTCGCATGCTAGAGTAGGCTAAGTATTCCTATTAGGACTAGAGTGGCCTGATTTGTGATGCCTTAGCCTAGGAAGAGGTGAGCTGCTATGAGATGCTTGAGAGTGAGTAGGTAGCAGCGAGGGGCTTATGAGAGATCTATTAGAGAGTGGGCTATGCATGATAGAGTACTTGGAATTTGGGATCCGAAGAGGAGGACTTGGGGTGTATTCTGATACGGTGCGGACAGTAGTATTGGGCCCGTACTACTAAAAGCACCGGAGCGATGTACAGCCCAAGTAAGAATCTTTGGAATACCAAGGATCAAGGAGGGATGAGTTGTCGAGTGTGAGTATGCTCGAATGGATTCTAATTTATCGTTTGTTGTATTTCATAGGTACATCATGGTGAGGACACGTTTGATGCCTGAGAGCAGTGATACCAGTGATGAGGAGATCTGCCGGATCATCCACGAGGAGGTGGCTGCGGCCATCAGGGCAGAGACTAGAGATGTTCGGGTCTATCAAGACCACGCTGATTGAGACCTTTGACGAGCGTTATGCCGCTCTTTCCGAGGCTGCTGTTGCAGTGGCCACCGCAGCTATTGCTACCGCTAGGCCGCAAGGTGGTGATGCGTTGCTGTACCGGGAGTTCAGCAACACAAAACCACCAGAGTTTGATGGGACCCAGGACCCGGTGGCAGCTATGAGGTGGATTTCTGACATAGAGGGGTGTTTCTTCACTTGCTCATCTCCTGAGCATTTGAAGGTTCGGTTTGCGCTGAAGCAGCTTCGCTTGGGAGCGAAGGACTGGTGGAAGTTTGTGACGGCACACTTTACGCCTGCTGAGCTTGCGGCAGTGACCTGGGAGAGGTTCACTGCCATGTTCTGAGATGAGTACGTTCCTTAGGTGGAGAGGGAGCATTTGGCCCAGGAGTTTCTAACCCTCAAGCAGGGTACTAAGTCGGTTACAGCGATCACCAGGATGTTCCATGAAAGGGCGATGTTCTGCCCTGAGCACGTGTCCACCGAGCAGGCACGTATGAGCCGATATCTGAGTATCTTGAGGCGAGAGATTCGGGAGTTCGCAGCGAACTCCTCGTACCGGACATTTGCTGAGCTTCAGGCAAATGCCCAGAAGAGGGAGATTGAGCTAAAGACTCAGGCCAGGGAGGAGGCGGAGTCTCAGGGGAGGGATCGGCGACCGGCACAGTCTCAGCCGGCAGCCAAGCGGGCCAAGCCCGTTGATCCCAAACCAGGGAGCCAGAAGGGCCGCACTTGTGGGAAGTGTGGCAAGGGTCATGACGGAGTTTGTAGAGCGGGATCTTGATACAAGTGTGGCAAGGAGGGGCACATGGCCAAGGACTGCCCCAAGGGGTTTGCGGTGTGTTTTCACTGCAATCAGACCGGACACCGGAACATAGAGTGTCCGCAGTTGCAAGGATCATCTCAGGGATCTGCCCCTACTGCCATCAGAGCTACTGAGAGTCGGCCAGTGAAGGTCGAGGCGCCGAGGGCACGAGGGAGAGCTTTTCAGCTGATCGCGGAGGAGGTCCGCGCAGCGCCCGATGTTGTGGCTGGTATGTATTCTTTCGTATATTTATTTTGATGTTGAGATATTATGCTTATATTATGTTGTGCGTAGGTACTTTTCTTGTGAATTTTGTACCTGCCTTGGTGTTATTTGACTCGGGTGCAAGTCGGTCTTTTGTATCTTTGGCCTTTAGTCAGCATATCTGTGTTAGTCGTGAGGCGTTGAGTCGGACTCTGAGAGTGTCCATAGCTGATGAGAGGGTGATATATGCCACAGAGGTTCTCCGAGGGTGCGTAGTCGAGATCTTCGGTGTTGAGTTCCCGATTGATCTAGTTCCTATTGCGATGGGTGATGTCTGTGTCATTGTGGGCATGGACTGCGAGCGACAGCTGGTGACCATACGAGACCCTAGTGGGGGAGTTCTTTCGGTGTACGGCGAGGGTACACGTTCAGGATCAGCATTTTGTTCGGCCGCTAGGGCGAGGCAGTGTCTACAGCAGGGCTGTCAGGGTTTTGTGGCGTATGTGATGGATACGCGGGTGGATTCCGAGAGGCCGAGTTCAGTTGAGGAGGTTCCGGTGGTGCGTGAGTTCCCGGATGTATTTCCCGAGGAGTTGTCGGGTGTGCCTCCTGTGAGGCAAGTGGAGTTCAGTATCGATTTGGTTCCGGGGTCCACACCTATCGCTAAGGTGTCCTATCGTCTTGCACCTCCAGAGATGCAAGAGCTATCCTCACAGCTTCAGGAGCTGCTGGGAAAGGGGTTTATTCGGCCGAGCAGCTCGCCGTGGGGAGCGCCTATCCTGTTTGTCAAGAAGAAGGATGGTTCACACCGGATGTGCATTGATTACCGGGAGTTGAAAAAGCTGACGGTCAAGAACCGTTACCCGTTGCCGAGGATCGACGATTTGTTTGATCAGTTGCAGGGAGCATCTTGGTTCTCCAAGATCGACTTGAGGTCTGGATATCATCAGGTGAGGGTGCGAGATGAGGACGTCCAGAAGACAGCGTTCAGGACGCATTATGAGCATTATGAGTTTGTGGTGATGCCTTTCAGGCTCACCAATGCCCCGTCGGTGTTCATGGATCTCATGAACCGAGTGTGTAGGCCGATGCTAGATCAGTCGGTGATTGTATTTATCGACGACATTCTGGTATATTCAAGATCTAGTGAGCAGCATGAGGAGCATTTGAGAGAGGTTCTCGGAGTTCTGAGATCGGAGAGGCTTTATGCAAAATTCTCCAAGTGTGATTTCTGGTTGCGGGAGGTCCAGTTCTTAGGACATCTCGTTAACCAAGAAGGGATATTGGTCGATCCGGCCAAGGTTGAGGCGGTGATGAGTTGGGAGGTGCCGAGGTCACCCTCCGAGATCAGGAGTTTTCTAGGGTTGGCAGGGTATTATCGGAGGTTTATCAAGGATTTCTCTAAGATCGCAATGCCACTCACTAGATTGACCCGGAAGGGTGTTGCTTTTTCATGTGGCCCCGAGCAGCAGGCCTCCTCTGAGACACTTCGCCAAAGGTTGTGCGAAGCCCCGATGTTAGCCCTCCTGGAAGGGATGGAGGACTTTGTGGTATACTGTGATGCATCGATTTTGGGGTTGGGAGCGGTGTTGATGCAGAGAGGGCATGTGATAGCATATGCATCGAGGCAGCTGAAGCCTCATGAGACGAGATATCCCACCCATGATCTAGAGTTGGGGGCAGTGGTGTTCGCCCTCAAGATTTGGCGTCACTACTTGTATGGGGTTCGGTGTACGATATACACGGACCATAAGAGCTTGAAGTATTTGATGGATCAGCCTAACCTGAATATGTTTCAGAGAAGGTGGTTGGATGTGGTCAAGGATTATGATTGTGAGATCCTGTACCACCCAGGAAAGGCTAACGTGGTAGCCGATGCATTGAGCCGCAGGGCGGAGAGCACCCCGCTGTGGGATGTATGTTTGCGATTGACCGTGATAGCTCCAGTGTTGGACACCATTCGTGGGGCACAAGCCAAGGCTGTGCAACCTGAGATGCAGAAGAGGGAACGGGTTGTTGGTTTGGTTTCAGAGTTCGTTACCAATGGTCGGGGGCTTATGACATTTCAGGGGCGTATCAGGGTACCGTTTTTGATGGAGGAGGCGCATCGGTCGAAATTTTCGATCCATCCAGGGGCCACTAAGATGTATTTGGACCTGAGAAATGAGTATTGGTGGCCCTGTATGAAGAGGGATGTCGCGTGGTTTGTTGAGAGGTGCTTGACCTGCCGTAGGGTTAAGGCCGAGCACCAGAGGCCGCGTGGTAAGTTGCAGCCATTGGAGGTTCCTGAATGGAAGTGGGAATAGATCACTATGGATTTCATCACCAAATTGTCAAGGACTGTTAGAGGAGTTGATGCAATTTGGGTGATTGTGGACAGATTGACGAAGAGCGCTCACTTCCTTATTATCAGTGAGAGTTCTTCAGCAGAGAAATTGGCGGAGGTGTATGTGAGGGAAGTGGTATCTCGGCATGGGGTGCCGATCTCATTTGTTTCAGACCGTGATGTGTGCTTCACTTCCAGATTCTGGAAGAAGTTTCATGAGGAGTTGGTTACTAGACTGCATTTTAGTACCGCATATCATCCCCAGACAGACGGTCAGAGTGAGCGGACGATTCAGACGCTCGAGGACATGCTCCGGGCATGTGTGTTGGATTTCGGGGGTAGGTGGGACGCATATTTGCCCTTGGCAGAGTTTTCCTATAGCAACAGCCATCATTCGAGCATTGGTATGCCACCCTTTGAGCTGTTGTATGGGAGGAGGTGTCGGACCCCCATTTGTTGGGGAGAGGTTGGACAGCGGGTGACGGGCAGTACAGAGATCGTGCTTCAGACGTCAGAGCAGATCCAGCAGGTCAGACAGAGGTTGTTGACCGCTCAGAGCCGACAGAAGAGTTACGCAGACAAGCGTCGGTCCGAGCTTGAGTTCCAGGTCGGCGACCTTGTACTCCTGAAGGTCTCTCCTTGGAAAGGAGTGATTTGATTCAGGAAGAGGGGCAAGTTGGGGCCCCGATATATTTCCTTTCCGTGTGATCGCGAGGGTAGGCCGGGTAGCTTATCGTTTGGATTTGCCAGCAGAGTTGGGGCAGATTCATGACACTTTTCATGTGTCGCAGCTGAGGAAGTGTATAGCCGATGAGTCGGCGGTGGTTCCATTAGAGGATATTCAGGTGGATGCGAGCCTGAATTATGCTGAGAGACCAGTGGCTATCAGAGATCGGAAAGTCAAGGTTCTGACGAACAAGGAGGTATCCCTGGTGTTGTTTTAGTGGTAGCATCGGAAGGGGTCAGAGATGACCTGGGAGCCGGAGCGTGAGATGCGTGAGCAGCATCCAGAGCTATTTGCAGAGCGAGACTTCGAGGGAGAAGTCTAGTTCTAGTGGGGGAGAATTGTAACAGCCCGGATTTCCGGGTATCTTTTATTCATGTATTTTTGGTGTTTTGTAAGGGGACTCTGTGAGTTGGAGCTCAAACTCGCCGAGTAGGATCGCGGTTCTAGATGCGTGTTCGTACCTGGACTCGGCGAGTCCAAGGGATGGACTCGGCGAGTCTGCGTTGTTTAATGAAACCCTAATTTCCTAGTCCTAAGCCCTATTTAAAGGACCTTATGGCCCTTCATTGCCGCTACCTTGACCTTGAGAGCACTAAAACAGCTGAGATTTCTTGTGAGTGAGATAAGAGGCCATTATTCACCACTTTTGTGTATGTTTGCAAGAAAGGAAGGGGAAAGGAACGCTAGAAGAGTTGGGAAGCTTGGATCTACTTCCATTTCGTCAAAGGAAGCTTCTTGTGGTATCATTCAGAGCTTATTCTCGTGTTTTTGTTGTTATGGTCAAATCTAGGGTTTCTTCATGCTTTGTTTGCTATGTATTTGGAGTGTGAGAGGTCCCATGGGGATATGGTACCTAGATATGGACTTTATTAGGTCCAGAGAGTCCCAAATGCCATGCTTTATGTCTTCCCTTTTGAGTTGGAAGTTTAGGTTGCCATTTTAGAGGTCATTTCTTCAAAAGAAGCCTTGTAGGCGTTGCATGCTAGCCAAGACTGTGACTTTACGTGACGAATGAGCTTGGGAGGGCCAGATCTATGAGTTGATGGAGCGGATCTGACCTCAGAAACGAGATTGAGTTGATGCATGGCATGGACTCGTCGAGTCCGAAGAACAGACTCGGCGAGTAGCATGAAGATTGTCCTTAACCACTCAACAAGTGGTCTTGTTGAGTTAAGGGTGGACTCAGTGAGTCATGGAGAGTTAAAGAGGGTTGACAGGTGGACTGAGTCGAGCTGGAACTCGCCGAGTTGTTCTTGAGACTCGGCGAGTTGAGTCATGGTGGCCCCACGATTCATGCCAGGTGAGACTCGTCGAATTGGGGGGTACTCGACGTGTCAGGAGAGGATCCTAGGGAGTCAGTGAACATATATAGACTCGCCGAGTCGCCATAGTGCACTCGCCGAGTCCGGTCAAAGTTGACCGTTGACTGTTGACCAGAGTTGACCAGTGTTGACTTGATAGGGGTAGTCAACCTTAGTGGTAAGAGTGTTAATTAGAGATATACGATGTTATAGGAGGATTATAGCTCGGAGGATCGAGCACGAGTGATTTCCAGGATTCGCGAGTTATCGAGACATACGAGGTGAGTCTTCTCCTTATACTTTATGTTGAGTAGGTAATCAGAGTTAGGTGATAGAGTATTTGTATGCCATATGTATGTTATGTGTTGTACTGCATTATTTCTATGTGATTTATGTTGTGCATGTTTATAGAGTTGGAACCGGAAGGTTCCCAGAGTTTGAACCAGTGGGTTCACAGAGTAGGGTCTATGGACCCACAGAGTTATAGCCTCGAGTGGCTAATATGTGTTATGTGTGGTATTTTGAGGAACTCACTAAGCCTTGTGCTTACAGTGTTAGTGTTGTTGTTTCAGGTACTAGTGATGACCATGGGAAGGCGCCGGCTTGATCTGTACACACGCATGGGATTTTTTTATGATATGTGATCTTGGGATTTTGTATGATAAGGATTGGAGTTTTAACTTGATATTTTGTTTTAAATTAAATGAAAATATTTTTATATTATGCAAAAAATTATTTTGAAATTCATGGTGTTACAACAATGCTTCATCGGACATTGTAATGTAGTTTACAAATTTATTCCTGGTCTGACACTACCGTCAGGGGTTATAGCTAGAAACGCTATATGGGGGTGTTAATCATGTATAGATCTATACATATCTTCCCCGCTCACTTAAAATTTAACGATTGTAGGCCGAGGTTAGCTGAAAAACTAATCAGATAAAGGATGAATTGTTGTTCTCATTTAACACTTATTTGTTTAACCTTATAGTATGGTTTATCGATCTTGTAATCTTTAGTTTTTTTCTAATATGATTTTTTTTCCATAATTATACTAACATATACTTTCTTTTATATATATATATATATATATATATATATATATATATATATATATATATATATATATATATATATATTATAATTATCGTAGTTTTTTATGTTCTTGCTAGAATATTAAGATAGAGTAATAACTACGGTTATGCTTATCCTTAAGGCTTGACCAACATAATAACTAGGTAGTTTGTTACCCTATAGTATTTGCTAGTATAACGACTAGGTAAAATATTATTCTATGGTTTTGTGTAATATAACAACTAGGCATATGTAGCATCCTAAAAACTAGGGCTAAGTTTTTCATTTTTAATATAATGTAACATCTGTTTTTAAAAAGGTTACAACCATTTGTTCATAAATCATTATTCCGATATCTAATTTAATTTGAAGATAATGTGGAATCTCAATCATAAATCTGTTAATGCATGTGTAAAGTTCTTCCTTCGCAATCTTAAGTATCTGCAAAATATTTAATGCACAATTATAAGCACAAATCTTAGTGAGTTCCTCAAAATACCATATATAGAACATCACAATAATCAACTAACAGTTATCAGCAAACTCTAGACACTATTAGCAATCCAAATGGGCTAACAACATGCCATGTGGATTAACAGCGCACCTCATGGGTTATCAGCAACCTTGGTGACTATTAGAAGTCCCATGGACTTACAACATTCCATGAGTTATCAGTAACTCATTTCACATATAATAAAAATCAATAAATAATACCCAGCTGATCGAAACGCATATGCTACCACATATGCAAGTATAGTGAGAAGACTCGCCTCACGAATATTAGCGAGCAAACAAAAACTAACATATTGGATAGATAGGTACTAAGAGTCAACCAAGGTCAATGTCAATGGTCAAGGTCAAAGTCCACTTCAGCAAGTCGCCACATCATGGCCTCCCATTGCCATGTCGTAGAAGAAAAACGAAAAAATAGACGGGCATCCCCTAATCGCCATGTCATGGACTCCATTGGCCACCTAGTGGGAACTGGGTCTGAATAACTTAATGCATTAATTTGTTTTCCTTTAACCTTAAAAGCACCAAAGTTTAACTCTAGTCCTTCCCAAGGTCTTGATGGACAAGTTTCCAACTTTACCCATTAATACATCCCAATGAGTCTAAAAAGGTGGAAGATTTATACCGTCCAAATATCCACAAGATGGTGTAAGATTTGAAGTGATTGACTCTTCCAACTAGGAAGCACACCGCTCCATCTATCAAAAATGCAAGCCAAAGCTTCAAACTTCAAGAATCACCACTACTATAATAAGATTCTCTCCAAGGAGGCTAGGATTTTTTTGAAAGGGTTGAAGGCTACAAAGGATGCCCTAATCCCTGATATTAAGTGTTTAAATATGGATAAAAACCTAAAAATCATGGTCTTAAGCCACAGCTTCCACGTCGTGGCCTTTCTACCACGCTATGGCGATCACTAAACACACTATCATGCATAAAGTACATAACGTCCTAGTGCTCCAATCACCATGTCGTGGCATCTTGTTTTTTTTTCCAAAAATCAGATCTCCAATCCCACGAAGTCCTCACCTGATCCAATCTGGGAACGATTGTTACAATTCTTCCCCACATAAGTGAGATTTTGTCCTTGAAATCTGGATCGGTTAGAATTTTAACTACACTAACACAACCCATATGATCCTACCAACCATTTCAAATAATCAACACATCCATAATAAAATGGGGAGACCAACCAGAACCCAACTTATGCCAAAAACTAAACCAATCACTTGAAACACTCAGCTTTAACAATGACCCAACTCATAGCGCAGACTACTTAAATAGAATTACCAAAACCGTATGTACTAAACATCCCTATCAAAGTACTTCACTAACCGGAAGCCCAACAATGTAAGCGCTAGAAACATACATATCAGTCGACGATTATCTGCTCGTTGTACGTACCCTTTGGTCCCCTAATATAATGCTCATGTTTCCTTATAGGCATTAATAAGATGATGTAATTGTTAGGGTCAACAATTCTAACCTATTTGATGTAATAAAATAGAATTATTCGAGCATTATGTGATTTATGTGTAATTATGTGCAATATAGGTGCTTATAACAATATAATAAAATACTAATAAAATATGCGTCTAAAAGAGAATAATAACTAGACCAAATATCCTTGAAGAAAGTTTATGTAGTCGTGAAAAGGATTCTGGAGATATAAGGAACGCTCTAATCCGACTTATAACGAAGATGTTCTAAGTCGTTGAAGTTTCATGATTAAACATACACAACTCTGCGTATCATAAAAAGTAAATTTTTGATAAATTAATTTTTAGCCATGGTAACCTAACAAAAGTCGTTGTAGTCGTCAAACCGAGAGCATGCATATAGAGAATGTCTAAATATGACTTTATTAGAAGAAGTTATGATTTTTCTAAAATTCATCATAGCAGTATACAACTCGGAAATTAAATTTTAGATCATATGATTTTTAGCGGAAACTATCTAAACGATAGTTGAAGATCTCATTAATAGGAGTTCAATGATTTAAATACAGTCGAAAACGAACGTCGGATGACAAAGTTTGGAATTTTTAACAGACTTTAATAATCTATGCCTGTTAATATATAGCTTTAAAAATAAAGTCAAAATTAGCCGATGGAGGCTAAACGAAAATTGTAGATCTCCTCGATAGCTACATGTGGATATAAAGAATGTCAGAAACGGAGCTCACAATATCTTGCAGCCAGATGTTGACACGTGGAACATTACTCTAGTGTAATGCTTAAGTAAGCCCAACGTACTACCCCATGGCAGCCAATAAATAGGTGACAAATTTCACTCATTTTCTTCACAAATCCTCATCCAAACTCTTCCAAACCCTCCCAAAGTCCCAAGGACTTGTTCTTGTACTTCTTAAATGTTAGTAGCGAAGCTACGAAATGTTATAAAGCCCCAGGAAATACAGCTTTCGGTTTTCATGTTCTGCCCGCACAAAGTTTGATTTTTCGCTAAACCAGTTGTAAGTTGAGTTTCGCTTGCTGTGCTTTAAGTGTAACTTATATTTATGTTTATAATCGTTATTATGAACTTATAAATAAGATTTATCAGTGATTCTAAGTCATTATACTAATTAAACTATTTACAAGGATGATGACAACACTAGATTTAGTGAGGTGCTTTGAGTGGGATTTCCAAACAGTATACCCTGTATACCAAAAGGACCTACATCTGATATAATCTTAGCTGTCTGTACCTTATCAGCTATAGATCAGTAGAATTTAAATTAAGGATTAGTCTAGACTAATAATTAGTTGCAAGAAATGTTAGACTAAGACTTAGTGATGTAAGGTCACACCTTATGATCTGATGAGGTAAACACATGACATGTTGATCTATCAGCGTCTGCTTCTACACATCAACAGTGCCATCATATCAAGTTTACCAGCGTTAGCACTTAGTATAGTTATTCTGTGTAATCTTTGTATGTTGGTCAATGATATAGATAAATATAGAATATATAATAGATCCGGAATAAGATAGGTTCTTTTTATAGATTAGATAGAATCCTATTAATCATGGAATATACATGCATAGAGTAGTATATATAAAACATTAGGGAAAACCCTAATATTGTGGTCATGGTAGTTGTGATTATGGCTTTGTGTCAATCGTCTTTGTGACAAACATGTCTTCTTGGTGAAGACAAAATCTCTTTTCTTGGTGAAAGGAAAAATTTGGAGCACTTCTATGTATTTACTTTCTGTTGATTATTTTTCTTAGATTAGTTTTACATTTCTTATTCATACTTGAAGTGTATCAGATCATAAAAAACCTTTAATTGATATCAGAGCAGGTTTGTGATACAATGAAGTAATCATGTCGACCACTTTCGTTGTTAAGTCATATGTCTATAACCAGATCCCTCCATTTGGAAAATACAACTTCTCTGATTGGAAATCAAAGGAAATGAAATTTCAAGAGTTTAGGATTTCGATATGCTCGACATCGTCTACTAAGGTCCTATGGTTGCTATGCATCAATCATCCAATAAATGGTGCATCTGGCGGTAAGCTAAAAGGGAAATTTGTTCCTTGTTTTTACAAGGAAGAGAAAAGGATGTTGAATCTCAATGTGAAGGCTATCATCTTCTTTTGAAAAGGAAAACTCTTCAGAAGATGAATCTAAGTGTCTCATGGCTCAGGTTGTTGAATCTCACATTAAAACTTCACATGAAAGCGTTAGGATCCTTAACGTTGATTCTCCTCACATTGCTGATCACCTAAAGTCAGCATGGGATGATGCATCAGTGTATCATGTAAAAAAATCGTGTTAATCATTCCTCTATTGATAATTTCAAAAAAGATGACACGGTCTTTCTCTTACGTTTCAAGTTATTGATCTCAAATAAAGAAAAATCTCCGCTCAGTCTTGAGCTAATGATTCTCAAAGAAAAAATCCTTTCTCTAGAAAAATATCCTTCTGTTTTAGAAAAGGATAACACTTGTATCTTGCTTACCAATGATTTTCTTCACACTAAAAAACAAAAAGTGGTTGATCATGCTAATCGCACTAAACTTATTTTGAATTTATTGGCATCCTCTCACTTTAATGTAACAAGAATCACTCCTTCCTTCACATTGCTACCTCCTCATCTCATGTACCTAAGAATACATGTGGTTTGAAAACATCAACATAATGTTGGTGAATTCATAGGTTCTTTTGGTTTTACAGTTAAAATAGCTTTATCTTTTTCAGATTTTCGATGAAATTCTATTTTAAGACTTTACTTTGTAGTATATATTATTCTTCCATACTGTCCTATTATTTTTCTTTAGAGAGTTCTTACTTCTTTTGATTTTTGTTACATACTATTACTATTTAAATGCGCTTCCCTCTATGTAGTTTATTTTATTAAGGTTAGCTAAGCTTTTGTTACAACAAATTCCTATTATCGAGCTTTTAACTAGATATTTCTCCTGCACAACGTTTCATCAGACATTTTAATGTAGTTTAGAAAGTTATGCATTTTGTGACATTACCATCAGAGGTTCTAGCTAGCAATCACAGGTGGAGGTGTTAGTCCCCTATAGATCTAGACATATCTTTCCCGCTCACTTAAGATTTAACAATTATAGGTCGGGGTTAGCTAAAAATTAATCAACTAAAGCATGAATTATCGTTCTCATTTAACATGGCTTTGTTTAACCTTATAGTATGTTTTTTCGATCTTGTTATCTTTTATTTTTTTTGATATGATTTTCTTCAATATATATACTAACATATACTTTCTTATATATATATATATATATATATATATATATATATATATATATATATATATATATATATGTTATAATTATCATAGTTTTTGAATTTTTATTGGATATTATAAAGTGGGAACAATTCTATCTATTTTGTGGTCAAATGCTTTTCTAAGATGGCTCACTTTATTCCGTGTAATCGCACGGCTAATGTTGTTCTGGTTGCTCAAATTTATTTTCACGATGTGTATCATCTTCATGGTCTTCCTACTTCTAATGTTTCTGACCACGATACACATTTTGTGAGCCACTTGTGGAGGAGTTTATGGTGTATGGTCAACACTTAGCTAAATTTAAGTAGTGCATATCACCCACAGATAGACGGCCAAACTGATGTTATAATCGTTCATTTGGAAATCTTTTACGTAGTTTAGTAGCGAATTAGCCCAAAACATAGGAATTAAAATTTCCTCAGGTTGACGTTGAACATAACCATGTGGTTAATCGTAGCACAAGTTTAGCCCTTTTCACGCGGTATAAGGCTAACCACCATGGGGCCCTCTTGACTTGCTCGCTTTGCGCAGTTAAGTGCGACCACATACTATTGTCGCAAACTTTATAGCTCAACTAAACCAGATTCACAAGCAAATCCATACCCAATTTACTACTAGCACTACGAACTTTCAAGCACATGCTGACCGGAAACATCGTGTTGTTGAGTTCGAAGATAGTGATTTTGTTTGGGAAATTCTAACTAAGGACCATTTACCTACTCATGAATATAACAATCTTGCTACTAAGAAGATCAGTCCTATCGAGGTTTTGGAGAAGATTAATCATAATGCATACTGCCTTCAACTGTCAAGTGATATCCATACATCTGATGTGTTTAACGTGAAACACCTTGTGCCTTTTGTTGGTGATTCTTTGTCTGATGTGTTGGGTTTTAGTTCAAAAATAGTTTCATAAACTTGAAAATTATTGCAACAGAAGACTTTAATTTTTGAAATAACATAAGCATTTCATACCCACTAAGGATCTTCTTGTAAGTTATAGAAAGATTAAAACACCAACTAAAGAAGAGGTGAAGAAATAACAACCTTTGTAGTTCTTTGGGTCCGCTCGTGAGGCTTGGAAGTTGGTGAAGAATGTGGAACCCTTGAGACACCAAAAATGACTAAACTTGATGTAGATGCTAGTCCAAAACTCTTAAACCCCTAAGCTTTAAATTCATAACCAATATAGACTTAAAGAGAGATTGAAGATGCAAGTGTTCTTCAAGTTTTCTAACAAAAACTAGAGAGAAGGGGAGAGGGAAGAGACGATTCGTATATTGTATCAAGGAATGAATGAGCTAATAATCCAAGTGCAAGATCTCTTATTTATATGCATAAAGTGAAGTTATTAACCATTAGTCCTTATCACTTTAAGCAAACTTGTCCCCGTTGTCATAAGCATGTCTCCCATGCCTTTAAAGAATGATTAGACAAGTCATACACTTCTTTTTATGCATATCTTGAAAATTGCATATAGTAGAAGAAAGAAAGTCAAACTTCTATAAACTCTTTTATAAAATATAAACCTTGTCTTTTATGAAAAAAAACAAAAGGATTCAACTAGTCCAAAAGTTTGTACATGACTTATGAAACATACCATATTATATATATTAAGTTATTTGTTAATTGAATTTATTATTTCCATGAAATAAATAATTTCCAATTTAATTATAAGAGTTTTTATTGAATATTTATTAAAACCAATTTCTAATAAATAATCAATTATATCAAGTTGTTGTTAGTGTGAACTATTACTATCATATGTTATTTAGCAATATCTGTGCGTCCCCAAAATGCATGTGTATCATTCACATCCGTTTGATGGTATGGAATCCCAATCAAACAGATGATGTCAGATCAAATAGAAGTGAACGAGAAGAAGAAGATGATGAATCTTGAATGATATGATTAGAATTAAGTTCCTTACAATAGATTCACACACACAAAATGCTCTCTTCTTCTCTCTAGTTTCTCTCTTCTCACGTTCATCAATCTACTCCTCAACCCTAACACCTATATATATATATATATATATATATATATATATATATATATATATATATATATATATATACAAGGGGAACATGGGCCAGAGAACATGGGCCGTAAATGGGTTTACGGCCGTAAACACCAAGCTGTTTACGGTCCAAGACACAAATATACATTTTACTAGAAAAGTAAAGTATAAACCATATTTTTGACCCAACAATCTCCCCCTTAGTTCATAACTTTCTTTTCTTAATTGACCCAACAAGCTCCTCCTAAAAAGTAACTGGCTTTTCTTGTCAATCTTCATCGAGAGCTTGGCTTCAACATTTATCTTCAATGAATGACTTCATCTTGAGAACTTGGGCAATTCTTCAAGATTTGGCATTGAACGCACATTGGGTGAGGAGGCTTGACGTACTGATTCTTGAAAGATAGCGCTTTCAGCTTGAGAATATTTAGAGAGAACAACGGAGAGAAATATTCTTCTGGATCACTTCAGCAGGTTCAAGATAGCAGCAGACTGATTAAGGAGACTTCAAGGCAATCTGTCACATAATCTTCAATTTCAGCTTCACCTTGCTTCTTCTGGGGTTGAAGGATGACTGTCAAAAGCATAATCTTCATTTCTTGCTCCTTCGAATGAGAATTCTTCGATGATCATGGATGAAGCTTTGGCTCAGAAATCTTCGACACAAACTCCATGAGTTTCATCTTCACCTGAATTCACTTTTCAAGACAAAACAAAACTAAAAGAAAGATTAGCACACAATATTTTTTGGGTTTTTCATATTTTCTAAAAAAAATAAAACAGAAGCAACACTATTTTTTGATTTTGAATTTTCTGTTTTGTGTTACATTTTTGAATTTTTCTAATTCTCCCCTAAATTTGTGAATAGAGGAATACTATGAACAAACTTAACAAAAAGAAAAATATTTAGGATCAAAGTTGTGAGACAACTTAAACTTGTTTATCAGTACCTTCACTTTCATGAGTAGATCTGGTGAGTTGTCGGTATTGTGGTCCACTTAAACACGAAGGATATCAATAAACTTTTCTAAATAAATCATTTAGCTGACGACGACCACGGGTATTGTTGTCCACTTAAATTAATCAACGAGATCTGCAAACAACCTCTAAATGGTTCGATTTTTAGTTGCACTGGAACGTGTTCCCCACTTCCCAATATACCCTGGTTATCAAGAACTTCCAAAGAAATCCTTACTTTAGGTGAGTAAACAATTATTATGGAGGAAGTTAGATTTAGAGATAGATGCATATGTTGTGTCCCAGGTCGGATCTATTTCAATCATGCAGAGGGGACAACATATGACTAACAGAGATAGAGGGTTATAGAAATAGTAGGGTGCATATGCTGTGTTCCAGGTCGGATCTTCCGATCACGCAGATGAGACAACATATGGCTAACAGATAAGAAGAATTTCATAGATAAGAAGTTGCGTAGAAAGAGTTGCATATGTTGCAATCCAGTTCGGATCTTCCGATCACGCAAAGGAGGCAACATATGAGTGATAGATAGAAAGCAAGAAAATAATTTCCTACAAACCTACTTTATCAGAACCCCCCGGTAGCCCTATCAAAACCATAATTAAGGACATATGTCCGCACATCAAGGAAACGTTGAACCACTGTTCTAGATGCGTATTAATTTAGTGTATCCCGTGGGTTCCCGTGTTTATCTCACTGCTCAATCTACCCGAGCGTCGTATGGTCAGTCCAAACAACCCTATCTAAATCCACACTTTCAAATCCTTCGTGCCTACCAGCACATTGAACACAGAGTCTAGACAATTCAGATATAGTCCTTTACACATGTTTTAGACTGCCTGTTATCACATTCTTGATATCACTTCCCAATAATAACTACTAACGAAAAGCTATTAATAAAATGAAAAATTTTCATAATGAATCAGAGTAAGATAAACTCAGGAGAATAGAGAAGAAAATGCAAACCGTAATTCACCGATTGAATTTGCATCCAGAAGGTCTAAGAACAGCACACATAATCTCAGAACAAATCCGAAAGTTCTTCATGCCATTAAGACCAAACCCCATGAGTGATCCCTTCCTTTTGTTCCTTTCCCACAAAGGACACATGCTCTCAAACAAAGTTCTGAGTGTTGCACAGTTGAGAGATGCCTCCTATCATGTGTCTGGAACAGCCACTGTCAACAAACTGAAATTTGATGATATACGTCCATAGCTGCTCCGACACAGAGCGGGATCAGTTGGTCTTTGGAACCCAGTCCATTTTGAAACTGGGTTGACCTTTTTCATCCTTGCACGGTACTCTCTCCCATGACATATCCTGCTTATCACAAACAGAAGATGTAAAAACCATAGAGTAATTATGTGATTTGGAAGAGTGAGCCTTTGGAACCCATTTGAAGTTGGGTTTAACCCAATTATTTTTTGATTCGATGGGTGGCTCAACACTTGCTTTTGATCTTGATGTCGGCCATTAAGATGACTTTGACCTAGCCAATCTTTGTTTTGCTGGAGCATCTCTTGGGTTGAGCTTGTTGGCCGACACTCCCTTCTTGCCTTTAGGATTTGGATTCTTGGTCTTGTGGGTTTGATTCTTGGCCTTCTGCGCGTTCCAATCACCATTGTCTGAACGTGACCTGGAAGGGTTTTTTTTTTAATTATCTCCCACTTGGCGTGTTTTTCCATCCTTGTGCGTAGTAGGGAACGTATGCGTGATTTCGACAGTTTCGGGCAATATGTCTAGGTGTTCAATAGTGAAAACAAGTCTTTATCTTCACTATGAAGTTGTTTCTTCCTGTCCCTGGTGGCGTATCCTTGCCTTGTATCTTATTACTCCCACATGCACAATTACAACAGGCACTCTATTTCATTTGAATTGGTGCCCTATATTTGTCAACGACAAGTTTGTTAGGAGTAACAAAATTCGAAGCAACAGATTCTGAGTTCAAGGCCTCATTGGTTTGTTCAGTAGTGTTCTCCTTATTCTCATCTTCTGCTACTTTACCTGCACAAGAAGTAGAAACATTAGTATTTTCAACCTGAATACCTGACACAAATCCAGCTGGTTTTCCATATTGAAGATGTGCCTCCTTGTCAATTTCTTCCTATGTCATAGGGATAGATGTGTAGTTATGATTGAAAGGTGGAGGAACACTATCATACCCTATACCTTTTTTTGATTATCTTTGAATTTTAATTGGGTTTCAAATAAGGACTCGACTGTCTGACTTGACACAGTATAATTTTTGAAACTAACATCAGTTTTTCCACACTTAATTTTCAAAGTGTCAAGTTCTTCAGTTACAGCAGCAAGTTGTCTCTTAATATAGTCATAATTTTCACACTTGTTGCTATACTCTTCTTGAAGCTTCCTAAATATTTGGTTTTTGCTTCTAATTCAGACTTCAGGGGTTTCTATCCTTTCCTAAGTTGATATCCTTCGAATTTTAGATCCTTGACTTCCCGTTTTAGCAAGTCATTATGTTCACAAAGAATTTTAATCGTATCTTCACAAGATAGAGTACATGAAACTTCATTGGTCAGGATGTTCGTGGAACCCGTTGTTTTTCCACATTTCAAAGCATCAATCTCTTCAATTACATCAGCAATACTAAGACGATTGAGATCTTTTGTGTTCTTGATGATTGCTACGTTCATATCCCACAATTTCAGAAGTGAATTCAGTAGCTTTTTTTATCTCAGATTTGGTCAGGAAGATCCCAGCTATATTCCTCTCAGTAGTGAGTGTGGTAAATCACTGCAACTGAGCTTCCAAAGTTTCCCCAGGGATATAACTGAACATGTTAAAATTTTGTCTTAACATATCCTGACGATTGTCTTTCATGTCATCATTTCCCTCGTTGACCTTAAAAGCCATTAAAAGCATAACTCGAAGCCAAAATAAAACTTAAACATCAAACTTAAATTTAAAAAGCCCTTTGGCTATAAACCTCAAAAGTCAACCTTAAAAGTTAAATTTAAAAAGTCAAACTCAAAAGTCAAACTTGAAAAGTCAAACTTAAAAGTCAAACCGAAAAGCTAAATTTGAAAATATAAAAGTTAAACGAAAAATCAAAGTTTAAAGTCAAAGGTCAAAGTCAAAATTTTAAATAAAAAGTCAAAAATAAAAGTAAAAAAAAACTAATTTTTTATATTATTATTATTATTATTTATTATTATTTAAATGTAATTTTAAAAGAAAAGAAAATTGATCTTTTTTTTAGATGAAAAAGGAATTTAAAAATAAAAGAAATTTAATTTTTGAGCTAAAAATGACAATTTTGCGAAACTGGGAACCGAGAAGGAGTGTTTTTGAATAAAGATTAAAAAGGAAAGGAACAAATGCGTTGCTAGAGGAGTTGGTAAGGCGCTGAGTTGATTTCCCAAAGGGCCCGGGTTCGATCATTGGCAGCTCCAAAATCGAACCTTATTTTTGCTGATGCTGCGTGCGAGGGTGCTGCTTGCGAAGACGGCTGCGAAGCGAGACCGAGGTGCGAGGCGAGGACCTAGTGCGAGGTGCGAAGACCAGCCACAAACTCGGTGTTAGGTCAAAATATGGTTTATACTTTGCTTTTCAGGGTAATTATATTTTTGTGTAATATTTTATGAATTTATGTTCTAGTTTACGGCTGAGTTTACGGCCATAAACACCTTACGGCCGTAAACTCATTTACGGCCATGTGTTATCCGACCCATATTCCAAGTATAAATAGAGGTGTTAGGGTGAGGAGTAGAGATTGATGAACACGAAGGAGTTTACGGTCTAGAGAAAAGAGAGAAACTAGAGAGCATTTTGTGTGAATCTTTTGTATCCGGAACTTTAATTCTAATCAATTCATACGAAGATTCATATTATTCTTCTTCTCCTTCTCTTCTATTTGATCTGACATCATCCGTTGATTGATATTCCGCACCATCAAACGGATCTGATTGATACACAGACAAATTAGGGACTTACAATTGGTATCAGAGCCAAGTTGTATCAGTCAATTTTGTCAGATTTGGGGCATTATTTGATCTTATTTTCGAAATATTTTTGCGTTTTTGGACAGATCTCGCAAAAATAAGGGGGGTTTGTTCTTCGTGTTTTTCATAAAAAAGGGTTTTTGATCGAGGTTTGGAGCTTCAAAGTCAAAAAATCGGTGTTCTTGGTCAAAGTTTGCGGTCGGCGGCTAGGGTTTCAGTGTTTTTGGCCGGAGTTTACGGCCGGAAACTGTTCACGGTCGCCGGAGGTTTGCGGCCGGCGTTTAAGGCTCGGCTCGGAATTCGGCTCGACGGCTTGGCTCAGCAGAAGCAGGCTTCAGCGCTTCAATAACAAGGAAGCGAAGCTGCAGTGCCGGGTTTCGAACCCGAGACCTCCAAAACAACAAGTCTGCGCCTTATCCAACTCAACTAGCTGATTCCTTGTTCCTTTCCTTTGAAATATAAATTATAACCGTCTTTTTCGCAACAAATTTCAAATTTTGACACTTTTAACCCAAAAACTCAATTGCTTTTAAATTTAAATTCCTTTTTTCATCCAAAATTAAAATAATAATAATAAATAAATAAATAAATAAAAATTAAATTAAAATTAATAAATTAAATTATATTTTAATTTTTTACTTTTATTTTAACTTTTGACCTTAAATTTTGACTTTGACTTCCACGTTTGACATTTGACTTTAAGCTTTGACTTTTTCGTTTAATTTTTTTTCAATTTTCAAATTTAACTTTTCGGTTTGACTTTCAAGTTTGACTTTTTCAAGGTTGACTTTTTCATGTTTGACTTTTGAGTTTGATTTTTTTATTTGACTTTTAAGTTTTATGTTAGCTTTAGTTGTGTTTTTTAATTGATTTTAAGGTCTACGAGGGACTTGAAAACATGAAAGAGAGTCGTCAAGATATGTTAAGAAAAAATTTCAACATATTTGACTATATCCCTGGAGAAACCCTCGAAACTCAGTTGCAGCAATTTACTACACTTATTACTAAGATGAATATAGCTGGGATCTTCTTGTCAAAATCTGAGATAAACAAAAAGCTATTGAATTCACTTCCAAAATCGTAGGATATGGACGTGGCTAACATCAAGAAGAGAAAAGATCTCAATCGTCTTAGTCTGGCTGATATAATTGAAGAACTTAACGCTTTGAATTGCCGAAAAACAATGAGTTCAGCAAACCTTCCGGTCAATGAAGTGTCGTGTTCTCATTCATGTGAAGTTTCATGTTCTCAATCATGTGAAGATACGATTAAATTTCTTCGGGAACAAATTGATATATTAAAAGGGGAAGTTGAGGACCTGAGATATAAAGGATATCAACTCAGGAAAGGACAGAAACCCCTGAAGGCTGAATTAGAAGCAAAAACCAAGGACTTTAGGAAACTTCAGGAAGAATATAGCAATTAGTGTGAAAATTATGATTATATTAAAAGACAACTTGCTGCTGTAACTGAAGAACTTGACACTTTAAAAATTAAGTATGGAAAAACAAATGTTAGTTTCAAAAATTATACTGCGTCAAGTCAGACTGTTGAGTCCTTATATGAAACCCAATTAAAATTCAAAGAAAATCAAAACAAGGGTCTAGGGTATGATAGTGTTCCTCCTCCTTATAATCATAACTACACATTCATCCCTATGACACAGGACGAAACTGGCAGGGAGGCACATCTTCAATATGGCAAACGGGCTGGATTTGTGTCAGGAGGAGTTATTAATATTGAAGATACTAATGTTGCTACTTCATGTGCAGGTAAAGTAGCAGAAGATGAGAACAAGGAGAAAACCATTGAACAAAGCAACATCTCCTTGAACTCTGAATCTGTTGTTTCGAACTCAACTACTTCTGATCAACCTGCCATTGAGAAATACAGGCCACCAATTCCAACAAAACAGAGTTCTTGTAGCAAGTGTGCATGTGGGAACAACAAGAGACAAGGCAAGGATACGCCACTAGGGGCAGGAAGAAATAACTTCACAGTGAAGAAAAAGACTTGTTTTCATTGTGGAACACCTGGACACATTGCCAGAAATTTTCCTAATCGCGCATACGTTCCCTACTATGCACAAGGGTGGCAGAACGCGCCAAGAGGGAGATACTCCAAAAGAAACCCCTCAAGGTCACGTTCAGACAATGCTGATTGGAACGCGCAGAAGGCCAAGAATCAATCTTCCATGGCCAAGAATCAAAATCCCAAGGGCAAGAAGGGAATGTCGACCAAGAAGTCCAATCCAAGAGATGCCCTAACAAAACCAAGACCGGCTAGGTCAAAGTCATCTCGCCAATCGGCTTCAAGTTCCAAAGCAAGTGCCGAGGCACCCATCGGATCGAACAAGAGATGGGTTAAACCCGAATATAGATGGGTACCAAAGGTGAAAACTCCAAAATCTCGTAATGCTTCTAACGTTTCTACATCTTCTGTTTGTGATAAGCAAGATATGTCATGGGAGAGAGTATCGTGCATTGATGACAAAGGTCGACCCAGTTTCAAAATGGACTGGGTTCCAAAGACCAACTAATCCCGCTCCGTGTCGGAGCAGCTATCGAGGCATATCATCAGACTTCGGTTTGTTGGTAGTGGCTGCTCCAGGCACATGATAGGAGACATCTCTCAAATATACAACACTTATAACTTTGTTCGAGAGTTTGTGTCCTTTGCGGGAAAGGAAAGAAGGGAAGAAAAACAAAGGGATCACACGGGGTTAGTGCTGAATGACATGAAGAATTTTCAGATCTATTCTGAGATTACGCGTGTTGCTCTCAGACCTTCTGGATGCGAATTCAATCGGTGACTTACGGTTTGCGTTTTCTTCTCTATACTCCTGTGTTTTTCTTAAGCTGATTCGCTTTAAATACCAATTTTTGTTTTAGGATAGTTTAAATTTGCGTATTTACTTTCGTTTCGCTCCTATGCACAAATTTAGGGGGAGAAATAAAAACAAAACAAAAATTAGAAAATAAAAAAATCAAAAATATGGTGTTAACGGAATGTGCTTGCAGGAGATGTTTTGGGAAGTGATATTATCTAGTGATAACAGGCAACCTGAGTCTACGTAATGTACCCAAAGTTGAAGGGTCTATGCTCTGGTTTGATGCGTCGGTAGGCACGGAAAATTTTAAATGGACATGACTAGGAAGAATTGAACTTAGGAAATTTATAGACTTAACAAATCTTGACCTAGTTAGATCCGTTCACCCGGACAATACGACGCTCGGATAGGCTGAGCAGGGAGATATACATGAGAATCTACTTGTCACATTAATTGAACCCGTACTTGGAACTGTGGCTTAACTTTTCCTCAATGTGCGGATTCTGTCCTTAATTCCGGTTGGATGGGGCGACTGGTAAATTCCGATATATTAGGTCTGTAGAATATCATTTTCTTTCTTTCCGTCTGTTAGTCATATGTTGTCTCTTTTGCATGACTTCCAATCCGACCTGGTACACAACATATGCAACTCTATTTCTCTGCATGCTATATATGTGAAATACTTCTTATCTGTTAGCCATATGTTGTCTCCTTTGCGTGACTTCTAATCCGACCTGGTACACAACATATGCAACCTTCTTCTTCTCACCCCCTCTGAAGTAATAAGTAATATAATTCTGAATCTATCCTCTCTCTGAATGGTTGTCTGCTCACCCGGTGTAAGGAGTACTCTGGAAGTTGTTGATGGCTGGGGCATATCAGGAAGCGGGAAACATGTTCTAGTACACTTAAAATTGAACACATACAAATTCTATAGATCTCGCTGCTCAATTTAGGTGGACAACAATATCCCTGGTCGTCGTCAGATGAATGGTCCTTAAGATATAGTATCTAAGGAATTAGGATCAGATATAAATTTTAGGATTTTAAGATCACTCTGTCTTGTAACAAATAGTATGTCCTAAATCTGTCATAATTTTTCGTGTTTAAGTGGACCACAATACCGACGATCGACCAGACAAAGATGTGAATATGAAAGGTACCGACAAGTGGATAAAGGCTATCTATAAACTTTGATCCCAAATCATTCTTACAGTTAGATGTCATTTTTATTTTTGTTAAATTTGTCATAGTTTCGTCTAATTTAAATATTAGGGGAGAATTAAAAATTAAAAATAAAAAAAAAAATCAGAAAAATTCAAAAATCAAAGAAAAATCAGAAAAATTAAAAATCCAAAAATAGTGTTATTTCTATTTTATTTCTTGTTCAGAAAAATCAAAAATCCAAAAATATTTTTCTTTCTGTCTTAATTTGTGTGCTAAGTTTTCTTTTAGTTTTGTTTTATCTTGAAAAGTGATTTCAGGTATAGATAAGACTCATGGAGTTTGAGTTGAAGATTTCTGAGCCAAAGCCTCGTCTGTGAGCATCGAAGAATTCGCATTCGAAGGAGCAAGAAATGCAGATTATTCTTTCAACATTCAATCCTTCAACCCTAGAAGCACGGTGAAGCTGCAATTGAGGATTATGTGACGGATTGCATTGAAGCCTCCTCAATCAGTCTGCTGCTATCTTTGTACCTGCTGAAGTGATCCAGAAGATTTATTCTCTCTGATGTTCTCTCTGAAGATTCTCAAGCTGAAAGCGCTATCTTTCAAGAATCAGTACCTCAAGCCTCCTCACCCAACGTGCGTTCAATGCCAAATTCTGAAGAAAAGCCCAACTGCTCAAGATGAAGTCATTCATTGAAGATTCATCAAGTTCATCTTGAAGTCGTGAAGAATTTGAAGATTAATGCTAAAGCCAAGTTCCCAATGAAGATTATCAAGAAAGCCAACTACTTTTTAGGGGGAGCTTGTTGGGTCAATTAAGAAAAGAAAGCTATAAACGAAGGGGGAGATTGTTAGGTCAAAATATGGTTCATACTTTGCTTTTCTGGGTAATTATATTTTTGTGTAATATTTTATGAATTTATGGTCTAGTTTACGGCTGAGTTTACGGCCGTAAACACCTTATGGCCGTAAACTCATATACATCCCATGTGTTATCCGGCCCATATTCCAAGTATAAATAGAATTGTTAGGGTGAGGAGTAGAGATTCATGAACACGAAGGAGTTTATGGTCTAGAGAGAAGAGAGAAACTAGAGAGCATTTTGTGTGAATCTTTTTTATCCGGAACTTTAATTCTAATCAATTCATACAAAGATTCATATTATTCTTCTTCTCCTTCTCTTCTATTTGATCTGACATCATCCGTTTGATTGGGAATCCGCACCATCAAACGGATCTGATTGATACACAAGCAAATTAGGGACTTACACTCGGACCGTAAACCTCGGGCCGTGAACTCCGAGGCCGTAAGCTCAGACCGCAAACTCCGGACCATGAACCTCGGGCCGTGAACTCCGAGGCTGTAAACTCCGAAGCCCTAGCCACCGCCGATAAACACTAGCCGCAAACTATTTACGACTGAGAACCCTTCAATGGTCGTAAACCATTAAAAGAAACGACGTTTTTCACCCTTTTTTGCTCAAAAACACGTTTTTATCAAAAATGAAAAGAAGACGCCCCCCCCCCCCCCCCCCCCCCAATTTTTAGAGATCTATCCAAAAAAAAATCGAAAATAAGATCAAACAAGTTCCAGATCTGACAAAATTAACTGATACAATCCAACCTCTGATACCAATTGTAAGTCCCCAAAATGCCTGTGTATCAATCAGATCCGTTTGATGGTGCGGAATCTCAATCAAACGGATGATGTCATATCAAATAGAAGAGAAGGAGAAGAAGAGGATGATGAATCTTGAATGATATGATTAGAATTAAGTTCCTTACAATAGATTCACACACACAAAATGCTATCTTCTTCTCTCTAGTTTCTCTTTTCTCATGTTCATCAATCTACTCCTCAACCCTAACACCTATATATATACAAGCGGAAAATGGGCTGTAAATGGGTTTACGGTCGTAAACATGTATACAGTTGTAAACACCAAGCTGTTTACGGTCCAAGACACAAAAATACATTTTCCTTGAAAAGTAAAGTATAAACCATATTTTTGACCCAACAATATTACTTTAATATGAATCTTGAGCATACAAGATCTTTCATGATGTTGATGTGACTTATGATTCGAGGCCGAATCTTTTCCTCCCCGGAGGAAATGATGGGGGTCAAATGGTGCTAGCATTCAGGCAAAAGTTTGAGCGTACAAAGAATTTAGGAAAATGTTGAGTTTTTAATTTTTGGGGAGAATCTCCTTTTCTTTCTTTTACTTCCAGATTTTTTTTATATTTCCTCTAGTTTGGAAGACGTTAGTTGTAAATTCCTAAAGTTTTTGTTTTGGGGTTGCTTTTAATTTCATCGTAGACATCCTTTTGGAGAAGTGTATTTTATTGTACTAAAATTGAGGGTTTTGTTTTCTCTAATATTCTTTACAACTTGACATTCAATTGAAACAAGACTTTAATATATTAATTCTTGCATTAGTTACGCACACTGCATCAATAAACCATCAAGAATCAAACATAAAGTTCATGTTGAGCCATAAAAGTGGCAGGCTTCATTTTCATCCTAAGAGGTTGATCGTGGAAAAGATGGGATTGGTCCACCTAGGATGATTAGTATATCTTATTATTTGCAAACACATTTAAAATAAGAGTGTGATAACAAAAATTTAGAACCAACATTTGATGA
The DNA here is from genome assembly GCF_002870075.4 of Lactuca sativa. Taxonomy (NCBI): domain Eukaryota; kingdom Viridiplantae; phylum Streptophyta; class Magnoliopsida; order Asterales; family Asteraceae; genus Lactuca; species Lactuca sativa. The sequence goes on along the minus strand of NC_056630.2, from coordinate 151,582,052 downwards.
TATGTCTAGAAAGCCTCTAAGGCTTATCTTATAAGGATTCTTGAATTTTATATAAGACACAACTACATTAGTAAATTCATTTTCATTGTAATTCTTTTTTTTTCTTAAAATTTGTATTGACTAAGGCGACAATTCTATGATATCACTGTGTCATTGATAACTTATTTTTCCAGATCTGCGGTATTAAATAAACTAGCAAAGAGTTAGAACAGAAAAGAACATTGATGAGAATAAAACTCAGATCGATTAGATCTTTCACATGTAAAAGATGAAGATCAAACAAAACAAACACAATAATATGATGAACACAGAATAGAATCAACGTTATGTTTATGATTCAAATATAGTCACGCCTCAGCAGAGCTCGATGAAGAACTTCCACTATAGAGGCGAGCTAGGGTTTACAAAAACTCAATGAGAAAAATAATGAAAGCGTTAATCAAAAAGACCGCATGCATGTAGCTTAAATACTAAACCCTAGATTAAAACATGCATGGTTGGACAGGCCCAAACCGGCAACCAAAATTGGCTAAGGCCCGAGCCCATGACGCAACACTATAAGCCCAACAATCTCCCCATTTGCGTCAAATGAGGTGAGAGGTTATTTCTTCTGAGTTGGCTTCATAGTCTTTACCACTTTGAACAGCCAAGGGATGATAGCAAGAAGTGTATGCCAAAATTGAATATACCATCTCAGCATATCAGTAAACATCTTCTTGTTGGCTGCTGTGTTCTGACCACACCTCTGAATAATCTCCAAAATGTGCTCCAAGCAAGCAGTTGAGAAGAGGTGTTTGTCAACAAGAGCGAATAGGCATTTCTGACCTTCGCCCCTGATAAACATCATAGTGTGGTAATTCGAATCAATCTTTCCCTTGACCATTGTATTGACATCGCCTGCTCTGCCCATAGTTTTGATCATGGTTCGCTTGTGAATGGTAGAGGCTATCTCTTGGTCCATCTTCGCTACTTCGTGAATGTAGCATACAAGCATTCGTTTGACATGGTCAATGATAGGCTGATACTCTTGTGGATTTGACAGTAAGATATTGTTGAGGAGTATCCAGTCATGGGGATTGAGGTTCGGTAGATCAGCAAGGGTGAAGTTGTGAACCGAGCCTTCAGATCCTCGAGTGACTTTGAATTTCATGTTAACAAATTTCCCTACTGAGTAGGGCTTCAGAACCTTGTCAGTTGTGATCTTCTGTGAACTCCAGGTCAAGTACTGGGGTTGAGCGAACTCCAGGTAGAATTCCAATAGATCCTGATCCACCTTCGGGTCTGGAGATGGGATGGCAACAGTTGAGTTGAAGCAGTGAAAGATGAATGCCTTTCATGTGATCGGCATGTCAAACTGTGCATCCTTGGAGTTGTCAAGCCCGAACGACATCACAAGCTCAATCCAAAGTGTACTTGCTTCATCTATGGCACATCTTTGGAGCGAATCAAGAGTCCACTCAGGAAAAATGGACTTCTTCTTTTCCAGGAGCTCCTTTTCCTTTTGCTTCTGCTCCAGCTCAGCCTTTTGTTTCTTAAACCTTTCTTCAAGCTCTTTATTAGAAGATTTTTTCTTCTGAAAAGGCTTTTCGGGATCCTTTTCATAAACATCTTCTTCATTATCAGTGTCATCCTCCCCAATTTTCTTCTTCTTCTTGTCTCTATTACTGAATGAGGCTTCATTAATCGGTTCAGCAGTTGGTTTTGATTCAGGAGGAGGTTGAATCTTTGCTATCTTCTCTCCCCCTTGTTTTGGTTGGACACTAGTCACTGAAACACCCTCGATATGACTACGGATGTCGGGTGCAGGTCGAAGTTTGTCAGCCAAATGCCCGCGGATGGCGATGGTGATGATGGGATCATGGGCTTCAAGGAGGTGAAGTAAGATGGAGTGAACATCGGCAACAGAGCTTCGTATAACCTCCCTCTCATACTTCAATTCATTAAGTTAAGTTGTTGTAGTGCGAAGTTTGAGATTCTGCATCTTTAGTTGAGAGGTTCTTTTGTCGATTTCATCCATGATGCGATTTTCAACTGCCAACTCTGCCTCCAATTGAGTCAATCGATCATTGACATTGTCGTGCAGAGTGGCATTGGCTGCTTCGATTACTTGACGAGCAGCTTCAAGGTTGGACCGTTCAGCTTGAAGAGAACGTTGAAGGTTATCAACCGAGTCGTTCATAGTTTGATAATTTTTCTGAGCTGCCGCCTGCAAAGAATCCAAAAATAAGTGAGCCTCAGAAATTAGTTTATCGACTTTTGCGGTCGCTTCTTTGCACTCCTTGGTGGAAGCCTCAACTGCAAGGGAGGATTTCTGGCATTGGGAAGTGGAGGCATCTATAGCCTTGGCTGCAGTAGTAAGGGAGGCATTGTGTTTTTGGACTACAGAGCAGAACAAAGCCTTTAAAGAAGAATCATAATAAGCCCCAGATGAAGAGGAGGAAAGCAGTTGATCGAATTTGTCGTTGACTGCTTTGAGATGACACTTGTGATGGGTTTTGGTCATAAGACATCCTATGTGCTCATACAAACTCTAAAGCTTGGATCTAGGTTTCTCTATTGTACATACTTTGAATCCAAGACTTTGAACCCTAATTCTAGCATATGGAAATCGAAATTCACATGTAATTAGGTTTAAGAACATACCTTGATTGTTATATAGCAATAACAATCCAATTCCTCCTTTGAATTGACCTTGGAAAGCTGAGAGTCACAAGTGTCACTCCTCTAATGGCTTACAAACACCATAAGCAAGTGGAGAAGGTATAAAGAGAGAGGAGGGAGGTTAGAATTCGTCCTTAGGACCTCTTGGGAAGGGTTGGCCGAATTCCTAAGCCCTGGGGGGTTTATATAGGTGTAAAGATTAGGGTTTTAGTCCTTATTCTTATCTAGTTGCTTGTCCACCAAGCAACCATAAGATAAGTCCTAGAAATCCTTATCCTAGTCGAATTCTAAGGGATTTACACCTCAAATTCGTTCACCATATATATAAGATAATCCTTACCTTATTTTGTAACTATCACATAATTACAATTCAGCCCCTCTAGTTTAATTAATTACACTTGATCACAAAATTAATTCTTAATTAATTATTGACCAATATTAATTAAACAAATATGATTTCTCCTTTAATATATTATTCTTATAACATATTAACAAATCATAATAACCTCTCTCTCTTTATTTATTTCTCCAATCAAGTTGCTTTGGTGAAGGCAACCCAAAAGGACCATGCACCATCGGGTCAAGTACATACCAAAATAGTTATGGACTTAGACACTAATCCAACAACTTGGTGACAGGTTCATCGTTGTCTTCATAGATTTGTACACGGTAAGGACTGAAATAAGTGGAATCAAATTCCAAGTCCTCACCGCCTAGAACTAGGGTGGTGTCAGTAGATGGGGTAGGTGATAAGGGTTTGGTAATGGTAGGAGGTTCGGTTGTTACTGGTGGTTCGGTTGTAACAGGTGGGGAAGGAGCTGTAGAATGACCCCCTATAATAGTGGTGGTAGTGGTAGTGTCTGTGAAGATTGGAGTAGGGATGGGAATAGTGGTTGATGGTTGAGATGTAGGGATAGGAAATATTGGTGGGATGGATATTGGGATGGTAACAGGTGGAGGAGAAGGATGTAGGGAGCGAACTAGTATTTCTGGGGTATGCGAGCGAGGCGGGGTGTCACCACGACCCGAAGCCTCATCGACAGAGCTTTCGCTTTTAGATTCTGAAGGAGGAGCAGATTTGTGTTTGGGAGGAACATACTCTGAGTCTGAATCGCTTGAAGATTGGAGTATGAGTCTCCAAGTGGGCTTCTTCTACTTGTTTGGTTGAGGCTGTGACGGAGCAGCCTTGTCAGACTTTCGCTTCTTTGGGGTTTGCCCCTTGGTTAGTTTAGTAACCTTCGTCTCCTTCTGAGTCTCAGTTTTCTTTCCCCTCTTTGCTGGCTTGTCAGCCTCTTCAATCGAGTGAACCATAGTTGGCGTGAGCTCCCTTGGACCCGAAGAAGGAATCTTCTTGTATTGTTGCAGAACATTGCTTGTTGTAGACACATAGGCAAGCATGGTGTCAGGAATGGATCCAATGAAGGACTACTTGGTGGGATCCGTGACGATTATCTTGGTTGTGTGAAAGGTGGTGATGGAGGAGAGAAGAGAATCTGCTATAATTGGAACGTGAAGACGATTCATTGCCCACTTAGTGATGATGGACCAGGACCTGTCACACGAGATTTCTGAGTGTCTGGAGGAAGAATACAAGCTTTGGACCAGTTGTTGCTAGATGATTGCCCCATAGTCCAAATCTATCCTGTGATATAGACTGTAAAGCACAGTCATAAATGACTTCCTTGCTTCATCTGAGTCGGCGCTTCACTCAGAGAGTCCTTTGAACAGTAGAGTAAATAGGTCATTCCATCGAGGAGGAAGGCAGGACTTCTTGAACTTGGTGATGGTGGTTAGGGTTTCAGGGTTTCAGTGTACCCCATTTGATAAAACATTGAGAACAGTTGACCAGTAGTGATCGATTGAGGGTTTACCAAAGTTGGTTCTTGAGAGAGACCAATTAGGGGACAGAAGCGGTGCTTGGAGATGGAAGTCTTCTCGTTGTGGATTTCAAAGTGAATCCTCTCAGCAGCTTTGTCATAGTAAGTAGTGGAGTAGATGAGTGAGAGGCATGACATGGGAACAACTTCGACCTCAGACAAAGCGTCAACAAGAGGCGAGTATTTGAAACACTCGACAACATACAACATGTAGGGTTCATAGATGAAGGGAGTGAGATCGATGATCAGGTTTTGTTGAGGTTTGATGGTGAGGAGGGTTTGGTAAATAGAGGTATCATTTACTGAAGAAGAGTCTGTCATTGTAGAAGCTTGGAGAAGAAGATGAATAGTAAGATGAATCGCCTTTGTTCTTTGAGAGAGTTTGGTAAGTGATAAAAGGGTAAAGTGGAGCGTGCCTGATCCTTTTATACGTACTAGTAGGAGACAGAAAAATCCGGCTGATATCTTGGATTTATTTGAAAACTGCGCCTGATTTGATGGATGAGCAGTTGGCATACCCGATGATGACGCAGGAAAGAGAAAGGACGTTTCCTTTTTACACGCCATTCCATAAAAAGTGCTTTTTCAAATCGTCGAAACGATTGGATAACTGTTGAGTCAGCCTTAACTTTATCCCAATCGTCACCCCATATTTCACATGAACCTTCATTGCTTTTTAACTTTATCGATCATTGCAATACTTGAAGAAACGAAGCTGGAATAATTAGAGCATCATTAATAGAACCAGATTTTGGAAAATCAAAAAATTTCGTGCATAGAGTGTAAAAGATAAAGAAATAAAGCAAACTTTTGTGATCATTTGTGATGTCGTAAACAGACATAAAGCAACTGATTCTGGGCACGAATCTCTTCCTTCAAAGTCAATAGAGACTTTAAAGTGCTTGTGAGGCTTCCCATTAAATACCGATCAAGTACTTGTTAAGAAGTATTGAAAGGCATCTTTTTAATAAAAGCTTATAAAGGGTGGCTTTCGCTTCAATTCATGATTTCGATACTTGATATAAGACCGAAACTGAACAAAGTACTTGTGAGATCAATGTGATCTGTTGAACAAGTAAGTAGGGAAGTTTTTATTGACTATTGGATAGTTGAGAAATCTCAAAAAAAAATTAATTGGATCCTTGGGGAAGAAAAATTCTTGGTAATAGAAATTTTCAGAAGAATCACTCAAAATAAAAAGAGATTTCATTTGTAACATATGGTTCGTGTACCGTCAATTCATTAATGGTATTGAATGGTGGGTTTCACTTAGTACATAGTGACACGAAACTAAGATCATTAACACATAATTATGTATAACCATAAACTTGAGTGGTAAATGCTGAGAGTCTCTAGGGTTATATTGGTGAGATGAAGTATAATGGAGAAAATGATGGAGGTGGTATAAGAAACAAATGTACCTCTGCTATAAAAGAAGGACTAAGCAGAAAACTCTAAGATCAATGTGAGTAGAGTAAGGTAGCTCATGATTAGAGTGAAATATTGCATCCCAGTTTGGGAAAACATAATTTGTATGTATCATGTTATTAAGGCTTCACTCAAAATCTGTCGAGGCTTTAGTCAACATGTAGCAACATGCTTCTAGAGACATATAGAATGTGTATGGAAAAGAAATTATACCTTCTGGATCTTCATCATCAAGAGTAACACTTATGCAAAAGAAATCATTAAATTAAAACGAAAAATATTTTTGTATTTTGTGAAAATTATTTATTTGAACGAAAAAGAAAAATATTTTTGGGTTTTATGAATGTAAAAGGATGTAATTAAAAGAGTGTACATACAATCAAAATGCCTTGATAAGAAAAAGAAGCGAACAAGTTCAGAAGGACCGAACCCGAAATAGACCGAACATTCGGTTCATTTCGGTTCTTGGTCGAGCTTCACCCGAAATAGACCGAACGTTTGGTTCATTTCAGTTCGCTCTATTTCGCTTCTTAACTTTATTGAAGCGAAGGTGATTTTGGTACTGATTCTGCTTCCATCATTCCTAGGCCTTGCAAAATCTTGTTGAAGCTTGCTTCAGGTAAAGCCTTAGTGAATATATCTGCTAGTTGATCAGTCGTCCTTACGAAATGAATTTCCACGTTGCCATCTTCCACGTGATCCGTGATAAAGTGATACCTCAGTGCTATATGTTTAGTCTTCGAGTGTTGCACTGGGTTGTGACAAATCCTAATTGCACTTTCAAAGTCGCAATATAGTGGGATTTTCTTCATGATCAGCCTGTAGTCTTTAAGCTGACTTTGTATCCATACAACTTGAGATGTGCATGATGCTGCAGCGATGTATTCAGCTTCTGCAGTGGAGAGAGAAACACAAGTTTGTTTCTTTGATTGCCAGCTAACTAATTTACTGCCGAGAAATTGGCATCCTCCAGTGGTGCTTTTACGATCTAATCCACAGCCACCTAAGTCAGCGTCTGAGAACGCTTGGACAAAGAATCCTGAGTTGGCTGGATACCACAAACCGAGAGAGGAGGTTTGCTTCGGATAGCGAAAGATGTTTTTCACAGCTTGCAAATGAGGTCCGCGTGGGTTAGCTTGGAATCTGGCACAGTAACAGACTGAAAACATGATGTCAGGTCTACTAGCTATGAGATACATTAGAGACCTAATCATTTGCCGATAGAGCGTCATGTCAGCGGCTGGCTTCTCTAGTGAGGGTGTAAGCTTCGTCCCAAAAGCCATTGGAACTTTTACTTTGGATTCTCCGATCATACCAAACTTAGCTAACAGTGTCTTGGTGTATGCCTCCTTATTGATAAAAATGCTTTCGGGTCCCTGTCTAATGTTTAAGCCAAGAAAAAAGTTAATTGGACCCATTGAGCTCATCTCAAATTTAGTTTCCATCAACTTCCTGAATTCAGCTGTTAAGCTGGGATTCATAAAGCCAAAGATGATGTCATCAACATAAATTTGGACTATCATAAGGTGGTTACCGTCTCTCTTTCGAAAGAAGGTTGGGTCAACCGAACCTTGTTTGATTTTAGACATTTTTAAGAATCGAGTTAGAGTTTCATACCATGCTCTAGGAGCCTGCTTTAGGCCATATACCGCTTTGTCAAGTATGTAGCAGTGATCTGGATACTTCTCGTTCACGAAGCCTGGCGGTTGCTCAACATACATAGGTTCTTCAAGTTCACCATTGAGAAAGGCACACTTGACGTCCATCTGATAGACTTCAAAGTTTTTGTGTGCAGCATAGGCAAGAAAGATACGACTAGACTCTAATCTTGCAACAGGAGCAAAGGTCTCTTCATAATCGATACTTTCTTCCTGACAGTAGCCTTTCACCACCAATCGAGCTTTGTTACGAATCATGTTCCCCTCCTTATCCATCTTGTATCTGAATACCCATTTGAGACCGACAACCAAAGCATCCTTTGGAGTTGGAATAAGACGCCATACTTTGTTTCTTTCAAACTCGTTCAACTCATCTTGCATGGCTTGAACCCAGTCAGAATGATCAAGTGCTTAATTAACAGTCTTCGGTTCAACTTTGGAAACAAAGGAGTTGAACATGCAAAACTCTACTTGAGAAAAGAGTGTAGCTTGTTTCACTTTGATCTGAGATCGAATTAACACCTTTTCTGAAGATTCCCCAATAATTTGACTATGTGGATGATCTTTGGTCCATTTAATAAGTGGTGGGTAATTTGGATCACAAGAGGGATTCAATTCTGCATTGATTTCTTCTTCAAATTCTGATAGAGTGTCATCATCATTGGCATTGGTGTTCTCCCCCTCGAAGGATGACGCCTGTTTAGAATCTGGATTATTATTCTCTCCTTCGTTTGGACTTTGGAAAGATTTCCTGCATTTCCCCTTCGGTTGTGTTCATCTTCTTAACAAAGCTATCGTCAAAAGTGACATAGTATGTTTCTTCAATATTCTTAGAGCGCTTCTTTAGAACTCTGTAAGCCTTAGAATTCAGTGAGTAACCTAAGAATATTCCTTCATCAGCCTTAGCATCAAATTTGTTTTGATTCTCTTTAGAGTTGAAGACAAAGCACCTTGAACCGAACACATGGAATACTTTCACATTCGGTTTTCGATTGTTCAAGATCTCGTAAGGAGTGGTAGAGAATCGCTTGTTTAGATATGATCTGTTCTGAGTATAACAAGCAGCAACAATTGCATCAGCCCAAATATAAAGGCAAGGATGCGAAGCATAAAATCGTTCGAGCAGCGTCACACAGAGATCGGTTTCGCCTTTCAACAATACCATTCTGATATGGAGTATACGGGGCTGAGAAATTATGAGTCGTTCCCTTCTCAGCAAGAAAATCTTCAAAATCTTTGTTCTTGAATTCCAAGCCGTTGTCGCTTCTTACGGTACGAACAACTTTCCTCAGTTGAATTTCTACCTGTATTATGAAGAGCTTGAGCTTTGGAGTGGCCTTAGATTTTTGCTTCAAGAAGAACACCCATGTGAATCGAGAGAAATCGTCTACTATGACTAGAATGTACTTATTTCCACCAATGCTTTCAATGGAAGAGGGACCACACAGATCGATATGCAACAGCTCCAATGGTTCGATCACCTTTGTATTGATAATTGAGGGATGACTTTGTCTACTCTGCTTTGCCATTTCACAGGCTGCACATAGATGTTCTTTGTCAAATTTCAGAACTGGAAGTACTCGAACATGATCTCCCAAAACTAGCTTGTTGATATCCTTGAAATTAAGATGAGAGAGTCTTCGATTCCATAATCAGCTTTCATCCGAGTGAGCCTTCGTGAGTAAGCAAACTGCTGGTTTACCTCGAATTGGGTTGAGGTGTAAAGGGTACATTTCCCCTTTTCACTTCGATTTCAGCAGAATGTTATTGGACTTCTTCTCGATTATTTCTGAGCCTTTATGATCAAACGATACCTTCAATCCAGTTCCAACTACCAGCTGTGATACACTGATAAGGTTGTGTTGGAGCCCTTCAACATATGCGACCTTTCTTATCGAGAAATCACCATTCGTAATCATTCCATAGCCTTTGATAGTGTCGTATGAGTTTTTGCCGTACTTTACAATACCACCATCCTTAAGAGACCGAAACTCCCTCAGTTCTTCCTTCCTTCCTTTCATGTGATGCGAGCAGCCAATATCAATATACCATTCTTCATCAAACTGCTCGTCACGGATAACCTGCAAAATATTAAGCAGATTTAGGAACCCAAAGTTTCTTAGGTCCTTGTGAGCCTTTTACAGGATAGGGAATAGTAAGAGAGATATCAACCAAATAAGTACGTTTAATTAAAGTTTTTTCATCTTTTCTTTTTATAGTGAAAACTTTAATTTTGGTTGGTTTAGGTTCATTAGACATAGGTTTTGAGATTTTGACGTCAGCATTCTTTTGTATCTCTTTTGGACGTCTGTCATCTTCTGGATAGAGCTTTCCTTTTCCCTTTAAATCTTTTGAAGAATGAGAATTAGAATGAGAAGAGTTGGGTTTATAAGTGACATTGGATCTTCTGTTCGTCTGATTGAGCTTGTAGGGTTGTAAACCGAAACCGCTTTTTCGGTTGCTATTGGGTTGAGGACCGAAACCGCTCTTTCGGTTGATATTGGGTTGAGGACCGAAACCGCTCTTTCGGTTGCTATTGGGTTGAGGCCTGAAATCGTTCTTTCGGTTGACATTGTTCTGAAGACTGAAACTCTCCTTTCGGTTCCTTTCATTCGTGCGACCGAAACTACCCGTTCGGTTCTTTTCAGTCGTGGGACCGAAACTACCTTTTCGGTTCCTTTTAGTCGTGGGACCGAAACTACCCTTTCGGTTCCTTTCATTTGAGGGACCGAAACTATCCTTTCGGTTCCTTGATTCCTCTTGTGCGTTATGCTTCCTCTCGTTCCTGACATAGTAAGGATTTTGTGATCTCCAAAACTGTTTTCTTTCTGAGAGATTCTTCTTGTATCTCAGATTTCGTAGTCCGGCTGGATGGGAATGATTTCCGGGGAAGAAGCCCCGACTGCCATACCAGCTCGATCTAAGGTTGGTATTTTCGATCTGCCGCCTGTTTTGGATTTTTTTGGATGTTAGCCTTTTTCTTTGAAGCACGAGCATAGTTGTTGCTCTTTGTTGATGATGTTTCACTGGTAGTTTGCACCGATTCGCCCAAAGATGTTTTGGTTCCACTTGTTCTTGGCACATCATATTTTGTAGGCTCATTTTGTGGTTCTAGCATGTATCTACCTTTCACTCTCCACGAGGTCTTCTTTAATAGGCCTTTCGTCTCATCGGCATTGTCTATTGGTGCTGACCAGAAGAACTCATCACATCCAGCTGCATTATCTTCTTCCACCATAACTGTCAGTTCTGCGGTTTGTTGTGGAGTGACTCCAGGAACTATGTAGACTTGATTTGGAGTGGTTTGTACCTTTTGATACACAACAACTTTTGCTTTGAGAATTTTGGTCTTGTCTGTTGATGAGCAAGCGAATTCAACAGAATTTTCAGAAATAAGATTTTTACGTGTTTCAGATTCAGTTTTGACAAATTCTGAACAGTCCACCAAATCCTCTACAGAGTTTCACTTAGATCATCATCCTCATTAAGTTCAGATGCATTTTCAACATCAGTTTTATTTTCTGAACTTAATTTGGCATTCAATGACTCAAATTTCTGTACGGTTTCGGTTCTTAACTTCGATCTATCATTCTCATATAACAGATTTTTGAGCATGTCCTTATGGTCTTTGGACTTTATGTAGGACTCAATTTTGTCAAGACCAATTTTGTATGCAGGTGAGACCTCATCAAAAGATACAACACTTTCACAGTTGTAAGCTTCAGCATCGATTTCATCCTCCTTTAACTCAAGGAAGGGTAAAATCATGCGATGTATCTTCTTTCCTATTTCACAATCGCGATGCAACTGAGTGATATTAAAATAAAGTCTTTTAGCAATCAAACAAAACACATTTCGTTGTTTTAAAAGTCTAAGATTGTCTCTTTGCAGATAAATCGATTCATCCTTAGACCTAATCAACTCTTTCTCCTTCTACTCAATCCACATCCTCCTTTCCTCACTCTTCGACGATATCCTACAAATTTGATCAGTCAGGTTAGAGTTTGTGACGCGGGTTTGGGTGAGACTGCTACTTATACTTGAAAATTTAGATTTTAAGCTATTCAATTCCTTTTCATAGTTAGTAACAGGTATATATTTAGAGAAGCAAGAATATTTTGTACCTTCTTGATCAACTCATCACATTCGTTGATCTGTGCACTGACAGGTTTCGGAGAAAAACACCTGTCCTCTCGCTCCTTCTCGCCTTCTATCCCACCATCTGTTGTATATCCTCTCATCTGAGATACACCTTCGGTCACCATGAAACACCTTCCTGCAGCAGGTTCTTCTTTCACCAGCATCGCCTTACCATGAGTGGGTTTTCTTACTTCTTCATCCTTTGAATCCATGGACCATACTTCCACGCCACCGAATTCATCACAGTTGCATGTATCCTGTACAATCAAAGCATTCATAGTTTTATTGTTAGCAGCTGGCTTTCTTTTCTTGATTTCCAATAGTCTTCTCAGGAGGCTCGCTTCCTCATCATCCTTATCTGTCTTTTCTGCCCTCTTTTTCAGCATACAGTCTTTGGCGAAGTGATTCTTGCCTCCACAGTAATGGCAATCAAATCCTGAGTCTCCACCAATTTTCACTTCTTTCTTGGACTCTTCTGACTTCGACCCTATCTTCAGTTCCTCCTTAACTTTTTCAGCGCTGTAACTTCTATGCCAGTTTCGGTTCTTGTTGGCTGGGAACTTTCTTTTAATGAACTTTCTAGGATTGGACACCATCAGGGCATACTCTTCTCCGGTTAGATCGTAGTCAGCAAGATCTAATTCCTCTTCTTCTTTAATAGAACTTTTCCCTTTAGAAACAAGGGCTAACGAACCCAAACTAGAAACCACATTCGTTTCATTAGACAGTGCACTTTCATGGGATTTCAAAATTTCCACCAGTTTCGCCAGAGAATACGATTTAAACTGTTCATGTGCTTTAACAGTGGATACGACAGCCATCCATTCAGGTCTTAGACCATTCATGAATGTAACCTTCTGTTCAATAACCTTCCTTTCGATCCCATGCTTTATCATCTTGCTTAAGAGATGATTAAAGCGATCAAAATCCTGAACTAGTTTCTCTTCGGGCTTATGTTTGAAATCACCAAATTCAGAAAGCAAAAGTGTTTGAATCGAATGTTCCAGATCTTCATCAGTGGAATAGAATTCTTTTATCTTGTCCCATATCTCTTTAGCAGTAGCGCACGAACTCACCAAACAGAATGTATCTGACTGCAAGGCAAACCTAATCATCCTCAATGCCTTGATATTGCATTGAAACTTTTCCTTCTCATCATGAGGAATATCTTTTAAATCTTTAACAAGTTGATTGTACTCCTTCTGAGTTTTGACAATCTTTTAGGTGCTTGAGTGAGCGAATGGGCCAACAGTGATCGCTTCCCAGATCAAGTACCCATTATCTTCTGATCCAATCACGTAATCTTCAAAGTGATGCGTCCAAACCTCATAATCTTGAGTATACAAGATTGGAATTCTTGTTGTTGAACCAATGCTGTTAGAGATGTTGATTGGATTGGTTTGAGAATCATCCATGGACATTGTCATAGCGTTTGATCGATTACCTATTTAATGACCAGACTTGTAATTTTATCAATTCGAGTAAGATCGATGATTAATGAGATACATCAATATGGAATGACGGCTCAATGAATGTCAATCAATGCGGAATTAAACCCTAATAACTTCTTCGACAGAAGAGATGTGTATGAATTACACAGTCTCCTGCTCTGATACCAATTGATGAGAATAAAACTCAGATCGATTAGATCTTTCGCAGGTAAAAGATGAAGATCAAACAAAACAAACACAATAATATTATTAACACATAATAGAATCAACGTTATGCTTATGATTCAAATATAGTCACGCCTCAGTAGAGCTCGATGAAGAACTTCCACTGTAGAGGCGAGCTAGGGTTTACAAAAACTCAATGAGAAAAATAATGAAAGCGTTAATCACAAAGACTGCATGCATGCAGGTTAAATACTAAACCCTAGATTAAAACATGCACGGTTGGACAGGCCCAAACCGGCAACCAAAATTAGGCTAAGGACTGAGCCCATGACGCAACACTATAAGCGCAACAAACATTAAATTATTACAAGGGTGGGGTTTACCACCCAATTAAATCACGTAACACTAAACTTAGGATTTTTAGAATTAATCCATAAAAAAAGATTGAGAGTGGATGAAATCCCAAAGCGCTGCCTTGATGGGTCTAACAAGAGCAAACAACAATCTATTACGGAAAAGACCAAATCGCCCAAAACATAGTAGACCCAACAACATCCAGAAATTTTTTCGCGTGAACAAACAAACGAGGAAAATCAACTCAAGAAAATCACTCAGAAATAGAAGAGAAAACATGTAAATCCAACTCCCACATTCTAGACAGCAAACTCCATAAATCCATCGCCATCCCAAAAGAAAAGAAAAAATGATTAACTTTTTCAACATCTAAACAACAGATAGGGCACAAAACAGAACCGGTATCAATACCTTGCATATCCATCTTAAATCTAGTAAAAATCTTATTCAAATCCAACCTTCAAAGAAGAACATTAACTTTTGAAGGGACACACCAGTTGCATTTAGACGAATCAGTAGATGTCTCTAAGATTTTAGAATCAATCAGCCCCTGAGCAGAAGCTACAGTGAAACCTGCAGAACCATCCATATACCAAATCAACCCATCCTTTTTCTCTACAAGAGAAACGTGAGAAGTAGACGATCTTGAAAACGTGTATCGGGACATCTCTTCACCTCCTCTTGGCGGTCATCTAAAAGTTGTGAACCAATAAAAAAGGTAAAGCCGCTCGGAAACACGACAAGTCTTTTCCAAATCAAGAGCATACACCCAAGGAAACTGGGTTTCAAGAGGAATATTACCACTCAAACATCATCCAAAAAAACAAAAGACCTATTGCCAATTTGCCATTTACATAGCGAGATTAGGTCAACACCTTTGTCAGAAAGGACTATAACCACTTTGAGAAACACACTCCATGGAGAGCTATTTGAACTATGAGTGCCCAGTTTACCAATACCACCATCTTCCGCATGAATATTTTTAATGACTTTAACCCACAAGTCAATAGAACTTATCCTGAAATCTCAAATTCAGTTAAACAAAAGTGATATATTCAAAGCATAAATACTTCCAATTCCCAAACTCCCAAGATCTTTACTTGCCAAACCATTTCTCCGAGTAACCCAAGTCTTCTCGTCTAGGTTCCATAAAAAACATATTGTTACCAGCCAAGTGCCATTCAATATCACAATATCACAATATGTTTGTCTCATTTTCATCTTGATGATCTTAATTGCTCTCGGGTTCTCAATGAACAAATTCAAGGTTTGAATGTAATTTGTGTATCTTAGGAGAATGGGATGGAAGCTTAAGATTAAAAAAATTCTTTTAGGTTTTGATAGTTTCGTCAATCATTGAAAACTAATTTTTAATCGACGTCTAAATTAAAATCTCATGTTTAATATTCTTAAATTAATGCACATTATAAAAAATCTTGTCCGGATTCAAAATTTCTATAACTAAAACTCTTTAAATTTCGGTAATCAAATAATTTTAATTTTGTATTAATTGTCTTTTTACGAAAAAAAAATCATTGTTTTGTTATTTTATTTTGGATCATATACATGGCTTGAAATTATTATTATCATATAAAAATCAAAACACGTGAAAACAAGAATAAAGATTCAATAATAGTATCTCGTATCTATACGAACCCCATGAGTCATGTTGAGTTAGTTTGAAATTTTTTGAGACATTTCTAAAAGATTATTATTAGGGAAACGAAACACTTTAGAAAAGCCTCAACATTTGGTTCACTTTATGAAAAAGTCACACATTTTATTTTGTTTACAAAAAAAATGTTGTTTATCGGATAAAAAACTCAAATCAATCACTTTTTACCGGTAAACTATTTTTTCTCCGGTTAACTCTAGAAAAGTCTTATTAATTGGACCAGTTTATGAAAATTCTCATTTTTTTAATTCGACTATTTTACCCATTCACTAAAAATCTAGAAATTTGTTAGTTGAAATTGGAAACATGAATAAACATCATTAAGCTCCATAAACCTAAGGATCTAAGTCTTCTATAACCAAATATTTACCACAAAAGAATGACGATGATATCATTTTGAACTCATCATTGTCCATATAATCCATTTATCATTTTTGTTATTATAAGAAATTCAATGTATGTGTCATACAATCTCACCTAACTTATTTGTTTGTCATCAGTCAATGGTTTATTATATGAACATAATAGTTGGTATTCCTTTAACCCTTTTAGGTAGATTGTAATAAGGTGTTCAACACATAATTTGAACATCTTATAGTACTTGTAACATAAATTTGTGTGGAAAATTGATTATACGGATGATGATGAGTTCAAAATAATGTTAACGTCATTGTTTTGTGGCAAATAATTGGTTATAGATGTAACACCTAGTTCAAATGATGTTTCTAGTTGCGGGATAGCGGGCCGTAATTTAATCACATAAAGTTCTTGGGATTCAAAAGAATATAGTTTAGACATTATCGGATATTAATAATGTTGGTTAAGTGATTAAAGCCCTCGAATTATGCATTGAAACGAAGGAGTAAAACTGGAAAAGTGATATTTCAGGTTCTTGCATTAATTAATGATTTGTGTTCGATATGTTTTCAGTCAAAAGTAACTACATAGAATTGAGGGGCTCGTCAACACACTTATGTGCACATAAAGATCGCCGAAAACAGAGTTGAAACGAAGAAGTTCTGATTGTTTGAAGCTGGAATGGATTTGGGTGAAAACCCTTTGCCACAGAGTGGAGAATTGTCTTCCACGCAGTGGAAGTTGGGCAGCCAAAGCCCATCATTTTTAGGGTTTTCAACGTATTTAAAGGTAAGGGTTCATGTTTTAGGGTATTTTCTCAGCCTCCATCTCATCTAGAACTCCTTGGAAGCAACCCTAGCCTCCCTCTTCATAGTTTGAGCTTCTCCACCCTCCTCTCATCTAGTTTTGGTGGTTTTGGAGTGAGAATTTCATGCAATATTGATCCTTGAATCTTGGCAGTCGAAGACCTCAACATTCATCTACCTACTGGAGCTTTGTAAGTCATAAAGTTCCAAATTTTATTGCATTCCATCTTTAGATCTAGGTGTATTTAGTGTTTTGGTCCATTTTATTGAGTTTTGGTCCCATTGGAGGCTTGTTCCAAAGAGTTTGGAGAACTGTTGATCTTTTGAGTAATTTTTGTGTTAATATCTAGTCGTTTAGTGGAGTAGAGAGTGCATGAATGAGCTCTCTTTACTCTATGCATGAAGAAAAGTGTGTTTTGGACATCTTATGATCTAGATTTTTAATTCATACTTGTTTGGAGCTTCTTAATAGGTAAAGTTGGAAACTTTATCCATTTATACATTATAAGGAATCAAATCTAATGGTTGGAGACATAGATTTAATGGATTAAGTTGCGAAAGATGCATTCTTAGTACCTTTGAGACTTAAAGTTTAGATCATTGTTGTTTGGACTATCCTAATGGATAAAGTTGGAAACTTTATCCGTTATGAAGCTATTAAGAACCAGATCTGATGTTATGATCCTTTGTCTTTAGGAATTAAGCTCTAAATGAAGAAAATGGTATCCTGGCAAAGACTATGGTGTGGCCAAGGAAAGCCCATGGTGTGGTGGAGCTTTGCATTTCGACTATTTTGTCCTGACTTGACCAAGACGTGGCCAAGAGATCTCCATAGCGTAATGGCCGTTGGCTTGTGTATTAGTTTGACTTATGGTCAAACTATGATATAATTGAGTGTTAAGCTAAGGACTAGTTTGGTTTGGTTTTAGGTAGCTTGTTTCAGTTGTTTTGTGGTTAAGTATTGTTGTTGAGCCTTTGTTGGTTAGCTCAGGTGAGTTTTCTCACTATAATTTTTACTACAGTATGTATTCTTGTGTATAGGATGTTGGTATGATGTAGTGATTTGTTAAATTGGTAGATCGATTATGATTACCAGTATTGTTGGTTACTATTTCTTTGTTTTTTTTTGCATATGTCGACATATTTTGGTTGGGTTGAGGTGGTCTTGCTTTGTGTTGTAGGACAAGATACCCAAGTGGTCTAAATACAGTGTAGGTCTTTTTGGGCGGTCCAGTCAGACTTTAGGCCCATGTGAGCAATCCAATTATATTGTAGGCCTTGCGAGGTGGTCCAATTAGACTGTAGACTCAGTAGAGCAATCTATGCATCATCTAGGCCTTCTGAGGCAGTCTGGGAAGACTATAGGCTCATGTGTGCATAAATTGTATGTGTATTGTTGTGTGGAGTATTTTGGGGGAACTCACAAAGCTTTAACTTATATTTATGGATTCAAATGTTTTTAAAGTTCTTATCGGATTGTGAAGGCGGGACTGTACACACGCACATCAACGATTTTATGATTCGATACTCCGCATATATATATATATATATATATATATATATATATATATATATATATATATATATATATATATATATATATATATATATATATAATGAATGCACACTAGGCCCACAACATCAGACTGGAATGCCCCTGAGCCCGTAACAAAATACCGGATTTCCCTCCCGATCCTTAACTTGTGACTGGATTGCTCTTGAGCCCACAACATAAGTATGGATTGCCCTCCCGGTCCACAGCTTTATGACTGGATTGCTCCCGAGTTTGTTGGTTTACCGTACAAAGTAGTAACGCCTCAACCTAGCCGTACTATGATGACATATGCAATAGATAAACAATAACCAGAAAGTACAAGTCATCTTACAGATCTACCAATATAACAAATGACTATAGCATACCAACATTCTATATAGCAGGATACATAACACAACCTAATGGGATGGTATTGGTGCCTTAGATCCAAGAGTACAGTAAAAAAATTCACCTCAAAGTCTAGAAGATAGCTGAAATGAACATTGATCAAAATACCGACTCTCCATGTCACATTTAAAACAAATAGGACCCAAGCCTCAATCTACAACTTAAATTATTCCATTTTACCTAAAGTAAAACTTGGTCAAATTCAACGGTCAACGATCAAAAAGTCAAAAGTCAACATCTAGCCAGATTACGCCACACGTAACAGCTCTACGTCCTACGTAGAGCCTAGGGTGGAAAAAAACAGGAAAAATGGAGTTTTGCCGTGCGTAAGGAAATTCACGCCCTGCGTACACCCTAAAATCCTAACTTAATCATTAAGTTCTTAATACAGAAGGTTTAACCACCAAACCTCCATATCTGAACTAAATGGATGTCTTCATGGATAAAGTCTCTAGTTGTATCCATTTGCATGCATACCAAGGACAAGAAATCATAACCTAAGTCTAAAAGGTCACCCATTGCTCCATAACTCATGCATGGTTGAATTAGAGTGACCAAGCTCTCATTTTTATGACTTATCAAACCTAAAAACATCTAGAAATGACACTCCAGTGGCCTGGAGTAGCTCATACTCATATACACCATGGTTATAGGGACAAAAAGCATGAAAACCTAAAGTAAAACTAGATCTACCACAATAACACATCAAGGTGGGAACTTTATACAGCTTGTAGATGGTTAAGCGAATGAAACTTGTGGATCCAAGCAAATTTGAGTTTCGAAGTGTTTCCATCACTTTCTTTTTCCTTCAAAAGTGAACACAAAGCGCTCTCAAAGCTAAAAAAAAATACACCATTGAGGATTATGGTTTCAAAGGGGCCGTTTGGGAGGATAGAGGTTGATGATGGAAAGACCTCAAGGGAGTTAGAGCCTTTAAATAGGGCTCAAACTCCTAACATTAGGGTTTTGGTCCTAGGAAGCTACGTATTGTGTAACATGATCTACACCTCATGTATATCATTTACTCCCAGATAAATTGATTCCCTCCTATACGCCGTGTAGGAGCTTTCCCTACGCCCCACGTAGGACCAAAAAATTCAAACACTTCAGCTTTTAAAAAAATAAGGAAGAAATTTATCTTTAATAATTAAGTGTTACAATTCTCCCTCACTTGAACTAGATTTCATCCTCAAAATCCTCGGCTGCAAATAAATCCAGATAATGCTCACGCATCTCTGACTTGCACTCCCAGGTCCACTCAGAACGCTTCCTATGCTGCCACTGAACCTTGACCAAAGGTACCACCTTTTTTCACGAGTTCTTCATCTTTCTATACAGAATAGCCATCGGCCTCTCCACATAATCCAGGCGTTCATCAACCCAAATGTCATCTGAAGGAACCACCACTGAATCGTCAACAACACACTTTTAAAGCATAGAAACGTGGAAGGTGTTGTGACTCTAGGTGTTGTGAATCTGGCCACTACTCAAAATGGTCTGATAAACTGGGTGCCCAACTTGCCCCTCTTCCTGAAGCGTATGACACCCTTCTAGGGTGATACATTTAGTAAAACCATATCTCTGACTTGGAACTCTAACTCGGATCGTCGTCTATCTACATAACTCTTTTGTCGGTTGTGAGCTGTTTGTAACCTCTACCAGATCTGTTGGACAAGCTCTGTTGTCCGGAGGACCACCTCAGTCCTCCCCATGACCCAATGGTCGACCGACCTCCCCCCAGCAAACTAGTGTATGACACGTCCTCCCACATAGAAACTCGTATGGTGGTGCACTAATACTAGAATGATAGTTTTGTTGTAAGAGATTCAACTAGGGAAGTTAGGAATTGCAACTTCCACCAAAATCGATGACACAAACCCTTAACATATCTTCGAGTGTCTGAATGGTCTGCTCACTCTAACCGTCATTCTGAGAGTGATAAGTCGTGCTGAAATGCAATCTTGTACCTAATTCCTCTTGAAATCTCTACTAAAACTAAGAAGTAAACCGAACATAACGATCAGATACAATAGAAACCAGCACACTATGGCAGGAAACAATCTCATGCACATACACCTCGGCCAATTTCTCAGCTGACAAACTATCCCGAATGGCAAGAGAATGGGCACTCTTAATCAGAGGATCGACAATGACCAAATCACATCAAATCCCCTGGTCATCCTTTGCAAATTGGTGATGAAGTCTATAGTTATCTGCACCTATTTCCATGTGGGTACCTCAAATCAAATCTAGAAGTGGTGAGTTGATGTTCATCCTCAAACGGAGTCCTCGATCAGAGGTGCCAACCGTCTTGCGGCTCAAGGTGTCAGCAACCACATTAGCCTGCCTTGGATGATAAAGAATCTCACAATCATAGTCCTTGACCACATCAAGCCAGCTACGCCGCCTCATATTCAAGTTTGGCCGATCCATAAGATACCTTAAAATCTTATTATTTGTGTAAATAGTAAAGCGGACCCCATAGAGATAATGTCGCCAAATCTTGAGGGAAAACACCATTGCCCCAACTAGAAATTGTGTGTCGGGTATTTCACCTAATGAGGCTTTAAATGCATGGATTCATATGTTATGACCCTACCCTGCTGCATGAGTAGTGCCCCTGAGTCTGCGATCGATACATCACAAAATACTACAAAATCCTCAACACCCCAGGAAGGGTCAATATCGAGGCCTCACATAACTTCCTCCTCAGGTTCTCAATAGCAACATGTTGCTTAGGCCCCCAACGGAAATCTACACTTTTCTTTGACAGGCGAGTCAGAGGAACAACAATCTTGGAGAGATCCTGAATGAATCTCCGATAGTAACCAGCCAACCTCAAAACACTCTTAATCTCAGAAGGGGACTTTGGGACCTCCCACCATATCGCCGCCTCAATATTGGTCGGGTCGACCAGAATCCCATTCTGGTTGATGAGGTGTCCCAAAAACTGGGTCGCTCGTAACTAGAACTCACACGTAGAGAACTTGGCATAAAGCCTCTCCTATCTCAGTACACCAAGTAGCTCCCAAAGATGTTCCTCATGTTGCTCCCTAGTCTTGGAGTAGAGCAGAATATAATCAATGAAAACAACAACTGATCAGTCAAGCATCGGCTTACATACTCAGTTCATCAAATCCGTAAACATTGTCAGTGCGTTGGTGAGCCCAAACGGCATCACCATGAACTCGTAACGACCATAATGAGTTTTGAATGGTATCTTCTCCAAATCCTCCTCTCTGACTCTCATTTATGGTAACCCAACCTCAGATCAATCTTGGAGAACCAAGATGCACCCTACAACTGATCGAAGAGTTCATCAATCCTAGGAAATGGGTAACCATTCTTCAGCGTCAACTTGTTCAACTCTCGATAATCTATGCACTTGCGGTGAGACCCATCATTCTTCTACTACTCGGTCAGATAAATTGTTTGCCTAACAGCTCCTGGAACTGAGAGGACAACTCCTGCGTCTCTAGTAGTGCGAGGCAATACGACGCCTTAGCAATCGGAGCCACATCGGGGATTTGATCTATCCTGAACTCTACCTGCCTCACGGGAGGCACACTGGGTAAATCCTGTAGAATACATATGGAAACTCTCTGACCATTGGCACGTATGAAACCAAAAATATCCCTTAATCTCAAGTGTCAACTACATATGCGAGATAACCGAAACATCCATGTTAAAGATACTATCGACCCTAGCAGCTGAACAAAAAGCTAAACCAACCCTGGTACCCTCTCTATAAATGGTCAGTTCTCCCTCACTTAGGGTTCGAACTACCACCAACTGCCTCCCATAATTGCTCATGGATCCAAAACTGCCTAACCAGTCCATCCCCACAATCAGACAAAAACACATCTCCCATAGGGATGGAAATCAAGTTAATCGGGTAATACATCCTGAATATCTCCAAAGTACAATCCCGAAAAACACTCGAAGTAGGAACCTTTTTTTGTTGGCGATGGAAACTCACAATGTACACTCCAACTCCCCTTGGGTCAAACCGAAGTCCCTACTGAAGGACTAAGATACAAAGGACCGACTCGCACCCAGTCAAAATGCACAAGAGCGGACAATGAATTCACTATGATGGTACCTATTAGAAATATAAGTATAAGTATACCGGAGAAAACTGAAAAAAATAATAAATGAATACACACAAGTAACGACGCCAGGCGTCACCCTTGCCTCCTTTGCTATGAGCAAAAAAGAATGACCCTTGGCCTTCAGGGTCTTAGCCCTCCCACGTCGTCCGTCTATAATAGTCAAGGTAGTTGGAGGTGGCACCTGTACTGGTTTGGCAACGATCAAGGGACTATTGCACTTCACATGGTCAACCTGATCACAATGCTAGAAAATCCTGGTGCTCGACAATGGGGTCTATTGACGATAGTTCCTCGAAATATGCCCATCCCTGACACACTTGTTGTCACAACTAGAAATTTTAGTGCCTTGTAATCACAACACTTATAACAACTATAATCAATAACATGAAAGCATGAATGATGCTTATTTTATAAAAACAACACTTCATCAAATACTTCATTCTAGCCTAAGAAATGGTCAACAAAGAATTGGAAACCTTTGAAATTCCAATTTGAGTTCACTTTGAAGTAGGACTTTCTTATTGGACCAAATGGACCGATGAGCTTCTAATTTAAGTATCTTGAACCTAGAACACTCAAATGGGCCCTAATTGGACCCATATTCATGAAACTTAACATTTTTGGGCCTTATGAACCCAAAATAAACTAGATTAACTTTAATGGGCCTTATTGGACCAAAACAAATTTATATTAGCCCTAATAGGTCATAAAAATCATTCTTCGATTTTTATTGGGCCAAAAATCATCTAACTTAACCATAAAATGGACTTAAGCATTCAAGGCCCAAATTTTCTTTTCTTCCCTCTTTATTCTCGGCCCAAGCCCACCAAGAGGAAGAGTTGACTTGTGTGGGTGCCACCTCATTTTTACATGGAGGTTTTCCATAAAAAGTATCATGCTTCCATGCAAGTATCTCATCACTCACTCTCTCTTCTCTCCTCTCTTTCTTCCTCTCGGCCGAACTCAAACACACACACACACACTTCACTCAAAATTCTCTCAAGGAAACTCTCTCCACTCCTCTCCAAATTTTCGAGATCTAAAAAGGCTTTCAAAGAGATTCTTCCACTAAAATCATCATCCAAGAAGCATCTAAGTTCGAGATTTACCAAGAAGACTTGCTAGGTTCGAAATTTCTTCTTCTAGTCTTCTTTAAAACTGAAACTACACCTAAAGGTGAGTTTCATACCCCTCTATTTTCGTTTTTCATATGTTTTATGGGGGAGAATACAAGAAAATGTGTAGAACTATGTGTATGTGTATGCTATGTGTGATTTTATGCATGTATGTGTGGGATGTTATGTGTTTTTGTGATAAATATGCAACAAAAGGGGTGATAATTCGAGATCTAGTACATGAGAAAGGAAACAAACAAAAACTAAGTTCTTCTACACTAAGCTAGTTAAGAAAAATAGCTTATAAGGTTATGAGGAACATACTTTAACATAAAACTCATTTTAGGAATTAAAATGTTAAAAATACAAAACTTGGGGTAAAAACTGCCAAGTCACAGTTTCTTGAGGGTCAAAAGAGTCAAAAAAAAATTTATAATCACTTTTCTGAATATTAGAATTTTCAAAGGACTTAAAATGCAAAAATTTTAGTTATTGGGCTAAATATGGGCTTTTCGGCCCAACAAGCCCAAAATTGCGAAAATTGAAGTTTTTAAGGGGTTGAATTGTAATATTCTGTAAAACAGGGGACATGAAGTGAAATAAAACTATTTCTAAGGTCAAAAATGCTTTTAAACTCCAAAAAGGATAAAAAATGTAAACTTTTTGTATTTTGGGCCAAAACTGTAAAAATTGCGAAATTTGTGGTTCTAACTAAGAAACACCATTCTGGAGGGGCTAAAACTGTTTACTTAATATAATTTGGGTTAAAAATGTCTTTTCAAAAAGTTTATAACACAAAAGTGTCAAGAAAATGTTTTTAAGGACTAAAAATGAAATTCTTTTATATAAAGGACTAAAAGTGTTATTTTTATAAAAGAAAGGTAGTGAAAAAGGTCAAAGTCATACTTGTACAAAAATTAATTCATTAAGACAAAATACAAGATATCCGGCTAGCGACAAAACGAAACACAAATACACCTACAATACCAAATATCATTATAAACGAATTGATTCGGTCTCTAATCAATACAGAACAACAAACGTTAAATCAAAACACTTCAATAGATAGGTGATGACTACAATGAGTAAATCTACAAACTTTGGGCTTATGAGTTTCAAATTATGCTTGTTGGGTCTTGTAAGCCCACCAACATGATCTTTGGGCCCAAAGGGATAATGCTTATGTGTTATTGGTCCTTCACTGACCCAATATTTTATAAAAGGACTTTTAATAGCTTTGTGTGCTAGTGGGCCAAAGTGTCCCGCTAGAAAAGCTAGTAAGGTTATAGTAATCAAATGCGAGTTGGACCATCGTGTCTTTCGCATCCACGACAACCTAAGAAACTTACGATAGTAGTGGGACATAATACTCCCCTCCTCTTCATTTGTTAAGGCTTATGGGAAATCAAACTAGACAAAATTAGGACGATACACAATATGGATTAATTCAATATTCATTTGTTAAGACAATACAAAAATCAGTAATCACAAATACATTTCAGCATCGGGAAAACATCGGGTTTTTCCGGGGAATTCAATACTACTCGTTCGAAATATTATAACTATAATACAAAATACCCTTTATATATATATATATATATATATATATATATATATATATATATATATATATATATATATATATATATATATATATATATATATGTTTTTAAAATCATTCATGCATCAACTTATGGATCTTACACTTTGATAAACAAATTTCAGAAAATATCGGATTTTCTGGATTTTACAAAATAATCAAATCATTTTATCACAACATTGCTTATGAACTCACCAACATTTCATATGTTGACGTTTTTCCAAAATAACTTGTATTCTCAGGTCACAGGTAAGCGGAAGAGTTATAAGAAGTAATGTTAGATGTCATGTTGTTAAATGTACTCAAACTATGTAGGTTATAAATGTGTAGTGCTAAAACAATGTACTTGATGTGAACAATTTCAGTTGTAATATATTGATGCATGGTGACGTTTATGTTATGATTCATGTATATTCATTGTGATGATATTCAATTTAAGTCACGTGAGCCCTCGGACGTTGACAGGTTGGTATCAGAGCATTGTTTATAGTGAACTAGCATATCTAACCACAGATTGATATGCAACTATAAACCAAAAAGGGACTAACCCAACTCTGAACAAAACAAAACAAATAAAAACACAACTATAAAACATCTATGCTTGTGTGAATTAGGAAACAAAACATAAAACCGAACCAAACAAGATAATACTAGCATCTCGGTTAAGCCATGACTGTTCATAGTCGTATCAAGGAGTGGATGTAGCCTGATCAACTACATTCCTCCAAGGTACAACTATCACATGACCTGAGGAAATCGTGATGTCTAGGGAACCTAAAAGCATACCTCTTTAGCACCAAAAAGAGAACAGCAACTTAATCTATACAATAATTGAAGCGTCATAGGAGTAACGATAGTTATTCGCATGCCTCTTCTTAGTCGACATGGAAGGAGAAAACGAGGGCCTTCAGTTTCATCAATGCTAGGAGCCCACGGGAGGGTCAAGGATGAGCCAGATGTAGATCAAGGAAGGACACACGACATTGGACCTGAAGAGGAACAGGACGCATACGTGATTGTTGATTTCGATGAGTTGGACCAGGAGCCAAACGAGGAAAAGGGCGTAGAGGAGGTGTGTAGTGAACCTCACCAGTTGGAAGCCACGTCAAATTTCTGCATGTTTCAAGGGGTGGATACAGACTACTTACGCGCTCTCGAGGAGGCAGTTATCAGCCAGAAGCTTCAACTCATCATGGCCAAGGCAAGGGCTGCGCGAGCCGAGCGAAAAGTAGAGGTAATCACCCAAGAGGCGGATGAACTGGGTGAACTTCTGATGCGTCACCTCGACGATTGAGCGTCGTCGTCATCCTTACTAATAGGACCTGCTCTACTACCTGCTATATAGAACCCACCATGACTAGGACTAGTCATACCTGTCTTTAGTACTATGTCACTAGGATCCATGCTATGTACCCCCGACTCTATGTTTAAGTGATTACACTACTCATAGAGCCGTTATGCTGCCAAAATTGCATCACTTATGTATTGCTCTTTCCAGCAAAATTTTCATGTATCAAAAAAATCAAATAATATTAATGAAAGGTTTTATTTGTTCCACTATGATGTTGTAATCTGCTATGTGTTATATATCCATGATTGTATGCTAAATTGTGAAATTAATTAAGTTCGCGCCACACACCTAGTTTTTAAGATCACAATCTCACAAAAGCACAGACACTCAAAATCTTTCCGTTCCATGACAGAAAGATGCCTCGACGACCCACTAGCGGTAACCATGGACCAACCCCTCCAGAGTTTGACTCAGCTGCATTCCAAGCAGTTGTGTCTGCTGCGGTCACCATAGCTATGGCACAAATTCACCAAGGGAACAATGGAGGAGTCAACGGACAAGGGGCCGGAAGTTCAAACAACGGGATAAATCAAGGACCGACCAAGACATGCTCCTACAAGGATTTCACCAATGCCAAGCCGCGAACCTTTAATGGCACGGGTGGTGTCATAGCCCTAAAAAGGTTGATAGAGAAGGTAGAATCAGTGTTCGAAATATGCGAATGCCCCGAGGAATTGAACTTGAAGTTTGCCGCATGCACCTTTGTCGACCAGGGTCTCACCTGGTGGAATGGGCATATAGAGGCCATGACTCTCCCAGTAGCCAACTCGATGCCATGGACGGAGCTGAAGGAAATGCTGATGGCTGAGTATTGCCCTAGCGGTGAAATTCAGAAGATGGAGCAAGAGCTGTGGGATCTCACCATCCAAAACTCTGATATAGATGCATACATATCAAAGTTTAGAGAGCTATCATTATTGTGCCCTGACATGATTACCTCTGAAGGAAAGAAGATCGAACGATTCGTCTGGGGACTGACCTCCCCAATTCAAGGAAATGTGATCGCTACAAAACCTGAAACGTTCGACAGCGCCACGAGATTGGCCAAGAAGCTGTACGAAAACAACAACAAAAGGGCGAGAAGCCAACGGAAATCGAGTGCAAGAAAGAGAATGACAACAAGAAAGGGAAGAACAATAAGTGGAAAGGACAACAAGGACCAGAATCAGCAAAGAAGCAACAGACGGTGGCGGTCAATGCTACAACCACTCAAGTACCCTTCACACCACATGCTCCAGCCTCAGCTAATCCAGGTGCTCCTAGGCAGTATTATAGGAATCTCTCAAAGTGCAACAAGTGCAACTACCACCACAACGGCGAATGCAGGGAAATGCATTGCACCAGCTGCAATCCGAAGGGTCACACCACAAAGTATTGCAGGACCTATCCTCCCTAGAATCAACCGCAAGGAAACAACAACAACAACAACAAAAACAGAAACCGCAACAGCACCAACAACAGCATCCATAATGTGGGGTCAAGTCGCACATGCTACGTATGTGGAAAGACAGCGCATATCCGTCGGAATTTCCCCAACGCCAACAACTCTGGGAACGCAGGAACAGGAAGGGTGTTAGCTATGGGTCAGGGAGAAGCAGTTCAGGATCCCACTGTTGTTACTAGTACGTGTCCCCTAATCCACACCTATGGATGCGTCCTATTTGATACCGGGGCAGAACAGAGTTTCGTGAGCAATAAATTCAAACACCGGTTAAATCAACAACCCCAGAAGCTTAATGAAACCTTTACGGTGGAAATGGCTAATGGGAAGACAGAATCCACTGGGGAAATCTATATCGGATGTACCCTAACCTTAAATTACCACGTCTTTCAAATAAACTTAATTCCTGTTTCCATTAGGAGTTTTGATGTGATTATTGGCATGAATTTGTTAAGCCCCCACCATGCTGAAATTATGTGTCACGAGAAGGCCGTTCGCCTTCGTCTTATCTCGTGCATTAAGGCGCAGAAGCTCATACGAAAGAAGGACTTGACGTTCCTAGCTCACATAATAGACAAATCCAAGAAAGAGGTCAAAATTCAAGACATTTGAGTAGCTCGTGAATTCCCAGACGTCTTTCCTGATGATCTTCCAGGGATACACCCAGAAAGACAAGTCGAGTTTCGAATCGACCTTGTACCAGGAGCTACCCCTATCGCCAAATCGCCCTACAGATTGGCTCCTACGGAGATGCAAGAGTTGTCTAGTCAACTCAGTGAGATTTTGGATAAAGGATTCATCCGACCTAGTTTCTCACCTTGGGGAGCTCCAGTTCTCTTTGTTAAGAAGAAAGACGGTACATTCAGGATGTGTATCGACTACAGAGAACTTAACAAACTTAGTGTCAAAAACCGATATCCACTTCCACAAATCGACAACCTATTCGACCAGCTCCAAGGAACTAGCCACTTCTCAAAGATAGATCTACGGTCTGGATACCACCAAATCAAGGTCCAGGAGGAGGATATTCCAAAAACCGCCTTCCGAACTCGTTACGGACATTATGAATTCGTCGTAATGCCCTTCGGTCTAACGAATGCTCCTGCCGCATTCATGGACCTAATGAATCGAATCTGCCGATCTTTTCTTGATAATTTTGTAATCGTTTTCATCGATGACATCCTAGTATATTCCCGAAGCGAAGAAGAACACGGCCAACACTTTCGACAAATCCTAGGAACCCTGCGAACCGAAAAGTTGTACGCAAAACTCTCCAAGTGCGAGTTTTGGCTCCGAAGCGTGAACTTTTTGGGTCATGTTGTTAGTCATGAAGGAATACATGTGGATCCTTCTAAGGTCAAATCCATCGAAGGTTGGGCAATCCCATCAACACCCACATAACTTCTCTAAGACCGCCAAGCCACTTACCTCGCTTACACAAAAATGTGTACCCTTCGTATGGATGGACAAGCAGGATGCCGCATTTCGATTTCTGAAGCAAGTACTTTGCATTGCGCCAGTGCTATCACTACCCGATGGAATAGAAGAGTTTATAGTCTACTGCGATGCGTCAAATCAGGGTTTAGGCTGTTTACTCATGCAGCGTGGAAAGGTGACAGCTTACGCATCCCGACAGCTAAAGACACACGAAGTGAATTATACGTCCCACGACCTGGAACTGGGAGCAACGGTCTTCGCCTTGACGATTTGGAGACACTACTTATACGGTACCAAGTGCACTATCTTCACTGACCACAAGAGTCTTCAGCACATCTTGAATCAAAAGGAGCTAAACATGAGGCAATGAAGATAGGTCGAACTGCTAAACGACTACGAGTGCGAAATCAAGTATCATCCAATCAAGGCTAAAGTAGTAGCCGATACCTTAAGTCGGAAAGAATACTCAAATCGTCGTGTGAAAACTCTCTCGATAACCATCCAATCCCACCTGACCTCACAAATCAGAACGACTCAGTTAGATTCCATGAAGGCGGAAAACAAAACAAGTGAAGCTCTGCGTGGAATGGAGAAGAACTTGGAGGTGAAGGAAAATGGAACATACTACTTCATGAACCGCATATGGGTCCCTAAACTTGGGGGATTCAGAGAGGCAATCATGAACGAGGCTCACAAGACGTGATACTCCATCTATCCGGGTTCAGACAAGATGTACTTGGATTTTAAGCAACATTATTGGTGGCCAAATATGAAGACAGAGATTGCCACTTACGTGAGCAAGTGCCTCACTTGTGCTAAAGTAAAGGTTGAATATCATAAGCCCTCTGGATTACTACAGCAGCCAGTAATTCCTGGGTGGAAATGGGAAAGGATTACCATGGAGTTTGTGACCAAACTACCCAAGTTGCCGGACGGTTTGGACACAATCTGGGTAATAGTTGATAGACTAACGAAATCCGCCCATTTCCTGCCTATAAAAGAATCCTACAAGATGGAGCGCCTGACAAGAATCTACATTAAGGAAATCGTGAGACTCCACGGAGTACCAGTATCAATCATCTCAGATAGGGATAGTAGATTTACTTCACGCTTTTGGCAATCGCTTCAAAAAGCTATGGGAACACAACTCGATATTAGCACTGCCTACCACCCACAAACGGATGGTCAAAGTGAGCGAACCATTAAAACACTAGAAGATATGCTCCGAGCATGTGTAATAGACTTTGGAAGATCATGGGATACCCACTTGCCTTTGATCGAGTTCTCGTATAACAACAGTTATCACTCGAGTATCAAAGTTGCTCCTTTCGAAGTATTATATGGGCGCAAGTGTAGATCACCGTTGTGCTGGGCTGAGGTAAGAGACACCTAGCTAGCGAGAGGGCAAACTCCAAACAACTCCTTAACGGGACCGAAAATCATACGCGAGACGACCGAGAAGATAATTCAATCAGAGCACGACTACAATCGTCACGAGACAGACAAAAGAGTTAAGCCGATAAACGACGAAAGCCCTTGGAATTCGAAGTCGGAGATAGGGTTTTACTAAAAGTCTCTCCTTGGAAAGGAGTTATTCATTTTGGGAAACGGGGCAAATTGAACCCTCGATACATTGGACCCTTCGAGATTCTTGCCCGGATCAATCCAGTGGCTTATAGATTGCAACTACCCTTCGAAGAGCCGGTTGAAATCATGGACCGAGGTAAACTGTACCAAGCAGAGCCGCATTCCGATCGTGAATGTTCGATGGAACGCGAGACGCAGACCAGAATTCACATGGGAACGCGAACATCAAATGAAGTAGAAGTACCCTCATCTATTCTCGCATTCTCAAATCTAGCTTTCAAAAGAATTTCAGGACGAAATTCCCTCTAACGGGGGGATGATGTCACAACTAGAAAATTTGGTGCCTTGTAATCACAACACTTATAACAACTATGAAGCAATAACATGAAAGCATGAATGATGCTTATTTTATAACAACAAAACTTCATCAAATACTTCATTCTAGCCCTACAAATGATCAACAAAGAATTAGAAACCTTTGAAATTCCAATTTGAGTTCACTTTGAAGTAGGACTTCCTTATTAGACCTAATGGACCAATGAGCTTCCAATTTAACTATCTTGAACCTAGAACTCTCAAATGGGCCCTAACTGGACCCATATACATGAAACTTAACATTTTTGGGCCTTATGAACCCAAAATAAACTAGATTAACTTTAATGGGCATTATTGGGCCAAAACAAATTTATATTAGCCCTAATACGTCATAAAAATCATTCTTTGATTTTTATTGGGCCAAAAATCATCTAACTTAACCATAAAATGGACTTAAGCATTCAAGGCCCAACTTTTTTTTTCTTCCCTCTCCAATCTCGGCCCAAGCCCACCAAGAGGAAGAGTTGACTTGTGTGGGTGCCACCTCATTTTCACATGGAGGTTTTCCATGCAAAGTCTCATGCTTCCATGAACCTATATCATCATTCACTCTCTCTTCTCTCCTCTCTTTCTTCCTCTCGGCCGAACCCAAACACACACACACACACACTTCACTCAAAATTCTCTCAAGGAAAATCTCTCCACTCCTCTCCAAATTTTTGAGATCTAAGAGGCTTTCAAAGAGATTCTTCCACAAAAATCATCACCTAAGAAGCATCTAAGTTCGAGATTAACTAAGAAGACTGGCTAGGATCGAAATTTCTTCTTCTAGTCTTCTTAAAAACCGAAACTACAACTCAAGGATAGTTTCATACCCCTCTATTTTCGGTTTTCATAGGTTTTATGGGGGAGAATACAAGAAAATGTGTAGATCTATGTGTATGTGTATGCTATGTGTGATTTTATGCATGTATGTGTGTGATGTTATGTGTTTTTGTGATAAATATGCAGCAAAAAGGGGTGATAATTCGAGATCTATGATATGAGAAAGGAGACAAACAAAAACTAAGTTCTTTTACACTAATCTAGTTAAGAAGAATAGCTTATAAGGTTATGAGGAACATACTTTAACATAAAACCCATTTTAGGACGTAAAATGTTAAAAATATAAAACTTGGGGTAAAAACTGCCAATTCATGGTTTCTTGAGGGTCAAAAGAGTCAAAACAATTTTTATAATCACGTTTCTAAATATTAGAATTTTCGAAGAACTTAAAATGCAAAAATTTGACTTATTGGGCTAAATATGGGCTTTTGGGCCCAACAAGCCTAAAATTGCGAAAATTGATGTTTTTAAGGGGCTGAATTGTAATAATCTATAAAACAGGGGACATGAAGTCAAATAAAACTATTTCTAAGGTTAAAAATGCTTTTAAACTCCAAAAAGGATAAAAAATGTAAACTTTTTGTATTTTGGGCCAAAACTGTAAAAATTGCGAAATTTGTGGTTCTAACTGAGAAACACCATTCTGGAGGGGCTAAAACTGTTTACTTAATATAATTTGGGTTAAAAATGTCTTTTCAAAAAGTTTATGATACAAAAGTGTCAAGAAAATGTTTTTAAGGACTAAAAATGTAATTCTTTTATATAAAGGACTAAAAGTGTTATTTTTAAAAAAGAAAGGTAGTGAAAAGGGTCAAAGTCATACTTCTAAACAAATTAATTCATTAAAAAATACAAGATATCCAGCTAGTGACAAAACGAAAAACAAATACACCTACTATACCAAATATCATTATAAACGAATTGATTCGGTCTTGAATCAATACAAAACAACAAAGGTTAAATCAAAACACTTCAATAGATACGTGATGACTACAATGAGTAAATCTATAAACTTTGGGCTTATGAGTTTCAAATTATGCTTGTTGGGCCTTGCAAGCCCACCAACATGATCTTTGGGTCTAAAGGGATAACGCTTATATGTTATTGGGCCTTCAATGACCCAATATTTTATCAAATGACTTTTAATAGCTTTGTGTGCTACTGGGCCAAAGTGTCCTGCTAGAAAATCTAGTAAGGTCACCGTAATCAAATGCGAGTTGGACCATCGTGTCTTTCGCATCCACGACAGCCTAAGGAACTTACAATAGTAGTGGGACATAATACTCCCATCCTCTTCATTTGTTACGGCTTACGGGAAATCAAACTAGACAAAATTAAGACGATATACAATATGGATTAATTCAATATTCATTTGTTAAGACAATACAAAAATCAGTAATCACAAATACATTTCAGCATCGGGAAAACATCGGGTTTTTCCGGGGAATTCAATACTACTCGTTCGAAATATTATAACTATAATACGAAATACCCTTTATATATATATATATATATATATATATATATATATATATATATATATATATATATATATATATATATATATATATATGTTTTTAAAATCATTCATGCATCAACTTATGGATCTTACACTTTGATAAACAAATTTCAGAAAATATCGGATTTTCTGGGTTTTACAAAATAATCAAATCATTTTATCACAACATTGCTTATGAACTCACCAACATTTCATATGTTGACGTTTTTCCAAAATAACTTGTATTCTCAGGTAACAGGTAAGCGAAAGAGTTATAAGAAGTAATGTTAGATGTTATGTTGTTAAATGTACTCAAACTATGTAGGTTATAAATGTGTAGTGTTAAAACAATGTACTTGATGTGAAGAATTTCAGTTCTAATATATTGATGCATGGTGACGTTTATGTTATGATTGATGTATATTCATTGTGACGATATTCAATTTAAGTCACGCGAGCCCTCGGACGTTTCCGCCGTCTGGTTCGGGGGTGTGACACTTGTGACACCTAGTCGTTGATCGGCATGCTCCCTCTTGCATCTTCCCATACATTCCATAAGTTTGGTCCCTCTATGCTCCATATTTTGCATTGGGGGCTTGATCTGCTTAGCTGTTGGTTGTGAATGAATAAGGGTTTGCCCATTCTCTCTCTTGCATGGGTCTCAATCTCAATTGCCATCCTCCACGCGAAAGAATGTAACTAGTAGAGGGAACTATACCTATGGGTTGAAACAAACTCGTGGATCTCCTTCTTGAGCATCCTCAAGTAACGGGACACATGTCCGAAACAACATACTCTGGACAGAAAAGAGCTATCTCAATAAACATATCGGTGATCTTCGTCACAGACTTTGTCGTCTGCTTCATCGATAGATACTCATGGTTTAACCTCTCCTTCTCAACCAGGGGAAGATATTCATCACGGAACATATCATAAAACTGCTCCCAAGTCACAACGACTTTCTCCGCAAGAGAATAAGCCCGGTCACCATCTTCCATATGTCCTTCACCCCCAAACGAAGAAGGTTCAAGGCGAACTTGACTTTCTGGTCCTCTTGGCAGAAGCATGTGAAGAAATTACCATCCATATCTAATATCCACCTCATGGCCACGATCGGGTCCTTGACCACATCGAACTCTGGGGGCTTCATGTCAATGAAGTCCTGATACTGCATCATCCCTCTCCCTTGAAGTCCCGCAGTAGCACAACTATAATGGTTGTGGCAACAACAGCCTCTGAGATGGAAGCATAATGCTCGTCAAACATCTTGATAATGGCAGTCTTAATAGACCCAAAAACCTTCAGGATCGCCTCCCTAACAACCATGGTCACCTGAGTGGTAATCATCTCACAAATTTTTTCATTAGTCAATCTTGTCCTCTCCGGGCCACCAGCTCCTAATCTTGGACCTCTAGTGATCATCATGCTAAATGCAAACTGAAATACATAAAAAAAGGCCGAAATTCATACTATTACATCATTACGAGATCACTAAATCCTAGATGTTCATAACTTCCTTGATACACATATGGGTCATGTGCTTCTAGTAGTGTGGTCCCATACTACCTTCCACGTCGACCCGTATTTTCCTTATAGGATCATCACAGACCGCCCGGACACAAAGCCAAATAAGTAGGATACGCATATAACCTATACTCACTCTCTTCAGAGAGGATAATCATTCTTTATGATGGCTTTTTACATCACTCATGAAATTTCCACTAACTCTG
Source organism: Lactuca sativa (assembly GCF_002870075.4). Classification (NCBI taxonomy): domain Eukaryota; kingdom Viridiplantae; phylum Streptophyta; class Magnoliopsida; order Asterales; family Asteraceae; genus Lactuca; species Lactuca sativa. The sequence goes on along the minus strand of NC_056630.2, from coordinate 151,546,467 downwards.
CAACCTCTCGTGTATGCTAATCATACATAACATTGGATTCGATAGACAGACTAGGGATGTCAATGGGGGCAAACGGAAAGGGGAGTGTGTCCCCCACCCCCGCCCCCGAAATGTTCAGCCTTCCTACCCCCGCCTCTGCCCCCCGAATCCCCTTAATTACCCCCGGCATCGACCCCGTTCCCCCACCTCGATTGATTTTGGGCTGCCTTTTTTTTGGCTAAAAGAAGTTGTTATTCTAAAAGCAGCTATTTTTTAGGTAACAAATAATTATTTATAGAAGAATTTTACATGTTAAAAATAAAAAAGTTATGACATCTTAAAAACATTATACAAACAATTTAAAAACATGTTTTTTTGATGAATTTTGGAAGCTCAAAAACATGTTATTGTTTATTATATTTATATAATTAATATATGTAAATATGTGTAATTTATTAACTGGGTCCCCATTGGGGTTTTGGGACAAGATTACCTACCCCGCCCCGCCCCTGAAACTAAAACAGGGGTTAACCTTGCCCCTGCCCCCATCCCCACCCATGTTTTTTTTAAAATTCCCCCAAACAGGACGGGTCCCCATGGGAACGAGGTCCCACGAGACTTTTTGACATCCCTAAGACAGACGAATAGTTGATTTTACCCTAAGCCCACAACCAACAAGGAACAGGAAATAAGGCTAAATTAATCATTCTCATGCAATAAAACTTAGTTATGTACGAGTATGATGCACACACTAAGCGACTACTACAATAATGCCAGTTCCATTTAGCATATCAAAAAATTATCCTAAGCTATCAGGCATCATAAATAAGCCAATTCTATCATGCAATTCCTGAAGATCCCTAGCCTACCAACTAGCATGCAATTCTATAATATCAACAATACATATAACAAGTATAGGTATCTTGGGGAATACATTCCTTGGCTCTGGCTGATTGTACACATCATATCCTCTTTGTTCATCATTTAGAGTAAATTTTGAAATTTATTTTGTAGATACTTAGTTTAAGTTTGGAATAACACAAGTATTCATCCAATTCTCTCAAACCAAAACCTTGATACCAACTTGTACCATCCCAAAAATCATGATAAATATTTTAATTTTTCAAAACCATTTTGATAAACCATAAGTAAAAAAAAAACACTATTTCCAAAACATAGTCATAAAAACCAGAGTATCAAAACTCTCAAAACATATATAAGCAGGAAGATATGTTCGATCACGCCTTCACCTTTCCCCAATCATCAGATGTACATGAAACCACAAAACCATCAACTGTAAGGTAAAGAATAGTGAGTTTCCTCAAAGTATACAAACAAAAGTACGTGTGTGTGTGTATATATATATATATATATATATATATATATATATATATATATATATATACATACACACATACTGGTGTAAGAAAACCCACTCATGGCAAGGCGATGCAGGTGAAATGAGAATATGCTGCAGGAAGATGTTTGCTAGTGACAGAAGAAGTATCTCAGATGAGAGGATATACAACTGATGCTGGGCTGGAAGATGAGAAGGAGTGAGAGGACATGTGTTTTGCTGCGAAGCCTGTCAGTGCACATATCAACGAATGTGATGAGTTGATCAAGAAGGTACAAAATATTCTTGCTTCTCTAAAACTACCTGTTACTAACTATGAAAAGGAACTGAATAGCTTAAAATCTAAATTTTCTAGTATAAGTAGTAGTCTTACCCAAACCTGTGTCACAAACTCTAACCCTGACTGATCAAATTAGTAGGATATCGTCGAAGAGTGAGGAAAGGAGGATGTGGATTGAGCAAAAGGAGAAGAGAGTTAATTAAGTCTAAGGATGAATCAATCTATTTGCAACGATACAATCTTAAGCTTTTACAACAATGAAATTTTTTTTGTTTAATTGCTAAAAGACTTTTTTTTAATATCACTCAATTGCATCTCGATTATGAAATAGGAAAGAAGATACATCGCATGATTTTACCCCTCCTTGAGTTAGAGGAGGATGAAGTCGATGCGAAGCTTACAACTATGAAACTGTTTTATCTTCTGATGAAGTCTCTCCTGCATACAAAATTGGACTTGACAAAATAGAGTCCTACATAAAGTCCAAAGACCATAAGGACATGCTCAAAAATCTATTAGATGAAAATGATAGATTGAAGTTAAGAACCGAAATTTGACTCATTGAATGCCAAACTAAGTTCAGAAAATAAAATTGATGTTCAAAATTGTTCTGAACTTAATGAGAATGATAATCTGAGTGAAATCTCTATAGAGGATGTGGTGGATTGCTCTGAATTTGTCAAAAGCGAACCTGAAACTCACAAAAATCTCATTTCTGAAAATTTCGTTGAGTTCGCTCGCTCATCGATAGACAAGACCAAAATTCTGAAGGCAAAAGCTGTTGTGTATCAAAAGGTTCAAACCACTCCCAATCAGGTCTACACAGATCAAGGAGTCACTCCTCAACAAACCGCAGAACTGACAGCTATGGTAGAAGAAGATAATGCAGGTGGGTGTGAAGAGTTCTTCTGGTCAGCACCAATAGATAATGTTGACGAAACAAAAGGCCTATCTCAGAAAACCTCATGGAGAGTGAAGGGTAGGTACGTGCCAGAACCACTTAATGAACCTGCAAGATATGATGTGCCAAGAACAAGTGGCACCAAAACATCTTTGGGCGAACCAATGCTATCTACGAGTGAGACATCTTCGTCAAAGAGCGAAAGCCATGCTCGAGTTCCAAAGAAAAAAGCCAACATTCACAAAAATCCAAAACAACTGGCAGAACGAAAACACCAACGAAATCTGAGATACAAGTAGAATCTCTCATAAAGAAAACAGTTTTGGAGATCTCAAAACCCTCATTATGTCAGGTATGAGAGGACGCATATGTCTCGAGGAGAATCAAGAAGAGACCGACAGGAGGGTTTCGGTCCTTGGAATGAAAGGAACCGAAAGGATAGTTTCGGTACACAGCAAGTAAGCAACCGAAAGGAGAGCTTCGGTCCTCAAAACGTCAGCAACCAAAAGAACGGGTTTGGTCCTCAACACAATAGCAACCGAAAGAATAGGTTCGACCCTAAGTTCAATCAGAAGAACAGAAGGGAAGAGTGTTCCCGTTCTCTACAAAGGAAGAGTAATAATCAACGGTCCAATATCTCTTCTAAACCCTATTCTTCTCATTCTCATTCTAATTCTTATCCTTCAAAAGATTTAAAGGGAAATAGAAAGCTCTTTCCAGAAGACAACAGATGCCTGAAAGAGAACCAAAAGAATGCAGACGTCAAAATCTCAAAACCTACGACTAATGAACCTAAGCCAAAGAAAATTAAAGTTTTCACAATAAAGTGAAAAGATGAAACAACATTAATTGAAAGAACTTATTTGGTTGATGTTTCTCTTACTATTCCCTGTCCTGTAAAAGGCTCACAAGGACCCAAGAAACTTTGGGTTCCTAAGTCTGCTTAATATTTTGCAGGTTATACGTGACGAGCAGTTTGATGATGAATGGTATATTGATACTGGCTGCTCGCTTCACATGACAGGAAGAAAGGAAGAACTGAGAGAGTTTCGCTCTCTCAAGGATGGTGGAATTGTGAAGTACGACAACAACTCGTTTGGAACTATCAAAGGCTATGGAATGATTACGAACGGTGATTTCTCAATAAGAAAGGTCGCATATCTTGAAGGATTGCAGCACAACCTTATCAGCGTATCACAGCTGGTAGTTGGGACCGGATTGAAGGTATCGTTTGATGATGAAGGCTCCGAGATAGTCCAAAAGAAGTCAAATAACATTTTGTTGAAATCGAAGCGAAAGGGGGAAATGTACAATCCAATTCGACGGAAACCAGCAGTTTGCTTACTAATGAAGGCTCACTCAGATGAAAGCCGGTTATGGCATCGAAGACTCTCTCATCTTAATTTCAAGGATATCAACAAGCTGGTTTTAGGAGATCATGTTCGAGGTCTTCCAGTTCTCAAATTTGATAAAGAACATCAATGTGCAGCTTGTGAAATGGGAAAGCAAAGTCGACAAAGTCATCCTTCTATTGTCAACACAAAAGTGATAGAACCACTGGAGCTGTTGCATATCGATCTATATGGTCCCTCCTCTATTGAAAGCATTGGTGGGAAAAAGTACATTCTAGTCATCGTCGACGACTTCTCTCGCTTTACATAGGTGCTCTTCTTGAAGCAAAAATCAAAGGCTACTCTTAAGCTCAAGCTCTTTATAAAGCAAGTAGAAGTTCAACTGAGGAAAGTGGTTCGTAACGTAAGAAGTGACAATGGCTTGGAATTCAAGAACAAGGATTTTGATGATTTTCTAGCTGACAAGGGAACGACTCATAATTTCTCGGCCCCATATACTCCACATCAGAATGGAATCGTCGAAAGGCGAAACCGATCTCTGTGCGAAGCAACTCATACTATGCTAAGCTTCGCTTCATTGCCTCTGTATTTCTGGGCTGATGTTGTTGCTTCTGCTTGTTATACTCAAAACAGATCATATCTAAACAAGAGATTCTCTATTACTCCTTACGAGATCTTGAACAATCGCAAGCCGAATGTGAAATTCATTCATGTGTTCGGTTCAAGATGCTTCGCCTTCAACTTAAAAGAGAATCGAAATAAGTTTGATGCTAAGGCTGATGAAGGAATATTTTTGGGCTACTCCTTGCACTCGAAGGCATATAGAGTTCTGAACAAGCGCTCTAGGAAGATTGAAGAGACATATTATGTTACCTTTGACGATAGCTATGTCAAGAAGATGAAGACAACTGAAGGTGCAATGCAGGAAATCTTTCCAATGACCAGTCAAGTTATAGCTCCTAAATCAAATATTTTTGAGCAATATATGCTTCTTTTTTATGAACCTGAAAACGCTATCGATTCTGAATCCAAGGCGAAAGATAACAAAGTTGATAGTCTAAAGCAAGTCATTGATGATTCTGCACGAAAGATGGCTGATGATCAATCAAAAGCAACCGAAAGGCCTGGCTTTAGCGAACCTTCTGGTGACCGTCCTTCTGTCCAGGGGGAGGGTTCGTCTCCTCGAAAGGATAAAGTTTCATCATTCCAGGGGGAGAATTCAACGTCACAATCATCTAGCTCTACCGAAAGTCCAAACGGGGGGGAACATTCTGATCCAGATATTGAACTCATGTCATCATTCGAGGGGGAGAATACGCATGTCAATGATGATGATACACTATCTGAATTAGAAGAAGAGAACAATGCAGAACTGGATCCCTCTTGTGATCCAAATTACCCACCTCTCATTAAATGGACCGAAGACCATCTGCAAAGTCAAATTATTGGGGAATCTTTAGAAAAGGTATTAACTCGATCACAGATCAAAGCGAAACAAGCTACAGTATTCTCTCAAGTAGAATTTTGCATGTTCAACTCTTTTATCTCCAAAGTTGAACCGAAGACTTTTAATTCGGCTCTTGACCATTTTGATTGGGTCCAAGCCATGCAAGACGAGTTAAATGAGTTTGAAAGAAACAAAGTATGGCGCCTAATTCCAACTCCAAAGGATGCTTCAGTTGTCGGTCTCAAGTTGGTATTCAGAAATAAGATGGATAAGGAGGGGAATGTGATTCGAAACAAGGATCGGTTGATTGTAAAATGCTACTACCAAGAGGAAGGTATTGATTATGAAGAGACCTTCACTCTAGTTGCAAGATTAGAGTCAGTTTGAATCTTTCTTGCTTATGCTGCTCACAAAAGCTTTGAAGTCTATCAGATGGACGTCAAGTGTGCCTTTCTCAATGGAGAACTTGAAGAAACTGTGTACGTTGAGCAATCGCCACGTTTCGTGAAAGAAAAGCATCCAGATCACTGCTACATCCTAGACAAAGCGATATATAGCTTGAAGCAAGCTCCCAGAGCATGGTATGAAACTCTCACTCGATTCTTAAAAATGTCTAAATTCAAACAAGGTTCGGTTCACCCAACCTTCTTTCGTAAGAGAGAGGGTAACCACCTTATGATAGTCTAAATTTATGTTGATGACATCATCTTCGGCTCCACGAATCCCAGCTTAACAGCTAAATTCAGGAAGTTGATGGAAACTAAATTTGAGATGGGCTCAATGGGTCTAATTAACTTTTTCCTTGGCTTAAACACTAGATAGGGACCCGAAGGCATTTTTATCAATTAGGAGGCATATACAAAGACATTGCTTGCTAAGTTTGGCATGATGGGAGACTCCAAAATTAAAGTTCCAATGGATTTTGAGACAAAGCTTACATCTTTGTTGGAGAAGCGAGCTGCTGATATGATGCTTTGTCGTCAAATGATTGGGTCACTAATGTATCTCACAGCCAGCAGACCCGACATCATGTTCTCAGTTTGCTATTGTGTCCGATTCCAAGCTAACCCATGTGAACCTCATTTGCAAGCTGTGAAAAACATCTTTCGCTATCTGAAGCGAACCTCCTCTCTCAGTCTATGGTATCCAACCACCTCAGGTTTCTTTGTCCAAGGGTTCTTAGATGCTGACTTAGGTGGCTGTGGATTGGATCAAAAAAGTACCATTGGAGTATGCCAATTTCTTGATGATAAGTTGGTTAGCTGGAAATCAAAGAAACAAACTTGTGTTTCTCTCTCCATGGCTGAAGCTGAATACATCGATGCTGCCTCATGCACATCTCAGGTTGTATGGATATAGAGTCAGCTTAGAGATTACGAGCTGAACATGAAGAAAATCCCACTATATTGTGACTCTGAAAGTGCAATTAGGATTTTTCATAACCTAGTGGAACACTCGAAGACAAAACACATAGCACTGAGGTATCACTTCATCAAAGATCACGTGGAAGACGGCAACATGGAAATTCACTTCGTAAGGACAATTGATCAACTGGCAGATATATTCACTAAGGCTCTACCTGAAGTAAGTTTCAACAAAATTTTGCAAGGCCTAGGAATGATGGAAGCAGAATCAGTCCCAAAATTGCCTTCTCTTCAATAAAGGTAAGAAGCGAAATAGAGCGAACCGAAATGAACCGAACGCTCGGTCAATTTTGGGTTCGGTCTATTTCAGGTTCGGCTCGACCAAGAACCGAAATGAACCGAAAGTTCGGTCTATTTCGGGTTCGGTCCTTCAAAACTCGTTCGCTTCTTTTTTATATAAAGGCATTTTGATAGTATTCTTTTGTACACTCTTTTAACTAATCATTTTTATGTTTCTTTTCATTTTTTTTTTCATAAAATCCAAAAATATTTTTCTTTTTCGTTTTATTAAAAATTTTCACAAAATACAAAAAAATATTTTTTTATCTCATGCTTTCCTTTGTCTAAGTGTTCCTCTCAACGGTGAAGCTCAAGCATGTATAACCTTTGTTCTATACATTTCTTAAGTGTCCCTAGATGCATGCTGCTGCATGTTGACTAAAGCCTCTACAAATTTTGAGTGAAGCCTTAATAACATGATATATACAAATCATGTTTTCCCAACCTAGGCTGTTACATTCACTCTAATCATGAGCTACCTTACTCTTCTCATATTGAGCTTAGAGTTTTCTGCTTGGTACTTCTTTTATAGCAGAGGTACATTCGCTTCTTATACCACCTATATCATTTTTCTTCATTACACTTCATCTCACCAATGTAACCCTTGAGACTCTCAGCATTTACCACTGAGGTTTATGGTTATACAAAAATTTGTGGTAATGATCTTAGTTTCATGTCACTATGTACTAAGTGAAACCCACAATTCAACACCATTAATGAATTGACAGTACAACATCACCATGTTAAAGTTCTTATATGAAATCTCTTTTTATTTTGAGTGATCCTTCTGAAAATTTCTATTACCAATATTTTTTTTCTTCCCCAAGGATCCAGTTAAGTTTTTTTTTTGAGATTTCTTATTTGTGCACAAGTCAATGAATATCTTCCCTACCTATTTGTTTAACAGACCACATTGGTCTCACAAGTACTTCGTTCAGTTTTGGTCTTATATCAAGTATCAAAATCATGAATTGAAGCAAAAGCCAACCTTTATAGCTTTAATTAAAAAGATGCCTTTCAATATTTCATTACAAGTACTTGATCGTTATTTAATGGGAAGCCACACAAGCACTTTGAAGTCTCTCTTGACTTTGAAGGAAGAGATTTGTGCCCATAATCAGTAGCTTTATGTCTCAACAAGACATCACAAATACCCGCAAAAAGTTTGTTTTATTTCTTTATCTTTCACACTCTATACATGAAAATCTTTCATTTTCCAAAATTTGGTTCTATTAACGATGATCTAATTGTTATAGCTTTGTTTCTAAAAGTATTCCAATGCTCGACAAAGTTAAAGGAGATGACGGTTCAGGTAAAATATGTGGGTGACATTCAGGATAAAGTTAAGGCTGAGTCAATAGTTATCCAATTGTTTTGATGATTTGAAAAAGGCACTTTTTATGGAAAGGCGTGTAAAATGGAAACGTCCTTTCTCTTTCCTGCGTCATCAACGTGCATGCCAATTGTTCACTCCGTCACATCAGGCACGGTTTCTAATTAATCTAAGATTTCAGCCGGATATTTCTCTCTCCTACTTGTACGTATAAAAGGATTTGGCACGCTCCTCTTTACCTTTTTATCACTTACAACTTCTCTCAAAGAAAAAAAGTGATTTCTCTCACTGTTCATCTACTTCTTCCCAAGCTTCTTCAATGGCAGACTCATCTTCTTATCATGATACATCTGCTCATTCCAACCTTCTCACCATCAAACCTCAACAAAACCTCATCATTGATCTTACACCCTTCATCTATGAACCCTACATGCTGTATGTCGTCAAATGTCTCAAGTACTCACCTCTTGTTATTGCTCTTACAAAGGTGGAAGTGGTTCCCATGTCTTGCCTCTCACACATCTATTCAACCGCTTACTATGACAAGGTGCTGAAAGGATTCACTTTGATATTCACAATGAGAAGGCCACCATCTCCAAGAATCGCTTATGTGCCCTAATTGGTCCTGCTCAAGAACCTACTCTGATAAACCCTGAATCGATTACTACTGGTCAACCGTTCTCCATAATCTACCAAATGGTGTAGATAGAAACCCTAACCACAGTTACCAAAATCAAGAAGTCGTGCCTTCCTCCTCAATGGAACGGCCTTTTCACTCTTCTTTTCAAAGGTCTATCAGAATGAAGCGCCAGATTAGACGGAGCAAGTAAGTCGTTTATGACTGTGCTTTATGGGTTGTATCATGGAATTACTTTGGACTATCAGATAGTCATATTGCAACAACTGGTTCAAAGCTTGTATTCTTCATCACGACATTTAGAGATTTCATGTGGAAGATACTGGTCCATTAGTACCAAGTGGGCGATGGATCGTCTCCATGTTCCAATCATGGCGGATTCCATTATTTCCTCTATCGCAACCTTTCACACTACAAAGATCATCGTTACAGATCCTACTAAGTATTCCTTCATTGGATCGATCCCAGAAGCCATGTATGCCTGCATGTCTGACGCAAGCAATGTTCTTCAAGAATACAAGAAGCATCCTTCTTCGGGCCCAAGGGAACTCACTCCAGCCATGATTCGCTCTATTGAGGAAGCTGACAAGCCACCCAAGCGGGGAAAGAAACCAGAGACATAGAAGAAGGCGAAAGTCACTAAACCAACCAAGGGTCAAACCCCTAAGAAGCAAAAGTCTGACAAGGCTGCTCCTTCATAGCCTAAATAGAAGAAGTTGAAGAAGCCAGCTTGGAGACTCATTCTTCAATCCTCAAGCGATTTGGACTCTGAGTATGTTCCTCCTATTACCAAACCTTCTACTCACTCAGACTCAGAGAGCGAAAGCTCTAACAATGAGGCTTCGGGTCGTGGTGATACACCGCCTCGCTCGCCTACCCTAGAGGTACCTGTTTGCTCCCAACCCCCTTCTCCTCCACCCGTTTCTGTACCTGCCTCTATCCCTCAAAATTTTCCCATCACTTCATCTCAACCATCAACTACTATTCCCATCCCTGATCCAATCTTTACTAAAGCGACAATAACCACCACTACTGGAGTTCGAACCAACGTATCTAATACGGGGGATCATTTTTCAGCACCCGCACCTCCAGTCACAACCGAACCTCCAGTTACAACTGAACTACCAGTCACTACCGAACCTCTTGTAACTCCCAAACCACTATCTCCTACCCAATCCACTGAAACCAACACAGTTCTTGGTGGTGAGGACTTGGAGTTTGATTCCACTTCCTTCAATCACTACCGTGTCCAAAGTGATGACGACGAAGATGCTCCTGTAACCAAGCACCATCTCAAGGCCGTTACTGACTAGCTTGATCAGCTGCTTTCCTCCTCTTCCACTGGTGCTTATTCTGACGCTGCTCTTAAAGCCTTGTTCTCTTCGGTTGTCAAAAAATATGATGCTTCTCTCTCTGTTGCAGCAAAGGCCATTGATGCCTCTACTTCCCAGTGCCAAAAGGACTCTCTTGCTGTTGAGGCCTCCACAAAGGAATGCAAAGAAGTGACCGCAAAAGTTGATAAACTAATTTCTGAGGCTCATCTATTTTTAGATTCTTTGTAGGAGGCTGCTCAAAAGAACTCTCATACAGTGAATGCTTTGGTTGATAATCTTCAGCGTTTTCTTCAAGCAGAAAGGTCTAATCTTGAAGCCGCTCGTCAAGCTATTGAAGCTGCCAATGCCACCCTACACAATAATGTTAATGATCATCTGACTCAACTGGAAGCAGAGTTGGCTGTCGAAAATTGCATCATGGATGAGCCAGACAAACGTACCTTTCAGCTGAAAATGCAAAACCTCAAGCTTCGCACTGCAATAAACGAGCTTAATGATTTGAAATCTGAAAGGGAGGTCATTTCAAGCTCTGTCGGTGATGTTCATTCCATTCTACTTCATCTTCTAGATGCCCATGATCTTATTATGACTATCACCATCGGACGTCATTTGGCTGAAAAACTCAGACCTGCATTGGACATTCTCAGTCGAATTGAGGGTGTTTCGGTGACTAGTGTCCAACCAAAACAAGGGGGAGAAAAGGCGAAAACCGAACCTCCTCCCGAACCTAAGCCAACAGCTGAACCGAAGGATAATGAAGCTTCGGTCAGCAATAGGAAAAAGAAAATTGGTGAAGATGATACAGATGATGAAGATGATTATGAAGATCCTTCGGGTGAAATTCCCTCTAAGCCTTATCAAAAAACAAAACTTTCTGACAAAGAATATGCAAAAAAGATCGAAAAGGAAACGGTTGAGCTGAAGAAGAAGCAAAAAAGAAAAGGAGCTCTTGGAGAAAAAAAAAGTCTATTTTTCCAGAGTGGACCATTGATTCGCTTCAAAGAAGTGCTATTGATGAACCAAGTACTCTATGGATCGAACCTGTCATGTCGTTTGGCCGTGAAAACACCAAGGATGCACAGTTTGACATGCTAATCACTCGAAAGGCATTTATCTTTCATTGCTTCATCTCAACTGTTGTCATCCCCTCTCCGGACCCGAAGGTGGATCGGGATCTATTAGAGTTCTATCTGGAGTTCGCTCAGCCACAGTACTTAACCTGGTGCTCACAGAAGATTACTAATGTCAAGGTACTGAAGCCTTATTTAGCCGGGAAGTTCATCAACATCAAATTCAAAGTGACTCGAGGCTCAGAAGGCTCGGTTCATAACTTCTCTATGGCTGATCTGCCGAACCTCAATCCTGGCGACTGGATATTCCTCAACAACATTTTGCTATCGAATCCTCAGGAGTATCATCCAATTATAGATCACATCAAGCGAATGCTTGTTTCCTACATTCATGAAGTAGCAAAGATGGATCAAGAAATCGCCTCTTCTATTCACAAGCGAACCACGATCAAACCGATGGGCAGAGCAGGCGATGTGAATTCAATGATCAAGGGAAAAATTGACACAAAATATCACATTGTGATGTTTATCAGGGGCGAAGGTCAAAAATGCCTGTTCACTCTTGTTGACAAGCACCTCTTCTCAACTGCTTTCTTGGAGCATATTTTAGAAATCATTTAGAGGTCTAATCAGAACTTAGTAGCCGACAAGAAGTTGTTTACTGACATGTTGAGATGGTACATTCAATTTCGGCTGACACTTCTTGCTATCATTCCTCGGCTGTTTAAGGTTGTGAAGACAGTGAAGCGTACTCAAAAGAAATAATCTATCGCCTCATTTGACGCAAATGGGGAGATTGTTGGGCTTATTGTATTGCATCATGGGCTTGGTCCTTAGCCCAGTTTTGGTTGCCGGTTTGGGCCTGTCCAACCGTGCATTATTTTACTATAGGGTTTTAGTATTTAATGTTCATGCATGCATCCTTTGTTGGTAATGCTTTCATTATTTTTCTTATCAATTTTTGTAAACCTTAGCTCGCATCTACATTGGAAGTTCTTCATCGAGCTCTGCTGAGGCGTGACTATATATGAATCATAAGCTTTACATTGATTCCATACTGTGTTCATAATCATATTGTGTTTGAATTATTTGTTCTTCATCTTTACACCTCTAAAAGATCTAAACGATCTGATATTTATTCTCATCAAAGGAGTAAGCTGAGCATACATAAGGGTACGATGAGCGTACTAAGCGCGCCCTAGTATGCTAGGCGTACACTCATGTACGATGGGCGTACTCAAGTCAGGTGCAAACCCTAATATTTAGGGTTGGGGACTATATAAACACCCTTATAGTTCATTTCCTCTGATTATCCTCAGCCTCCATATCCCATAAAATGTTCCAAACCCTAGTTTTGTGTGTGAGTGTGAGTTGGTGTGCATTTTGAACCATTGAAGGTGAAGTCATTACACAAAGTATTTGGAGAAGGAGATAAAGGCTATAGATCTGAAGTTGTGTTGTACCCTGGAAGCTCCATAAGGTAAAAAGCTTGGAACTTTATGCTTGTGTGTTATAGATCTAGTCATTTTATCTTTTTGGAAGCATTCTTGTCCCAAAAGTCCCAAAATGGTGCATGTGATGACTCGGACGAAATGGGTTGTCCTTTCAGATCTTCAAAAAGGTTCCAATAGCTAGATTTGTCTCATGCATGATGTAGGAAGGTCTCAATGGATTAAGACCATGTGTTAAGAACTTTATGGACGTCCAAAGTGATAAAGTTCGAAACTTTAGGGTTCAATGTCACATTTGGTCAATGGATCTGGAATTTAGGCTTAAGTGCTTAAGCCATTAAGCACTTATTAGGGTTTTGGTGAAACCCCACATACGCCCAACGTAATTCCTGTACGCCCAACGTACGAGGTCAACAACCCCCGATGGCGTTCAACAAAGGGCAGGTGTATGCCCATCGTACCAGAGGAGTATGCCCCATGTACGTCCTCAATTTGGACTTTTGACTTGTGCTTTTCGGGTTGGGCCGCTGTTAGACTATTTGGACTTGGGCCTTGTTGGGCCCTGAATATTTGAAGTAGGGCCATTTCTTATAAGGGTTCTTAGGTAAGGTCCAATTAGGAGGTTAGGCCCAATTAGGAAAATTGGGCCACTATTGGGCTTATGGGTATGGACTTGGGTTAGTAGATTGATATTGGGCCTTGGGCCCAAATTGGAGAAATGGAAAATATGGACCCTTTGGCAATTTTGGAGATCCCACTTATTAATTTAGTATTCATCATTTTAGGCATTCGAGGTGGTCGGTGAAATAACGTCGGGAGACACTCAGTTCAGTTCTGTGCTACTTGCTAGGTGAGTTATTCTCACTATATCAACAGCGTCTAAGGCACCAATGTCAGCCCTTCGGATTGTATCCGAGTTATTACATGCTATACGTATTGATTAACACTCTGGTAGTTAGGTTGATGGTCTTCATAGTGGCCTGTTATGTTGGTATCCTGGTCATAAGATGTTGTAATGCTAATTGATCTATTAGAATATGGTCATTTGTGATATTTATATGATAGCATATGTTATTTATGTGCACATGATTGTTGTCTGGTAGTTGGGTTGAGGTGGTCCTGCTTCGTGCTATAGGCCAACATACCCGAGGCAGTCCGGATAGGCTGTAGGCCCTGTGAGGTGGTCCAGTCATGTCGAAGGCCCAGCGAGCGGTCTGGATAGGCTGTAGGCCCTGCGAGGCGGTCCAGTATTGCCGAAGGCTCAGGAGTAGTCCATATAGGTTGTAGGCCTTGCGACGCGGTCTAGTCATGCTGAAGGCTCATTATACATGTTGTTTGTTATTATTTTGTTGGGTGGTGTATGTTGGTATTTTAGGGGTAACTCACTAAGCCTTCGAGCTTACGTTTATTTATTATTGTTTTAGGTACTGCAGGTGACCAGAGCAAGGCGAAGGCGTAACGTACACGTCCTTACCTTTTATGATTTGGGATTTCAGGGAGCTCTGATATAAATTCATTTTGAAAACAATTTGTGAACTATGTTGATGTTTGAATAATTTTATTTACCCATATTGCTTTTGAAAAGTTTTAATTTTTAGTAAATTTTTGGGTTCTTACAAGATGGTATCAGAGTCTTGGTTTGAGTGAATTGGAGGAACAATCGTGTGAATCCAGTCTCAAATCAAGGAAAAGATTTTCTAAATGAATTTCAAAATAAATAAAGGGGGTGTGATGTGTATTGTCAGCCAGAGCCAGTAAGTAGACCCCAAAATACCATACAGTTATTTGATTTTATGATATGTTAGAACAACATGCTAGTACTAGGCTAGAGATCTTCACGAAATTGCATGAAATAATTGCCTAATTATGTGATACCTGCTAGCCTAGGGTTTCCTTTATATGAGATTGACATCATTACTGTAGTTTTTTAGTGTATGCATCACGGTTATACATAATTACAATCTTATAGCTTGAGAATGTTTGATTTGACCTTATGTTATATTCTTGTTTTATTGGGGGCTTAGGGTAGGATCGAATATTCAAAAGTCTATAGGGTCCAGCGTTATGTGTAGCTAGCATACACTAGCGTTGCAAGGTTGGTGGAAGTTTCATGGGTGAGTTGTATGAGGCCGGTAGGCTAGTTATAAAACAATTAGCCCTTCATTGGGAGCGAGGGTTGAGTGGACACCATGCATGTGTATACTAGGGTGTTATGATGATACTTGAGAGAAATATGGGTACGTGTGGAAGGTAGTATGGGCATGTACTACTGAAAGCACAGGACCCATAAGCGTGTCAAGGAAGTCACAATCCCTAGGGTTAGTTGGGATTTGGTTCCCAATTATTATGCGGATTATCTAATATCTTTCTTGGTATATTTTCACTAAGTTGGTTATGAGAATTTTTAAGGCTGGATCCGGATCGGGATCAGGATCAAGATCAAGAGCTGGCGGTCAGGATGGATCACTACCGCCCGAGGTCATCGGTCAGATGGGGACAGCTGAGTTGGATGCCAGGATTCGTGAGGTTCTGCATGATGAGGTTGCTACTCTATTCGGGGGAAGTTACCGGAGATGTTTGGGTCTATTAAGACCGCCATGGTTGAGTACTTTGACGAGTGCTATACAACCCTAGCTGAGACGGCTGCCGCTGCAGCGACATCGGTTGTAACGGCGGCAAGGGGAGGAGCTGTCCGGGCATTTCAGTACCGGTACTTCAACAATATGAAGCCCCCTACTTTTGATGGGGTTCAGGATCCGATCGTCGCTATAAGATGGTTTTCTGATGTGGAGGGATGTTTCTTCATGTGTTCATGTCATGCTGATCAGAGGGTGAGGTGTGCTTTGAACCTGTTACGGTCCGGGGCGAAGATTAGTGGAGATTGGTTACCAGATCATCCACTGAGGAGCAGTGAGTTATGATTTCTTAGGATCAGTTCAGAGACATGTTCATTACCCATTATGTTCCACACGTGGAGAGGGAGAGACTAACACAAAAGTTCTTAGATCTGCGTCGGGGCACGGAGTCGGTGACAGAGATCACCGGTTTGTTTACTGAGAGGGCGATGTTATGCCCGGACTTTGCTTCTGAGCAGGCTCAGATGACTCGTTATCTGAGTATGCTGAAGACTAATATCAGACAGTTTGTTGTGACACAGAGATGTGATACCTTGTTGGAGCTTCAGGAGGTCGCGAGGTGGCGTGAGCTGGGGATTGAGTTACAGTTACGAGAGTTGAGAAAGGCCCCAGGGTAGGCGAAGCCAGCGCCGAAGCGGTTCAAGGCCACTGATTCCGGGACGGGAGTGTAACGTGCCCGCACTTGTGGGAATTCTGGTAAGGTTCGTACCGAAGCATCTCGATCGAGTACTAGATGCCACAAATGTAGCAAGGAAGGTCACTACGCGCGAGAGTGCCGCCAACCTGCCCCTACCCCGGATATGAGGATTTATTTTCACTGTCATCAGGTTGGCATGTGAAGACCAACTGCCCATATTTACCTGCCAGGCCGGTGCAGGCTCCAACGCCGGCTACATTAAGGATCACTGATGGGAGGCAAGGCGGAGCAGAGCCCCCGAAGGCTTGGGGACGTGCCTTCCAGCTCACGGCCGAGGAGGCCATAGCAGCTCCATATGTGGTGGTTGGTATGTTTCTATCCTTTTATCTCGTTGATTATATCTGTTTTATGCTTATATATGTGTATACATGTATTAGGTACGTTTTTAGTGAACTCCTTACCTGCTTTGGTATTATTCGACTCGGGTGCGAGTCGGTCGTTCTCTGACTTTTGGTAGAGAATTCGGTTTCCAGGTCGGGGAGCTTGAGTGTCTGTTGCTAATTTCTATCGCCAACGAACTCGAGGTTTCTTCTTCTTCAGTCTATTGAGGTTCCACATTAGAGATATCTGGAGTAACCTGTCCGATTGACCTGATTCCTATCCCAATGGGGGATGTTGGCGTGATAGTAGGTATGGATTGGTTGAGTCGGTTTGGTGCCATGATCAACTTCGATGGTCAACGGGTTGCAGTTCGAACCCTAAGTGGGGGAGAGCTGGTGATTTATGGTGAGGGCACCAGATTGGGTTTAGGGTTTTGTTCAGCTGTCAGGGCTTGACATTACATTTTGCACGGGTATGCGGGTTATCTAGCATATGTGGTGGATATGCGAGTCAGCGATCAGCGTTCAGTTGCAGTGTTTGCTGACGTGTTTCTAGAGGAGTTACGTGGAGTGCCTCCGAAGAGGCAGGTCGAGTTTAGGATCGACCTAATGTCTGGTGCGGCCCTGTCGCCAAGGCACTGTACCGGTTGGCACCACCATAGATGCAGGAGTTGTCGTCACAGCTACAGGAACTGTTGGGCAAGCAGTTCATTCGTCCAAGCAGTTCTCCATGGGGAGCACCGATACTCTTCGTGAAGAAGAAGTATGGATCACACCGAATGTGCATAGACAATAGGGAATTGAACAAGTTGACGGTGAAGAACCGTTACCCACTCCCAAGGATAGACGACCTATTTGATCAGTTGCAGGGGGCATCGTGGTTCTCCAAGATTGATTTGAGGTCCGGGTACCATTAGGTTAGTGTGAGGGAAGAGGATGTGGAGAAGACTGTGTATAAGACTCGGTATGGACATTACGAGTTTGTGGTGATGCCATTTGGGCTCACCAATGTGCCGACGATATGTATGGACCTGATGAATCGGGTCTGTAGACCGATGCTCGATCGCTCAGTCATAGTGTTCATTGACGATATCTTGGTGTATTCCAAGACTCAGGTCCAACACGGGGAGCATCTGCGGGAGTTATTGGGGGTTTTAAGGTGAGAACGGCTTCATGCCAAGTTCTTGAAGTGCGAGTTTTGGTTTCGGGAGGTCCAGTTCCTAGGGTATCTTGTTAACGAGGATGGTATTTTGGTCAACCCAGCCAAAATCGAGGCAGTTATGAAGTGGGAGGTTCCGAGATCTCCCTCAGACATCAGGAGATTTTTGGGTTTGGCAGGGTACTACCGAAGGTTGATACAGGATTTCTCTAAGATTGCAACACCCGTCACTCATCTGACGAGGAAGGGGGTGGATTTTTGGTGATGCCCTGAGCAGCAGAGGGCATTTGAGACCATCAGATGGTTTTTATGAAAGGCCCCAGTATTGACCCTCCCCGAGAGAGTGGAGTACTTTGTGGTATACTGTGATGAATCCATCACAGGACTGGGAGCGGTCCTCCTTTAGAGAGGAAGGTTGATAGCCTACGCTTCGCGGCAGCTAAAACCGCATGAGTCGAGATACCCCACACTTGATCTGGATTTGGGACAGTAGTATTCACTGTCAAGATTTGGAGGCATTACCTCTATGGGGTCCGATGTACCATCTACACGGACCATAAGAGCTTGACGTATATTATGGATCAATCGAAACTGAATATGAGGAAGCACAGGTGGTTGGATGTAGTCAAGGACTACGACTGCGAGATCCTTTACCACCCTGGTAAAGCTAACGTGGTTCATGATGCTCTGAGCCACAAGGTAGCCGGACCTTCTATTTCAGTGACATGCATGAGGATATCAGTGGATTCCCAATTCGTGGGCTTGCTTAAGGAAGCTCAAGAAGAGGATATGCGTTGGTATAACTGGAAACTGGACAGGATTAAGGGTGAGAACATCCGGTTTGTGCTGGATAGCAGGGGATTGGTGACTCGTTATGGTTGGGTCTGGGTTCCGATGTCTGGTGGGGTCAGACAAATTGTTTTGGAGGAGGCTCATAAGTCTCGCTTTTCTATTCACTCGGGGCCACCAAGATGTATCGGGCTTTGTGTTTTAGTTACTGCTGGTTGTGCATGAAGCGAGAGATCGTTCGGTATATGGAGAGGTTCCTGACCTGTAGGATGGTCAAGGCTGAGCACCAGAGGCCGCAAGGAAAGTTGTAGCCTCTTGGGGTACCAATGTGGATATGGAAGCAGATCACGATGGATTTTAACACCAAGCTGCCAAAGACAGCAAGGGGTTTTGACGCCATATGGGTCATCGTGGATCGACTGACCAAGAGTGCCCACTTTTTGGCCGTTCGGGAGAGCTCTTCGACCGACAAGTTGGCCGAGCTATACGTCTGTAAGATTGTCGCGCGGCATGGGGTTTCGGTCTCTATCGTATCAAACCGTGATGTTCGATTCACCTCCTGATTATGGCAGAAGTTCCACGAGGAATTGGGCACACGATTGCACTTCAGTACAGTTTATCATCTGCATACGGACGACCAGAGTGAGCGGACCATATAGACTCTTGAGTACATGTTGATATCTTGTGTGATTGACTTCGGTGGGATCTGGGACTCCTACCTACCCCTCTTTGAGTTCTCATACAATAACAACTTTCATTCCAGCATTGGCGCCCTACCTTATGAGCTATTGTATTGGAGGAGATGTCGCACCCCAGTCTGTTGGGGAGAGGTGGGTCATAGGGTAATGGGTCGGACTGAGGTAGTTCTGCAAACTACCGAGAGGATTTAGCAGATCAGACAGTGACTGCAGACCGCTTAGAGTTGGCAAAAGAGCTACGCTAACCGGCGCCGATCTGAGTTTGAGTTTCAGGTCGGTGATATGGTGCTCCTGAAGGTCTCATCCTAGAAGGGTGTGATCCGCTTCAGGAAGAGGGAAAAATTGGGCCCCCGGTTTATTGGACCATTTCGAGTTATTGCCAGGGTTGGCAAGGTTGCTTGTAGACTGGATATTCCAGAGGAGCTCAGACAGATACATAACACTTTTCACGTTTTTTGTGTTGCGGAAGTGCATATTGGATGAGGATGCGGTAGTGTCGTTGGATGATGTTCAGGTTGACAGGCACCTGAACTACGTGGAGCAGCCAGTGGCCATTTTGGGAAAGAAGATAAAAAATCTATGTAACAAGGAAAACCTCTGGTAAAGGTGCAGGGGCAGCATCGGAAGGGATCTAAGTGGACTTGGGAGTCAGATTCCGAAATGTGGGAGAACTACCCAGATTTATTCGTTGTAGTAGACTTCGAGGACGAAGTCTAGGTCGAGTAGGGAGAGTTCTAACATCCCAAACTTCGCAGGTA
Source organism: Lactuca sativa (assembly GCF_002870075.4). Lineage (NCBI taxonomy): Eukaryota > Viridiplantae > Streptophyta > Magnoliopsida > Asterales > Asteraceae > Lactuca > Lactuca sativa. The sequence continues at coordinate 151,526,566 of NC_056630.2, read as the reverse complement.
TACTTCGAATCCCTTCTCTTTTATAAGTTGTCAATTGTAGTCCTTGGAGATGGTTGAGTTGCGTCATGAGAGGTATAAGGACTAAAGTTTCCACTTTGATTCAGGAAGGAGTTCGTTAAGCGTACATAAGGGTACGTTGAGTGTACTAGGCGCACCCTAGTATGCTGGGCGTACTCATGTAAGTTGCAAACCCAAATATTTAGGGTTGGGGACTATATAAACACCTTTATATCTCATTTCCTCTGATTCTCCTCAGCCTCCATATCCAAGAAAATGTTCCAAACACGAGTTTTGTGTATAAGTGTGAGTTGGTGTGCATTTTGAACCTTTAAAGGTGAAGTCATTACACCAAGGAGTTGGAGAAGGAGATCAAGGCTATAGACCTAAAGTTGTGTTGTACCCTAGAAGCTCTATAAGGTAAAAAGCTTCGAACTTTATGCTTGTGTGTTATAGGTCTAGTCATTTTAGCTTTATGGAAGCATTCTTGTCCCAAAAGTTCCAAAATGGTGCATGTGATGACTTGGACGAAATGGGTTGTCCTTTCAGACCATAGAAGAGGTCCTAAGTGATAAAAATAAGGTCCCAATAGCTAGATTTGTCTCATGTATGAAGTAGGAAGATCTTAATGGATTAAGACCATGTATTAAGAACTTTCTGGACGTCCAAAGTGATAAATTTCGAAACTTTATGGTTCAATGGCACATTTGGTCAATGGATCGGGAATTTGGGCTTAAGTGCTTAAGTCATTAAGCACTTATTAGGGTTTTGGTGAAACCCCACGTACGCCCAGCGTAATTCCGGAAGAGTACGCCCCGCGTACGTCCTCCGTTTGGACTTGAGCTTCGGGTTGGGCCCCTGTTAGACTATTTGGACTTAGGCCTAGTTGGGCCCTGAATATTTGAAGTAGGGCCAATTATGATAAGGGGTCCTTTGGTAAGGTCCAATTAGGAAAATTGGGCCATTGTTGGGCTTATGCATATGGACTTGGGTTAGTGGATTGATATTGGGCCTTGGGACCAAATTGGGGAAACGGAAAATATGGACCCTTTGGCAATATTGGAGATCCCACTTATTAATTTAGTATTCATCATTTTAGGCATTCGAGGTGGTCGGTGAAATAACGGCGGGAGACTCTCAGTTCAGTTCTACGCTACTTGCTAGGTAAGTTATTCTCACTATATTAACAGGTTCTAAGGCACCAATGCCGGCCCTTCGGATTGTATCCGGGTTATTGCATGTTGTGTGTATTGATTAATACTCTAGTAGTTAGGTTGGTGGTCTGCTTAGTGGCCTGCTATGTTGGTATCCTGGTCATAGGATCTTGTTATGCTAATTGATCTATTAGAATGGTCGTTTGTGATATTTATCTGATAACATATGTTATTTATGTGCACATTATTGTTGTCTGGTCGTTGGGTTGAGGTGGTCCTGCTTCGTGTTGAAGGCCAACATACCTGGGGCGGTCAGGATAGGATGTAGGCCCTGTGAGGCGGTCTAGTCATGCCGAAGGCCCCGCGAGAGGTCCGGATAGGCTGTAGGTCCTGCGAGGCGGTCCAGTCATGCCGAAGGCTTGGGAGCGGTCCAGATAGGTTGTAGGCCATGCGAGGCGGTCTAGTCATGTTGTAGGCTCATTATACATGTTGTTTGTTATTATTCTGTCGGGTGGTATATGTTGGTATTTTGGGGGTAACTCACTAAGCCTTCAAGCATACGTTTATTGATATTTGCTTCAGGTACTTCAGGTGACCATGGCAAGGCGAAGGCGTGACATACACATCCTCACCTTTTATGATTTAGGATTTCAGGGAACTCCGATATGAAATCATTTTGAAAAAAATTTGTGAACTATGTTGATATTTGAATAATTTTATTTACCTGGATTGGTTTTGAAAATTTTTAGGTTTTAGTAATTTTTTTGGTTGTTAAACTGAAGATGGTTAAGGAAATGAAACTTTTGAATCCAAGCTGATTTGAGCTTCTAAGTGATTCCATTACTTTCTTCTTCCTTCAAAAGTGAACATAAAAAGCACTCAATGCTCAAAAATACACCAATGGGGATTAGGTTTTCAGAGGTTTGTTTGGGAGGATTGAGGCAGATGTTGGTAGGGATTTAATGGAGTTAGATCCCTTAAATAGGCCTCAAACCACTAATACTAGGGTTTTGTTCCTGGGCAGCTATGTGTTGTGTTACATGATCTATGGCCTCGTAAAGGTCATTTACTCCCCGATGAATTGATTCCCTCATGTGTGTTGCGTTGGAGCTTACCTTAGGCCCCGAATAGGACCAAACCTTTCAAACACTTAATCTTTTAAAAAAAAGGAAGAAATTTACCTAGAAAAACTAAGTGCTAAAAAATTAGAATTAAATAATCTTTTATTAACTTTTTGAACAAAAACTAAAGAACTTAAAAGCAAAAAGGAAGATGCATTGTGTGTAATCAGCTTGAATTAATGGAAGTGATCTCTCAAAGTATCCATATAGGTTGTATATTTGCTGAGATGAGAATTGTTAGAAATGCATGTTAGTTGATAGGCTAAGGAGCTTTGAAGAATTTCATGTTAAAGTTGCATGGTATTTGAGATTTTTTATTGCCTAGGCATTTTCTGGTTAATTGATTGTTTGAATGTTGATTATTTTGTGCTATTGAAATCTATGTTGATATTAGTTAACTATTATGGGAATATGTTGTGATTGCATGCACCTAGGATAAGATGGTCTCGGATTGCTTGATATGTTGTTTGATTCCAACTATTGTAGTGTTTGATTTCTTAGTCGAAGGATTGCCTAACTAGTTGCATGTGGTTAGTATTTGTATGATGGTTCGTTGATATTGGTAGAAGTTTTTTTCTAACGAGATAGCATGGTGTTTTGAAGTTCCGAGTGACCTGTGAAAGGTATTATGGTATGCCTGTGTATACATATGTGTGGGAGGAATCCTAGGATGAGAATCTAGGAAGTGTAGCTTTTGGCTTTTTGAGTGTATAAGTGTTTGTACACCTAGTTATGGTCGGGAACCTAGGACTTTGGGATGACTCCTAAAACAAACACAGATAGGTGTGGAAGGTAGTATGGTCCCGTACTACTGGAAGCACTAGATTCATATGAGGATCAGGAAAAGTCACAAGGCTGCTAGGGATCTTGTTGTTAGTAGACAGTATCGGGTAGCACTAGGGTTATTTATAGTTTTCCTCATGTTCTTGGTCTTTTGATTATGGTTTCTCTAGATGAGGATGAAATTGGTACTGGTTCGCCCCCAAGTGGCTATGGCAGTTTGGACCTAAAGGGTAAAGATCTGTATAAGTTAGTTGATCTTAAGGTGTTAAAGACTTTGTTAGAAGTAGCTCCAATTTGGGTTGCATAACTCAAGTAGGATGATATTATGATGATTGACCCAAGGATGAGTGGTTGACAGCTGGCTTGGGATGTCGCTCTTTTCGGGGAGGTTATGTTCTTCTATCCTTCCATGTTTGAGGGATAAGGGATCATATATGTGGCAATCGATTGATAAAATAAATAGAGGGTGTTCTCTGCATCACTTTTTGTCGTAAGGAGGTATCATTTGGTTCACGGCGAATCATTTCCATCTTATAGCAAGGGAATGTGTGATACTTGACTTTTCTTTAGGTCCGGTGGCCTAAGTGAAGACCATGTCGTAATTTGGATATGTTACGTGATTTTGAGAAGATCGGGTGTATCCGAGGAGTATCAAGATGCTCCTGATTCGTAAAAGAGACTTCTTTTGATATGTTGAGTTTATTGAATCTATTATTTAAGAAATTGTAAGGGATCCATCAACCTTCAGATGAGGTTAAGGATGTGGGTAAATTTTTCAAATGTATGTTTTGGTTGTGTGAAGTTCACTACATAAGGTGCCTCGTCAATCCAATGGTATTTCAATCGATTTTGCTAAGAATGTGGCGGCAATGTTGGAGAAACTTTTCGACATCTCCATATAAGACTCAGAGCTTCCTTATGATTAATTGTTTATTATTCGAAGGTTCATCTTGTGTTATGTTATGCCTTCTGAGAGTCAATGTTGGTATGTATCTAGTTGATCCTGTCTGAGACTTTGTTGTTTGCAAAATTCATTCGGTGGTAGTTTGAACCCTAAAAACAGGAGAACTAGGTATTTTTCTTGGAACATTATCAGTCTGATTGATTCTTATGGTCCGGTGCAATGGGTTAAGGGAATCTATGGTTTAAGTATGCGAGGGTTTTGGTGTAGTCTTATTGTTGCATAAGAGGACAAAGTTGGGCTACCATTGAAGTACTCGTAGTTAGGAAGTTTTCTCGTTGTATTTATCAAGGATCCATTAGAGTCCTCCATGGTAACGGATTATTTAAGGATTTTTCAAATTATGAATGCATAACAAGTTGTCCCCGGGCTAATATCATCAAGAACACATATGATGTCCTCTCAGCAGGAAGCAGATGGGCAAGAACCTCGTTGTGTTCAATATTTCCTTATAGAAGCATAAGGGATCTTTAGAGAGGAGTGTTGGAGTTACTCAGGTTAGGTATCAAATAGATTGAACAGGGTTAGCTCATAGTATTTGTCATGTATCCTTGGTTGAGATGGGAAATTGTTAATTTGTTGAATAGCTTCAGAGTTCGATAAGAGCATTTTTGTGTGGCTTTGTTCAGTATGTGTGGCACCATGGTGTTTAGTTTTCATCCATTTCTAATCTTTGGTTATTGTGTTCCTCATAAACAGTTGAAGTTAGTCAAAAGCTTCAAGTTGTATCAATTGAAGGTGCAATTGAGGCGTTAACCCTTCATCAAGTTCAGTAAGGTGTATGTGTACTCTCAATTGTTTGGTTGTGGAATTGTTGTTCCTAGTAGGATTGAGTTAGCCGTTGTCATTGGTTATTGAGAGCTCGGATGTTGGAGCAACATTGTTTAGTTTTTAAGTGTGCATGTTGCCTACACAATTTCTAGTTTTGGCAGGTCACGTCGAGTGGGTTGGTTTTGGGATTGATTCGATCAGGGTGTTGGCAACAAATCTAGGTAAATTTTGGAATTATTCTATGAATTTGAAAGTTCTATTTCATATTGGTGGATCTTTTCAGCTTCATTTAAGGTGTGGAATCTTGTTTTGGTTATCAAGAGAATGTTTTTGGTAGCGATTGACGTTCACCGCTTCATTTGATCCACTAGTTGTGTTTCTCCTGGAGAGTGTGAAATGTTGGTGGTTCCATAAATATTAGTGTGAGGGTATATATGGATTGAGTATGATAGAATAATAATACTTGTTCTAACCTTATGGTATGGTTCTTATGATGATGCATCGGTGGCATTCTAGACTATGGAAGGGTTGTGTGTTACATGCCTCCTATTGCTTTTTGTAAGTGTTTATTGGGATGTTGACTGGGTTCCTATAGGTCGGTGGGATGATGGTTATATCCCTATAGGCCCACCGGGTGCTGGTCGGGAGTCTCCATGTCTATGACTAGGTGATGGCAAGAACAGTGAGGAACCGTGAGCTTCTCATTCCAATGGTTGGATGGTGTAACGATGCATCGTGAATATCATGGATTTCACTTATGTGTGTTGGGACGACACTTGTCTCGTGAAGACCTATGTGTTTGGTTTATTTGTCTTTAACATAGTCGGTTTTTCGAGCAGTATGGAAATACTACTGATGGCTTAGTAGCCGATGGATTTGGGTCAGGCTTAGGTAGGATTTTAACTTGTTGGTAAATCCACGGTTGTTTAATGGTAGTCCTTGTGGAGTTTTCTTAATGGATCTTTATTTTTTATTGCAAGAACACATTTGAGGGAGTTTAGTTTCCAGTGATGGAGTTCGTTATAGGAATCTTGGATGATTTGTTAGATGGTTGTACCCCTGAGCGTATTGGAGTGTGGATGTTTCCCGAGTTTTCTTCCAGATTGACCATTGTTACGCTCATAGAAGTTGTTGGATAGTTATGACTTGTTAGAAAGTCAAGTGTGTATCTAAGAACGTTTAGGTGATTTCTAAAAATAGGAATGGGTTGAAATTGTTGACCGAAATGTTTTGAGTATTATTATGTATGGTTTAGTGGTGTTCTTGATCATGGACATGGGGTAAGTATGAAGAGTGGATGATCGTCATCCGTTATGTATATACATGGTGTTTTAAATTGATGGATTCCTGGTTTTATAAGGTATGAATCGATTCAGACGCAACTTCGATATTTTTCACGGTTTTAGTAGTTTCGCTATGATTGGGGTCGTACTGTTGGGGGAGAGAGAGGTAGTTGTTGCATTCAAATGTTTTATAGTGTTTGGATTGTTTGTTGGCATTATTTGGGTTCAATATGGTCTCTCAGGTTTACAATTTGGATGTGATGATGTTATGAAGTGACTGGAAGCAGGACATCAATTGTGTGTTAGTATAATTTCCATAAATTGTAACCGAGTCAGATTTCGAGGAAGAAATCCAGTTTAAGTAAGGGAGGACTGAAACACCTAGTTTCCATTATGTTTCTAATTTCTACATAGCAGGTCATGTCAGGGGCATGTCAGGCATGCTACGGGTGTGGAGAGACCGGCCATTAAAAAGGAACTGTTCTAAGGAAAACAAGCGAAATGTAAGAGGGTCAAATATAGTCATAGCTATGGGACAAGGAGAGGCGGTGCAGGATCCGGCCGTAGTCACTGGTACGTTTCCCATCAACAACATCTATGCATGCATTTTATTCAACAGTGGGGCAGAATGGAGTTTCGTGAGTCATAAATTCAAACACTAACTAAATTAAAATTCCCAAAAGTTAAGCAAAACTGAAACAACAAATGACATTTTTATAGGGTGCACATTAACATTAAATAATCACTCGTTTCAAATCAACTTGATGTCGGTTAACATTAGAAGCTTTAATGTGATCATCAGTATGGATTGGTTAAGCCACCACCATGCTGTTATTATGTGCAACGAGAAGGCCGTTCATCTTCACCTACCCACTAATGAAGCATTCATTATCTACGGCGATAAACCCGATGCAAACCCTGTCATATCTCGTGCATCAAGGCACAAAAGTGCTTGCATAAAAAGAATCACGCCTTTCTAGCCCACGTAGTGGATAAACAGAAAGTGGAAAAAAGCATCAGGGATATCCCAGAGGTATGTAATTTTCCAGACATATTTCCTAAAGACCACCTGGGAATACCCCCTGAATGCCAGGTCGAATTTCTAATTGACCTACTACCCGGAGCCATGATAATTGCTAAGTTGCCTCATAGATTAGCCCTTACAGAAAGGCAAGAGCTATCTTGCCAATTGAGCGAACAGCTAGACAAAGGATTCATAAGATTGAGTTTCTCACCCTGGGGAGCTCCGGTTGTTTTGTCAAAAAGAAAGATGGCTCCTTCCACATGTGTATTGATTACCGTGAACTCAACAAGCTCACTGTCAAAAATCAATACCCTCTTCTTAGGATCAACGACCTATTTGACCAATTACAAGGGGCTAGCTACTTCTCAAAAATAGATCTAAGATTTGGATACCATCAACTGCGAGTCCGAGAAGAAGATATCCCCAAAACTGCCTTCCGAACTCGTTACAGACACTATGAATTTGTGGTTATGCCCTTCGGTCTAACGAATGCACCCGCATCATTTATGGATCAGATGAACCGAGTCTGTCGATCGTTCCTTGAAAAATTTGTAATTGTCTTCATCGACGATATAATCATTTATTCTTGGAGTAAGGAAGATTATGGACAACATCTACGACGGGTCTTGGAAACTCTAAGGGCAGAGAAGCTATACGCAAAATTCTCCAAATGCGAGTTCTAGATTCACAGGGTGGATTTCTTGGGACACATAGTCAGTGAAGAAGGGATACATGTAGACCCTTCGAAGATCAAAGCTATTGAGGGTTGGGCATGTTGGATTAATATCTAAGTCCATAACTATAATTGGTAAGACTTAACCCGACCCTGCATGGTCCATTTGGGTTGCATGGCATCATGCATTTGGATAGACTATAATGAGAGAAATAACACTTAAGGTTGGTTAACATATTATAAGTTCTAATATATTAATAAGGTTATTTAATTAGTATTGATCAAGAATTAATTTGGAATTAATTATGTGATCCAAAGGAGACTAATTAAATATATGGGTTGATTGTGTAAATCATTCATTCTTATATATGTGGGCTTGCGATCCAAGATTCCTTATGTTGGACTAGTCCATGGGGTGACCCATGGATACTCCATGGAGGTTAAAATGCATGGAGCATAAGGAATGGGTAAAGTTATGAGTTACATGGTGTAACCCTAATAGCCACCATATAAAAGAATCCCATGGCTCAAGAAATCGTGCACTAGTGTGTGAATATAACGGCTAGACGATTTCAAGGAGTGTTCCATTTCTCTCAAGTCATTCCATGTGCATTTGGTGTTGTGTGAACCATTTGAGGTGTCACACCTGGGGCACTAGGCACTCAAGCTTCATGAAGACAAGCTACATCAAACAAAGGTATGTATTCTATCCATTTGATTACCCAAGTATCAATTATTGTATGCTAAATAGGATAATACCTTGGAATGTTCATATTTGCATGTATAATAGAGAAAACATGGATCCAAGGTATTTAGGGTTGCATGTACACTTAGGAGTGTTTGAATTCTCAAAACCCAACAGGGCAACCCCGAGAACACCAATGGAGATCAGGTAATTCTTGGGCCTTGTTGGGTATTACAGGAGGTTCAATTAGAATTTCTCCAAGATCGCCAAGCTACTCACCGCTCGAACCCACAAAGGTGTACCTTTCACCTAGAGTGCTAAACAAGAAGCTGCTTTTTAGACCCTGAAACAAGCCCTATGGAGTGCCCTAGTTTTGTCTCTGCCATAGGGAACAAAAGACTTCGTGGTGTATTGCGACACATCAAATCAAGGGTTAGGTTGTGTACTTATGTAGCGCGGGAAGGTTATAGATTATGCATCCAGGCAACTGAAAACCCATGAAGTCAACTATACTACTCATGATCTCGAACTAGGAGTAGTGGTGTTCGCTCTCAAAATTTAGAGGCACTACCGCTATTGTACGAAGTGTACCATATTCACAAAACATAAAAGCCTCTAACGTATTCTAAATCAGAAGGAACTAAACATGAGGCAACAACGATATGTAGAGCTGCTGAATGACTATGAATGTGAAATATGGTACCATCCAGGCAAAGCCAAATATGGTGGTTGATGCCTTAAGCAGAAAAGAATACTTGGATCAAAAGGTGAAAACACTAACGATGCCCATTCATTCCCACTTGTCTTCTCAAATCAGGGACGCTCAGCTAGAAGCCCTAAAACCAGAAAACGTCACAAACGAAGGCTTTCATGGAATGGATAAGAGCCTAACCATCAGAGAGGACGGGACGTACTACTTTATCAAATGGATATGGACACCGAAGTTCTGTGGGCTCAAAGACGTGGTTATGAATGAAGCACAAAAAACAAGGTACTTCGTCCATCCCGACTCTATTAAAATGTACCTGAATATTAAACAACATTCTTGTTGGTTGAATATGAAAGCAGAGATCACTACCTACATGAGCAAGTGCCTGACTTGCGCAATGGTTAAAGTAGAATATCAGAAGCCCTCATGATTATTACAATAGCCAGTGATACCCGAGTGCAAATGGGAATGAATAACAATGTATTTTATAACCAAATTGCCTAATTCGGCAGACGGACTGGATGACATCTGGGTGATTGTCGATTGGTTGACCAAATCCGCCCATTTCCTACCAAAAAAGGAAACGTATAAAATGGAAAGGCTGACCCGGATTCACATAAAGGAGGTTGTGAGATTACATGGAGTGCCAATATCTATTATCTCGGACAGAGATAGTAGGTTTACGTCTCGATTTTGGCTGTCGCTACAGAAGTCGTTGGGAAATCAGCTCAATATGAGCACCGCCTACCATCCCCAGACCGATGGACAGAGCGAGAGGACCATCCAAACATTGTAGGACATGTAAAGGGCCTATGTGATAGATTGCGGCAAGGCTTAGGATGCCCACCTGCCACTAGTAGAATTCTCATAACACAATAGTTATCACACAAGTATCAAAGTTGCTCCTTTTGAGGCCCATTATGGATGAAAATGTCGATCACCTCTCTGTTGGGCTGAGGTAGGAGACACCCAACTGGCAAAGTGAAAGGTATCAAATAACACTCTCATAGGACCTGAGATCATCCGAGAAACAACTAAGAAAATCGTCCAGATCAGAGCACGACTCCAGGCATCTCGAGTCCGATAGAAGAGCTACGCAGACCAAAGGCGAAAGCCTCTGGAAATTCAAGTAGGAGATTGTGTGCTGTTGAAAGTCTCTCCCTAGAAACGGATGATACGATTCCGAAGGAAAGGAAAGTTAAATCCACGATACATCAGACCATTCGACATCCTTGCCAGGATCGATCCGGTAGCTTACAAGTTGCAGTTACTACCAGAACTCAGCAATGTAAACCCTGTCTTTCACGTGTCAAACCTGAAGAATTTCCTAACGGACGAAACTCTCGTTGTTCCACTTGACAAGATTGAGGTGAATGAAAATCTCATGTTCGTTAAGGAACTGGTTGGAATCATGGATAAAGAAGTGAAACTTACAAAACAAGGCCGCATCCCGATTGTGAAGGTTCGATGGAGTGCCAAACGTGGACCCGAATTCACATGGTAACACAAGGATCATATGATGCAAAAATACCCCCATCTCTTCTCTAGATCTTAAGGATAACTTTTGAAAGAATTTTGGGATGAAATTCCCTCTAATGGGGGGATGATGTCACAACTAGCAAATTAGGGTTAAATTTTCTATCCTTATACAAGATAACTTCTTTGTGTAACCTTGTAACACTACGTTTAGTGTAAATCAAACTTAAATACTATTTAAGTTATACATCCAAAAATTATGATTTAAGTCGAAACCACCTCGTATAGCCCAAAACCTAATCCAATAAGCTAAGGCTACTCAAATTTGGGCCTTAGCTCAAGCTTCCTCGGCCCAAAACCCCTATTTGGGCCAAGACTCTCTTATTGGGCCCTAATGGGCCGATAGCCTTTCCAATTGGTCCTTTTGACCGAAAACCCTCCTTTGGGCTTCGTAATGGGCCGAAGGCTCTTAATGCACTTACATTGGACCATGAAATTTATTCTTAGACCCTAATGGGCCCTTTTGGGCCGAAAGCTTTCACATAGAATCTCATTGGGATGAAGACCATTCTTTGGGTTCTAATAGGCCTAAAATCTCTATTGGGCCCTCTCAGTAAACCAAAAATCTTTATTAGGAAAATTTCATGCCCTTTAGGCCTATTATTGGACCGAAACCCTTCTTGGGCCCAAACTAAGCCCAAGAACACATACAAACCAAAAAACTTTAGTGGGCCTAAGGTGTTTTCGGCTACTCTTGAAAAACCGAACCCGTTTTCTCTCTCTTCCTTAGGCCGATCGATTTTATAAAAAAAGAAAAAAAATGGTGGATAATAAATGTGAAACCTCACGTTTACACCACATATAACAATGTCAATTATCTTGCATGCATCTAGGAAGAGAGCTTTGTCCAACATATTCCCAAGCACCACCCACCCCTCCCCTCTCATAATCGGCCAAAGCCCCTGCCCCTCCTTCCACTCTCATTCAAACTTCACATTCTCATATGATTTTCTCTCAAGTTCTATTGTTCTCTCAAGGAAAATTTTGAGCTCTACATCATCAAGGATCGATCTTAAAGATTCTTGGTAAGTCCATGTTAAACTTCATAGCCTTGTTCCAATCTCAAACTAAAATCTTTCCTCTTACAACTCTATTTTCGTGTATAGTCTCTTAGAACATCCATAACTCCAAGAATATCCTCAAGAAAGCAAGCTAGGACTGAAAACCTTTCTCTATCTCCCTCTACATTTCAAAAAAGCTTTATACCCCTTATTTTGTAGTTTTCTTTCTTTTGGGGGAGGATACAAGTCTTCTATTGTGTAAAATCTTTGTATATTTGCATGTATTTGTGTGTATGTATGTATGTGTGTGTAAGAGTGTGATTGTTTCATGCTAATACCCTCAAACTCGAGACTTTGTTAAGTCTCAAGTTGTTGCGACAAAGTTTATCTTGGTGAAATGTCACTTGTTTTAGTGATATGCTAAAGATGAAATAACTTACTAAGTGAAAGTGATTTTCATGTAATGTTTTTCAAAAATCACAAAATATGTTCAAGAAAAATTTGAAACAATTTTTGGCTATGAAAGTTGGAAAAATGGTAAACATGAAAATTTACACACAAAATGGTAAAATTTTGAACACATAATTTTTTACTACAAGCATTTGTAAAAAAAAAATGGGTTATTTATGATAAGTGTGGTAAAAATGGGTCATTTGTGATGATTATGGTAAAAATGGGTTATTATGATAAATATGGTAAAAAGGGGGTTATTTATGACAAATGTAGTAAAAATGGGATAAACTCACCTTTCCACAAAATTTGTATAAATACATAAAATAAAATGAAATTTTTGAGTTTGATGTATATTGTGGAAAAACCGAGATATGTAAAAATTATTATTGTTATGGTGAAAAACCTAAAGTAATATGTTGTTTTTACACAAAATGTTATGAATATATTAGTCCATTTTTGAATATTTATAAAAATAATTTATAAATAAAATTACTCAATTAATGGACTAAAAGACTTTTACGACACAAAAAATTTGCGTAAATTCTGTTAAGGCTCTTATGAGACACTCCTTCGCCGTACCTATTTAACGTACTCCGTAAGTCCTGTAGTTATAACCAGATTCTTCTAGAGTGAGAGCGGGATATTTTGTATAGATCTATATGGAGTTGACATCCCCACACCTGAGCTGTTCGCTACAACTAGACAGGCCAGTATAGGGTGACAATTATCTTATTAGAAACTCATTCCTGATGAACGTCAAGACAGACGCTTTAGTCACATTAGTATGGTTGTAACGACTCACGTAGAGAATAACATTAATATTTTGAAGTTACGCTATATTTTTTACACTCTACTATTTTTTTATAAAACATGAAACTATCTTTTGGCTGTTTTGTAAACAATTTTCACCACTCGGGTCTTAGGGTTTTCAGACCACAACTCTTCGTATGACAGAAAATATAGGAATTTTTGGGAACACTTTCATTATAATTTTAAACAAGGAAAAACAAAGAACACGCATGCAATTATACATGATTTGGAACGAGATTCACAAACCATTTTTTATAGAAAATATTGGATTTTCTGCAGTTTTACAAACTATTACAAAGTTTTCTTAACAATATGCTTATGAACTCACCAACATTCTATGTTGACGCTTTTCAAAATAACTTGTATTCTCAGAGATTCAGTAAGCAAGTTTTGCAGCTATGGATTTTGGATAATTGTTGTATTTTTGAAACATTATACATTGTGTTATTTTTTGATGTAATTTCATGAACAAATTCAAAGTTGTAAACAATGCAAGTTGGTATCTATAATGTATGATATTTGGTTTCTATGTTTCATTTATAATCAATTGTTATGATATTACAAGATGAAGTCACTAGCCCCTGGACATTTCTGCCGTCCCGGTTTGTGGGTGTGACACATTTTTGGACCATTTTCTCATTTAGCATCCTACTTTGCCTAAAATGTGTGTTTTCTCAAGTTTTAGTATGTCATGTTAGTAACTTTTCTGGTTCTAACATGTTTTCAAAGAAATACAAATATTTAAATATTAACGTATGTTTCATTATTTTTTTATGTCATTTTGATAATTTTACTCTTTTTTAAAATTAGGTAAAAAACTTTTTTCTCAACCAAAACTTGCCATATTTTGGCTAAAACTTATATCTCATATTTTATTAACTTATTCTAAGTCAATTTCATTGAATTTGTTTAAAAATATCAAATTCGGAGAAAAAAAGTCAACTGATCATTTTTAAAACACCAATAGTTAGCATGTAGCTAACTTTAAACTGTTATAACTATTACATTCGATCATCAAATCAAATAAAGTGACTTGTTGCACCGTCCTCTCATTCCTAACTACATTTTTAGCTCAAGAATCAATTGATATGGATATGTATAACTCAAGTTATGCAGCCTTAAAGATGGCATATGAATACTTTAAATACGCATATCTCATTCATATCAAGTCGGATTTGGTTGATTTTTTTTTCTATGTGTTCTGGGTTGTATCGACGGCAAATTAGAACAAAGAATCAACTAATTTTTTTTTTATTTACGATATAGTTAAACAATATCAAGCATAGGGTGTTTAAATTATTTTACTAAAATTGTACACTTACATTTCTTTAATTTAAAGATGGAATTCATAATTTTTGTTCCATTCTTCCTTATATTACTTGTAATTTAACCATTTTTGTCCAAGTTCCACATCCTTGATTTTTACAAGAAATAGTTCCAGTTTTTATGCAAGTGGACACCATCACCAATGATTACTAAAAATAGTATACTTGATACAGTTAGAATATACATGAAAAGTAGTCTTGGTTACAGTTCCTGATTTCTCCCCAATTCCTATAGCAGTTAAAGAGCCTGGTAAAGTGACACGATTAATGATGCTTTAACAAAAAAAAATTTAAACTTGAAATGATCATAAAAGGACTAAACTTAAGAGTACATACAAACTTCTTTACTTGTGTAGGAAGCATGGTCCTTATGTATGTTGAACGGCCCTATGAAAGATATTGAATCCATTATAATATTTCTGATAAGAATTCCAAAATTCTACCAAGACACTAAGATTTCCAAGAAGCGTTGATGGATCTTAAACTTGTTATAAATCCTATGTCTAGAAAGGGATATCATATGGAGTCACATTGGTTGGAAATCCCTCATCTACACAGTAGTACAACAAATATAAGAAACTTCAAGTGTATATATTTCAAAGGAAACTATGAAATTTAGTAAAATACAGGAAGAATACGATGCATAAAAGATCATATGACACATAATCTTGTTTCTAATATAATCTTATCATTCGAACAACAATCCAATAAAAAGAGTAATAATTAATTAAAGGAATCAAAAGAGACGTAAATTTATGTCAGAGGTGAAATCTTACAACCCCTGGAAACATACCAATATATTAGGTGAGTAGGAGGTAGGGAAACCACCCTAACTGAAAAAAAAAATCAAAAAGATGATTAGTGATCATATATATATATATATATATATATATATATATATATATATATATATATATATATATATATATATATATATATATATATATATATATATATATATATATATATATATATATAGTATTTCTTCATATCTGAATCGCATGTGATTCATATGTTAATCACATGAAAGTCACATATGTATTTTTGTGATTGCTTTCGCATCAATAATTTTTTTTTTTAATTTTCAAGTAGATTTGGAAGAAATTGTGGTGAATATTGAAGAGGTAAAAATGATAAATTGAAGAAAATAAGAAAATATTGACATGAAGACATGAAATTATAAAATAATATTCATATAAATCCTAAAAAAAGTTACAAACAATTAAAAAACTCACTAACTAACACCACCCACCACCACTACCTTCCACCCATCACCACCACACTCCACCATCTCTCATCACCAACCCCCACCAACAACCACCTACCACCCACCACCCCTAACTACCCACCACCCACCACAAACACCACCCGCCACCACCACCACCACTACCTGCCACCACCGTCACCACCCAACCACCACCACCACCCACCTCCACTACCCAACACCACCCAACACCCATCACTACCCACCACCCATCACATTACGCACCACCCACCACCACCCGCCACCACCCACCATCCACCCATCTACCATAACTATCACCCACCACCACCATTACCACCCAAGCACCACCACCCGCTACCAGCACCCATCATCATCACCCAACCAACACCACCTACCACCACTACTTACCACCCATCACAACCACCCTCCACCACCACCCACCATCACCACCCATCACAACCCACCACCACCAAGCAACACCCACCACCTATCACTACCCACCATCCATCACCACCCGCCACCACCACCACCACTCACCCATCACATCTACCACCCATCACCCACCACCATCATCAGCACCCAACCACTCCCACCCGCTACCAGCACCCACCTCCACCACTACCACCACTACCATCACTACCCACACCCACCCACCAAAACCACCACCCATCACTATCACCACCACCACCCACAACCAGGCCACCTCCACCACCCATCATCACCACCCGCCGCCACAAGCCCCGCCCCGCCTACAAAAACCACCAATAGTCGCCACCAACCACCACTATCCACCAATGACTACCACCCGTCACCATCACTTACCATCACCACCCGCCTCCACCACCCATAACCACTACCATCACCCACTTACACCACCCGTTACCAATACACGCCACAATCACCCCCACCCACAACCACCGCCCGAAACACCCACTTACACCACACGTTACCACCACCACCCACCACCAATAACCACCACCCACCACCAACATCACCACCCACCATCACCACCTAACCACCACCACACACGACCACCACCACACACGTCCACCACCCATCACTACCCACCACCCATCATTACCCAACACCCACCACCACCCACTACCGCCCACCACCACCATCATCCACCTCCACCACCCGTCATCATCACCCAACCAACACTACCTACCACCACTACTTACCACCCATCACACCACCCTCCACCACCACCCATCACTACCAACCACCACCACCCACCTATCACTACCCATCACCCATCATTACCCACCACCCACCACCACCCGCCACCACCACCACCCACCCACCACAACCACCCCAACCACCACCCACCACCACCACAACCACCAACCATCATCACCACCTAGCCACCACCACCCACCTCCATCACCCATCACCACCATCAGCCACACCCACCCACTAAAACCACCACTCATCACTATCACCACCACCACCCACAACCACGTTACCTCCACAACCCATCATCACCACCCGTCGCCACAAGCCCCACCCCTACCTACAAAAACCACCACTCGTCATTACCAACCATAATTATCCACCAATCACTACCACCCATCACCACCCGCCTGCACCACCCATCACCATCACCACTACCCCCAACCACCCACTTACACCACCCGTTACCACCACCAGCCACAACCACCCCCACCTACCACTCACCAAGACCACCACCACGCATCAACACCACCCGAAACCAACAAAAACATCCCCACCACCACCACCACATGTGATTATATGTATGCATATGATTTACATGGATACGATTCGTTTTTGTCTAAATAAATCATATGTGACTAGATACCTTTTATCACATATGATTAAATACACAAAATTAAAAAAATGTATATTATCCACATAAATCACATGTGATTAGACATATATAATCACATCTTATTATACGTTTTAATCACATATAATTTATGTGAACAACATGCATTTTCACATTGTTGATTCGTTAGTTGTTCTCTTATATTTAATCACATGTGATTATATGTATGATGTATCTAATCACATATCATTTATATTGACAAGATTCATTTTCACATTTTCTCTTCAACAAATTTTTTTTATGTTTTTAATCACATGTGATTTATGTGGACAATATTTATTTTTGCGTCGATTCAATAATTTCTCATGTATTTAATCATACATGATTAATGTGGACAAGATTCGTTTTTGTTCATATAAATCATATGTTATTAAATACATATAATCACATGTGATTATACACAAAAAAAAAAACTATTGAATCGAGAAAGCGAGATTGAATTTTGTCTATATAAATCTTTTATGATTAGATACGTATAATCGCATGTTATGGTTTTCCATTCAATAGTTGGTCACCTGTATTTGATCACATTTGATTATATGTATTTAATCACATATGATTTATATGGACAATATTGATTTTCATGTTTTCGACTCAATATTTAGTCTCATGTATTTAATCAAATGTGATTATATGTATTTAATCACATATGATTTATGTAGAAAAAAATATATTTTCGCGTTCTTGATTAAATAATTGTTCTCATGTATATAATCACATATGATTCAATTTATCTAATTACATAGCATTTATATAGACAAAATTCACTTTTGAGTTTTAGATTCAATAATTTTCTCACGTATTTAATAACATATGATTAAAATTATCTAATCATATGTGATTTATATGGACAAAACTGAATCGATGTTGTCTGTATAAATCATATGTAATTAAATACATATATTAACATATTATCAAATATACGAGAACAAATATTGAGTCAAGAACACAAAAATGAATATTGTCCACATAAATCATATATCAATTGATATAATTATATTTGATTATATCAATTTAATCACATATGATTAATGTGGTAAAAGAACAACTATTGAATTAAGAATACAAAATTAAATCATGTCTACATAAATCAGACGTGATCAGATACATATAAGCACATGTGTATTTAGTAACATGTGATTATATGTATTTAATCACATATGATTTATATGGACAAAATTTGTTTTCGCGTTCTTGATTCAATATTTGTTCTCATGTATTTAATCACAAGTGATTAAATGTATTTAATCAAATACGAATAAAATGGACAAAAAACCATTATTGAATTGAGAACGTGAAACTGAATACTGTCCACATAAATAATATATGATTAAATACATATAATCACATGTGATTATATTCACCCAATCACATATTATTTATTTGGAAAATTTTCATTATTTCTTTCTCAATTCAATAGTTGTACTCATATACTTAATCACATGTGATTATATGTATCAAATCACATATGATTTATATTGATAGTATTTGTTTTCACATTTTTTATTCAATATTTTTTCTCATGTATTTAATCACATCTGATTGTATGTATATAATCACATATGATTAATGTGGAAAAACAAAAATTGTTGAATGGAAAATGTGAAAATGAATCTTGTGTACATAAATTATATGTGACTAAATGTACAAGAACAACTATTGAACGACAATGTGAAAACGAATATTCTCCATGTATATCATATATGATTAGATACATATAATCTCCTGTAATTAAATACAAAAGAACAACAACTGAATCGAGAATGCGAAAATAAATATTTTCCACACAAATTCTATGTGATTAGATATATGAAATCACATGTGATTATATGCATTTAATCACATATGATATATGTGGACAATATTTATCTTTGTGTTCTCGATTCAATAGTTGTTCTCGTATATATAATCTTATGTGATTATATATATCTAATCACATATGATTTATATAAACATCATTACTTTTTGTCCGTATACATCATATGTGATTAGATACATATAATCACATGTGATTAGATGTATTTAATCACATATGATTACAGTTGATAAAGAACAATTATTTAATCGAGAATGTGATAATGAATCTTATCCACATATATATATTATTGGATATATGTATCTAATAAAATATGATTTATATAGACAACATTATTTTTGGTCCATATACATCATAGGTGATTACTTACATATAATCACATGTGATTAGATGTATTTAATAACATATGATTAAAGTTGATAAAGAATAATTATTGAATCTAGAATGTGATAATGAATCTTATCCATATATATATATATATATATATATATATATATATATATATATATATATATATATATATATATATATATATATATATATTTGACTGGATACATATAATCACATGTGATTATATGTATTTAATCAAATATGATCTATGTAGACAATATTTATATTTGCGATTTCAATTGAATAATTGCTTTTGTGTATTTAATCACATGTGCTTATATGTATATAATCACATATGATTTGAGGTCGACAAGATTCATTTATTCCTTCTCGGTTCAGTAGTTGTGCTCATGTACTTCATCACATGTGATTAAGCATATAATCTCATGTGATAAAATACATGAGAACAACTATTGAATCGACAAAGTGAAAATGAATTGTGTCCACGTAAAGCATATGTGATTAGATTCATATAATCACATGTGATTAGATGTATTTAATCGCATATGATTATTTTGGATAACGATTTGTTTTTGTGTTCTCGGTTCAATTTTTTTTATCATGTATATAATCACATGTGATTGTATATATCTAATCACATATGATATATATCGACAAGATTCATTTTTTTCAAATAAAATGATATGTGATTAGAAACATATAATCACATCTTATTAAATGTACTTAATTACATATGATTAAAGTGGAAAAAAGACAATTATTGAATCAAGAATGCGAAAATGAATCTTAGCCACATAAATCAAATGTGATTAGATACACATAATCACAAGTTATTATATGTATCTAATCACATATGATTTATGTGGAAAATATTCATTTTTGTGTTCTCAATTCAATAGTTGTTCTCGTGTATTTAATCACATGTGATTATATGTATCTAACCACATATGATTTATGTGAATAAGATTCAAATTCGCGTTCTCAATTAAATATTTGTTATCATGTATTTAATCATATGTCATTTTATAAATTTAATCACATATGATTAATATAGACAAAGAACAACTATTGAATCGAAATCACAAAAATGAATCTTGTGCATATAACTCATATGTGATTAGATCATATAATCGCATGTGATTTCATAAACGAGAACAATTAGCGAATCGAGAACACAAAAATGAATCATGTCTGCATTTCACACTAAAAAACAAACTACAATTTGTATTTCCTTGTCCACACTACTGGATTAGGGTATACGTAAACAATATCATAAAACAAGTAATGCCTACATAATAGGAGAGTTAATGAAACTCGCCTCCTTGAACATGAAAATCATCTAGCATGAGCAAGATGGATCTTTTGCTTTCTGAGAACCTACACAACAATCATAACATTATTTAGCTTGTGCTTTGTTGTATTACTCTTATAAAACTTATGTATATAGTTTCTTTTTTTCTCTTTGATTGTAGTACTCTTTTGGGATCTGTTTTCTTACCTTTCAACCCATTCTTAAATTTCGATACAATAATATTGGTAAACTTCCCTCTTTTATATTTTCAAAAATATAAAGATCTCGTTCTAATGATTTTGGTTGATTTTATAGTAAATTTACAAGTTAGTAACTTTAAGCTGTCACATTATGGACCACTCAACACTATTGTAATAAAATGTACCAATCTACTAAGAATTACATCAAACGCTTTATATGTGGGAAATTATACATTCATATCTAACTACAAGCTTTGGAATTTTGGCATTTGGAGTTCTGATGAATTTATTATGATTTTTTTGAAGAGAATGCATGAAATATATGACAACACGGACCAAACTTAGAAGATTGCCAATTTTACCCCTCAAGGATTTGGAATTTCGAAATGTTATTCAAAGTTTAAAGAAACTAGACATAATAATATTTCAAGAAAAATAAGTCTCATGATTTTTAGATTTTCCTACTGATTTGCACAAATTTTAGAAGTTGGAGGACATATTTGGGAAAATTGATCATAATAGCTTTTAAATCACTTTTGGTGTTCTATTAAGTACTTAATGCTTAAGCCTTAAGTTTATCACTTTTAACATTATTGTTGGTTACTCATTAGGATATTGGCTTAATGAGGGTTCAAAGTTAAGAATTTTCACATAAATTGCCACTTTTACACTTATTAGGTTCTTTCAGACAATATGACAAACACCTTGTGTGCATGAAATCCTATAGTGATCATTAACTCTCTAATAGACTCCAATCCATCCCCTAGAGCTTACTATTTTCATTTATCATTGACACGAACAATTAACTTAAAGAAGAAACGATTTGTGATTATAAACGGAACGATGTCAGATTTCACAATATCATGAATCTGACTCATAATTCGTTCAGATCCATTGTTTTCCTGATCAGAGTACAAATCAAACTAGAATGTGCTAATGAGAGAGAGAGAGAGAGATAGAGAGAGAGAGAGTAGTGATAGTACCTTTGGAAGATCAGATTGTTTATCATACCACCACTTGCTTTTTAGCTCCCAAAATCGAAATCACGCAGTCAAATCTCCCCAATTTTACCTCAGACGCGACAACATTCATTCCGGTTGACATTTCTCCAGATTCTTGATTTGTATCATGGAGACCGCGAATCAGATCTAGTGCCTTCAACTTCAAATACAGATTTGAAGAAACAAGGTATGATAGGTGGTTCAGATGAGACGAGGAGGTGAAGCAGATTCCTAGAGAGCGGAGAAACGAGGCTTTCAACAGTGGTCCGACAGTTAGATGGCCGACGGCGGAGGTATGGCAGTTCTGGCGGCTGTCCGGTGCTCTTACTGGTGGTCCGGCGAAATTTAAAAGACGTACTAACGTATATTGGTAGGGTGGTGTTGGGGTAGGTAGTTTTTATTTGTTTATAGTAAGATTTAAAGTAGTGGGTTAAAATTGTTCTCAAATGTTCTCATTGGAACATAACTATATATATATATATACATATATATATATATATATATATATATATATATATATATATATATATATATATATATATATATATATATATATATATATATATAGGGGTGAGATCGGTTGAGAAATCGTAGTTTCCTGAGAACCCGAGAACTAAAAGTTGAGTGTTAGATCAAAAGTAATTCATTAAGGACATGATCGTCATCTTACCAATCTCATTTAATGCTTAATTTTTTTTGTGTTACTTAATGTATTACTATAAATGTCCAAAAATTTACATCATAAATCAAATTTTTAGACTTTTTTAAAAATATTATTTTTTGTTTTTTTTAAATGCAAATTTTTTATTTTTTTTTGTAGAAAAATGAATTTTTAAAAAATAATTGAAAAATATATATTTTTTAAAACTGCAATTTAAATTAAACTGCATTTTAAAAAAAACTGTAATTTTTTTAAAAAAACTGCATTTTTAAATAAAAAACTACATTTTTTTCAAAAAAAACTACAATTTTTTTAAAGAAAATTACATTTTTTTCATTAAAAGAACTTCAATTTTTTCAAACAAAACTGCATTTTTTTTTAAAAGTAGATTTTTAGGTGCATATATGCATTTTTTTTTTCAAATGCATGTATGTATATTTCTTATAGTATAATATTCGTAAGTAAATCACAAAAAAAATATCATTTTTATTAATTAATCTACAAACATAATAGTACAAGTATTTTATTCGATACAAAATAAAATATAAAAAATGAAAAAATGCTACAAATTTTAAAGTGTTTTCATGCCTTTGTGTCAATATTTCCTAATTTTCTTTAATTTATCATTTTTCACCTCTTCAATATTCGCCACAATTTCTTCCAAATCTACAAGAAAATTAAAAAAAAATGATTGATGTAAAAACACTCACAAAAATACATATGTGATTTTCATGTGATTAACATATGAATCACATGCGATTCACATATGAATCAATGAGATTCACATATGAATATCATTTACATATGACATCATATGTAAATCACAATTAAATCACTTGCGATTCACATATAAATCTAATGCGATTTACATGTGAATCACATATGATTTATATGTGAATCGCATGTGATATACATGTGAATCAAACGTGATTAGTATGTGATTTACATGTGATTTTCTTGTGAATAACATATGAATGTGTACATCTATATGTAATTCATATGTAACTCACTTGTGATTTACATGTGAATCACATAGTATTCATATAATTTACATGTGATTAATATGTGAATCACATGTGATTTACATGTGAATCACATATGATTTACATGTGAATCACATGTGATTTACATGTGACTCACATGTAAATATATGAATCACATCCAAATTAATACAATGGATCTTATATACGGCAAAAAAAGATAAAAATTGAGACTACACACCTGAAATCCAAATTAATGTTAGGGCATCCAAATACAATTCATAAAGCAGTTGTAGGAGAACATAAAACTTGTTCATAAAAATCATTAAAAAAAACTAAGAAATTTGAAATTAATTGAGACTACACACCTGGAATCCAAATTCATGAAGCATTGCATTGACATTAGGCTTTTTTAGCATTCCCAGAATATCAAGAATAACCTTCAAATGACTTATATGAATAAGGCTTCAAATAACAATATTATAGCAACAACAAAAGTCAAAATGAGCCTATATTAGGTACCAAGAATATCGAACAGTGGGAAATAGCAATATATTACCATTTGACACAAAAGCATGTATAAAGGTTTTACAAACCATGTACAAAAGCATGTAACAATAGTTATTTTTCTACAAGAAAATTAAAAAAAATAATGATTGATGCAAAACACTCACAAAAATACATATATCATTTTCATGTGATTAACATATGAATCACATGCGATTCACATATGAATCATATGTGATTCACATGTGAATCAAATGTGATTTACATGTGAATCACATATAATTCACATGTAAATATATATAATTTTTTCTCGTACCTTGTAAAGTCAATAAATAAAAGTATGAGGCTAGTGCCATTGAATAAAGTTCATTAAAACTCAAATAATTTTAACTCTATAAATATTTGATGAACTTTTAATTACAGATAAAAAATAAAGATAATAAAGTTCATTAAAACTCAAATAAAGAAACTTGAAAATTAAGTAAAATAATAAATGAAAGTTCAAAAATATTTGTGTCATTAAAAGTTACATAAACGAAAATGGGGTATATAATATAAATTCTCATTCCATTCCACGATGGAGTGAAGGAAAAACACCTAATGAAACAATAAAAATAATAAAAATACATTAAAACCCAAATAATTTATGATAAAAATAGCACTTTTTGGTTATTTAAAAATAAATGTAATTGAATTGATGTAATATAAATATTTGTTGAATCATAAATTACATACATAAAAATGGGTTTTATTCAAAATTTTCATGCCATTCTATGATTGAAAAAAAACACCCCCTGACTGAGAAATGAAAATTAGCAAAATGATTCCTTCCGGAATTGTCCATTCCATTCCATTGGGCAAAACAAAACACTACTTGAGTGTATGACCTTAATCACTAGAAATTATAATGAAATGAGTGTTTGATTATAATAAGAAAAAAAAACTTACCATGATCGTTATTGGAGGAAGCTTTGAGTAGAAAACTCCCTTTATTTTTCATTCCAATTATCCTCTTTTTTCCGATAATCTACTAATTTAGAGATTATTTCTTTGCACATGTTTCCAGATGCTTCTAATCATGCCTCCAATTTAGATACCCTTCCATGGTATGCATCATTTTCTTCTTTAGCTTTATCATACACTAATATAGCTTTCTCAAATTCACCCTGTAATTCGTTTGTTTGTTTAACCACAGATCGCATAGTATTCTTTATTACCTCCACCTTTTTCAACAAAGATGCAATCATGTCATCAATCAGTATTTAGAAACTACCAAATTGGTCACCAAGAATTTGGTTTCTAGCATTCAACTTATCCAAAGTGTTTCCAATATATGAACCAATAATAATATCCTCACTATCTTCTGCATTGAACTCTTCAAGCATCCTGATGTCTTTGAGATTATTTCACCATCTGATGATATTAAGAACTGATGATATTATTTCCTCAACTGAATGATGCTCTTAAAACTGTTCTTAATCAAAAATACCCTTTATGTCTTTGAGAACACATTCTATTTCTTTTAATTTTTCGATTTTTTTTTTCTCAAAACTTCTCTTGGACAAAGTGAATAAAGACTCATCTTTTAACAGCACTTGAAGATTTCCTAAAAACCTAGAGAGCTCATGACCCCATTTATCATTACATGTATTTAACTCAGTTTTGAGGGTCAAAATCTCATGTTCAACTTTCTTCTTTTCCCCAACAAGATCAGAAACAGTGTTCTTATGGTACTCAGCTTCATGAATCGACCATTCCTTTAGCAATCTCTACTTTAATTTCCAATACAAATTAGATTTTTATTCCAACATTGTATGGAAAACAAACTAAACTTGTAATTTTCACTAAAAAAAAGCCTAACTCTATAAACCCTAACTCTATAAAATTGTAAACAAATTGATTATAAATTTATGTCAGAAATTGGAAAAGTCAATGAACACATTCAAACAATATACCTTCCAGTATCTCCACTTCCCAAAGGCCTGATATGCTTAAAAATGATGAAGTCCGATGATTTCACCATCTGCAGTGATGTATAAAACAATAAAAAAAAGGTAAACATTGTTAACGTTCAAATCGAACTGAATTATAAAGCTAAGTGTTAAGAGAATCAAATGCAACCACCATTAAACATAAAGTCAGAACTCAGAATCTAGTTTACGAACCTGTAACAAAAAGGAGCTCTGATTCCAATCTCAAACATTGAAATCTATGTTATTAGGTTAATTTACCTAAGAAGCCAGACCTATAATTTGCTAAAATGTCCAAGTAGTGAAGCGAGACCTGATCTCATTGAAATAGAAATGTAGCTGAAGAAATTGGTCGAAGACTTGAACAGCGCCGACACTGATTGAACCTCTGAATCAGGAGGTCTAGAGCGATCGAACCTCTGGTTTATTTATTAGGGCATGAAACTCTGAGAGGGAAGAAGGATGCATCCATCTTGTAGGTCAATCCATCAATCATTGGGGATCTTCATTGGAGATCGGTTTATGATATAATGGATCGATAAGATGGATTTTGTTTCCAGATTAACGGTAGCGGCATTAGGTGGTGGAAATCATGGAGGAAATCAGTGATTGAGGTAGATCCAGGGAAGAGGGGTGATTAGGTGAAGAAGATGATGTGTGTGTGTGTGATAGAGAGAGAGAGAGATAGAGAGAGAGAGAGAGAGAGATTTAGTCTGGAGAATTAAAAGAATTATTTTATTCCTAAATGCCCCTTAATTCATTTGAAAATCATATCCATGTGTCTTATTTTGTCTATGTATTTACAAAAAATGCCACAGTGCATCTCCGCCATCCTTTTTTTATCCAACGCTCCACTTTTAGTTCTCGAGAAACTATGGATTTAACAAGAAACCATTTTAAACCTTAAAACCAATGAACAAATGTTTTGTCAACTTTTAGAGCAATTTTTTCATAAAAAAAACCCAAAAATATGGTATTCATAACTTTTTATATTCCATCCATTGATATCAAATTTGATTAAAAAATAAGTAAATGAAAATAAAATTAAAAAATTGATATGTTAAAATTTACACTGTGAATCAAATTCACACTGTGAATTTATGTAGATTCATATAGTGAATTTATATAAAATTAATGATTTATAGTGCAATTTCACAAAGTGAATCTTAAAAGATAAAAAAAGTAAAAAAAAAATATCAAATTTGATATCAAGGGAAAGAAGATAAAAAGTTATGAATCTCTATATTTTTAGATTTTTTTCGATAAATAATAAGGTCTAAAACTTGAAAAAATCATGATTCCTTGGTTCTATGTTTTTAAAATGGTTTCTGTTCATGAAGAAGAAGGACGGGTCGCATAAGATATGTATCGATTATAGGGAGTTGAACAAGCTAACGGTGAAAAACTGTTATCCGCTCCCGAGGATCGATGATTTGTTCGACCAGCTTCAGGGTGCATCTTGGTTTTCCAAGATTGATCTTTGGACGGGGTACTATCAGATGCAGATTAGGGATGAGGATATACCATAGACAGCTTTCAGAACTCCATATGGTCACTACAAGTTTGTGGTGATTCCATTTGGGCTCACCAATGCCCCAGCAGTGTTTATAGGATCTCATGAACAGGGTCTGTAGGCCGATGTTGGATCGGTCTGTGATCATCTTTATTGATGATATCTTGGTCTATTCTAAGACCAAGGAGCAACATGAGCAGCATCTAAGGAAGTTATTGGAGACACTGAGGACGGAAAGGCTTTATCCCAAGTTCTCAAAGTGTGATTTCTGGTTATGAGGTGCGGTTTTTGGGGCACATCATCAACCAAGAGGGTATTTCGGTTCAAGGTTGAGGCGATGATGCAGTGGGAAGTACCAAAGAATACATATGAGACTCCTAGCTTCTTGGGTCTAGTGGGGTATTATCGGAGATTCATCCAGGATTTCTCTAAGATCGTCGTACCATTGACCCGTTTCACCAAGAGGGATATGACTTTCCGGTGGGGCCCAGACCAGTAGTTGGCTTTCGATACCTTGAGACAAAGGTTATGTGAGGCCCCGATTCTAGTACTACCTAATGGGTTGGATGACTTGGTAGTGCATTGTGATGCATCGATCTACAGGTTAAGGGCTGTTTTGATGCAGAGGGGACATGTGATCGCGTACGCCTCAAGGCAGTTGAAGCCTCATGAGGCGACTAACCCCCCTCATGACCTGGAGTTGGGGGCAGTAGTTTTTGAACTAAAAATATGGAGGCGTTACTTATATGGAGTACGGTGCACCATCTATAATGACCACAAGAGTTTGAAGTATTTGATGGATCAGCAGAACCTCAACATGTGACATAGGAGGTGGGTGGATGTACTGAAAGATTATGACTGTGAGATCTTATACCATCCAGGGATGACCAATGTGGTGGCCGATGCCTTGAGTCGCAAGGCGGTGAGTACTCCGATTAGGGACATCTGTTTGAGAATGACGGTGATTTCTCCATTGATAGATATGTCAATGAGGCTCAGGTGGAGGGTTTGAAGAAAGAGAACTAGAAAATAGATCGGATTCAGGGCCAGTTTCAATTGTTGGTACGGGATAGTCGGGGACTCTTGACAAAATGTGGTCGGGTGTGTGTGTAACAGTGTCTGGGGGAGTGAGGAAGAAGATATTGGAGGAGGCACACAAGTCCAAGTTCTCTATACCTCCGGGGGCTACGAAGATGTATAGAGATCTGAGGCTGAGTTACTGGTGGCCCTACATGAAGCGGTAGATCGTCTAGTTTGTGGAGCAGTGCTTGACCTACAGGAATGTCAAGGCCGAACATCAATGGCCACGTGGCAAGGTTCAGTTGCTACCCATTCCTATACGAAAGTGGGAATAGATAACCATGGACTTCATCACAAAGTCACCAGGGATAGCAAGGGTGTGGATGCCATATGGTTCATCGTCGACAGATTGACGAAGAGTGCCTATTTTATTCTGATCTCTAAGAGCAAATCTGCTAAGATATTAGCATATATTTATGTACGAGAGGTGGTGGCTAGGAACAGGGTGCTGGTGTCAGTGGTCTCTGTCCGAGATGTCCAATTTACATCTAGATTTTGGAGGAAGTTCCATGAGGAACTGGGCACACAGTTACAGTTCAGCACTGCATATCACCTCAAGACAGACAGACATAGCGAGGGGACAATCCAGACACTCAAGGATATGTTATGGGCATGCGTATTGGATTTCGGAGGAAGTTGGGATACATACCTCCCACTAGCAGAGTTTTCATATAACAATAGTTAACATGATCATATCGATCTACCCCCTTTTGAGATGTTGTATGGTCGGAGGTGTAGGACCCCGATTTATTGGGGTGAACTTAGGAACCGAGTTACGGGAAGCCCTGAGGTGGTGCTTAAGACTATTGAGTTGATCCAGCAAGTGCACGACAGGATGCGGGTCACGCAGAGTCGTCATTAGAGTTATGCTGACTAGTGTCGCTTGGATCTTGAGTTTCAAGTGGGAGATTTCGTATTGCTGAAAGTGTCACCATAGAAGGGTGCATTTGGTTCTGAAAGAGGGGCAAGTTAGGGCCCTGATATATTGGTATGTTGAGTATTACTGCCCTGGTGGGCAAGGTTGCTTACCGTCTGGATCTACCGGACGAGCTTAGCCAGATTCATAACACCATCCATGTGACTCAGCTTTGGAAGTGTATAACTGAAGAGGTTGCAGTTATATCTTTGGATGACATTTAGGTGGATAAGAGCCTGAAGTACACTGAGAGGCCCATTGCCGTCTTGGATAAGAAAACTAAGGTTCTTCGTAATAAACAGGTGAAGCTTATGAAGGTGCAATGGAAGCACTAGAGGGGCTCAGAATGGACATGGGAGCTGAAGGATGAGATGCGGGAGCACTACCCAGATTTGTTTGCATCAACAGACTTCGAGGAGGAAGTCAAGTTTAAGTGGGGGGAGATTTGTCACGCTTGTTTCAGGTATCATTTATTTCTCTAATATTTAGGGTTTTAAAATTGGACTCGATGAGTTGGGAGCCCTAACTCGTCGATTAGGAATCCTTATGGATGCGAGATGAAGGATCTACTCGACGAGTTGGAAGGCCCAACTTGGTGAGTAGGCACTGGAAAGGAAAACCCTAATTTTTCAGGTTTTGCACCCTATATAAAGAACTTATGGTCCATTTGTGGCCTCCTTCATCGTCTTTATAGTCCAGAAGCAAATCCTAATTGAGCTAACCTTCCATATTGAATGTGTGTAAGTCTTAAGAGTGTGTGTTTGGTGCATTTCTGTAAGATCTCGAAGATTAGAGAGTTTGGAACGAGAAGGAGCTTGTAGATCCACCATCTACCTAGTTGTAGCAAGCATTTGAAGGAAAAAAGTTGTTACCATTATCATTCTCCTATTAGATCTCTCCATTCAAGAGTTAGGGTCTTTTTAGCCCAATTTTGATCCATTTTTGGAAGTTAGGATTGAATTGAAGTTGTAACTTTTAATCTGGACACCTCTAGGCCCCCATAATCATAAAGTTATCAACTTTATCAAGCTTTGGCCCTTCTCCATGCCCTAAACCTATTATCAAACTTGGTTTTAATATTTTAGTCTCTTGAAGCCTTTCATGCACATAAAGTTGGCAACTTTACGTGGTAAGTACACCCTATAAGGCTAGATCTACAATTTGGAGCCTTTGTTTCGCTTAAAAGCATCTGAATAAGAAAAGGGTTAAAGCAACTCTACGAGTTTGATAAGGGTTTTCCTGCTTTCTAGATTCAGAGTGAACTCGGCGAGTTGGTGAGATAACTCGACGAGTAGGTTAAGGTTTTCGTGACCTTCTGGACACTACATGGACTCGACGACTTATTTGGCAACTTCATGAGTTGAGTCGAGTTTTCATAGTTTCTGAGCTCTGAAGGAACTCGACGAGTCAGTAAGTTTTACTTGACGCGTTGGGTCAACATGGATTTTTGGCCTTGGCCATTGACTTTGACATTGACTAAGGGTTGACCAAATTTGACTTCTGAGGGTATTTTGGTAATCTGGGATTTTGATGAGGTTAACCACATGGTGATTGTAGGATGTTGAGTTTGGAGCTGTGAGTCAGGATTTGATCGTACCAGTTCAACATTTCTTGAGAGGTGAGTCTCCTCATCATACCAATGGTTCGAAGGCACCAAGGTCATCCTATTATTGCTTTGTGATGTACTAGTTGATTATATGCTATGTGGTATGCTATTTGTATTTTTGATACTTGCATGAAAGACCGCGGGGGTTTCCCAAGGCACTTGGGTGTAAGACCTTAGAGAGTTTCCATGACATCCTAAGGAAAGACCTCGCGGGGTTCCCTAGGCACTTAGGTGTAAGACCTTGGACAGTTTCCATGGTATCCTATGTAAAGACCTCAGGGGGTTCTCGAGGCCTTAGGGTGTAATACCTTGGAGGGTTTCCATGGCATCATTAGTTAAGAACTCTGGAAGGGGGGGGGGGGGTCCCGAGGTAATGGGCTAACACCCTGTAGGGTTTCCAGGGCACTTGAAGTAAGACCCTGGAGGGTTTCCAAGGCATCCTTATATGTTTATATGCATGGCTGATGTGTTTGATATGGACTATATGATTATGTGTATTATGTGGGATATGCTCTGGGGAACTCACTAAGCATTAGCTTATAGTTTTTTGGTTGTTTCAAGTACTTCAGGATCTAAGGGCAAGAGCCTGATGTGATGGCGCCGCATGTTCTGTGACATCCCCAAAATCACGGACAGAAAAGACCGGTTTGTTTATGCTTTGTTTAAAAATCAGAGTTACATTTTAAATGAAAGTGTTGCGGAATTTGTCCCAAAACAAAAATATGGTAAAGATTTATCAAAAGCATTTCCATAGAAATGTATTTCATTAAAAGACTCGGGATGTCATGTCCGTACAGATCAAAAGCATAAACAGTACAATATAAGCCTTACTACATTATTTCATATCTACAGGCCTATATCCGTAATCCCTCGTCCAAAACATCACACCTATGCTCATGCGCCACTACCTGTAATACATAAAACTGAGTGGGTCAGGCTTGGGAGCCTGGTGAGCACATAGGGTTTTCAACCCACAATAAATAAGTTTATTAATTTCATCAATCAACAATAACCCGATTACCCGTTCCCGTTATCCTCACTTTACGTCCCTAAACACCTATCATAAGGGACCTAGCCTAAGGATCATCATCGGGACGGACACTACTGCTAAGGGGATTCCTCGGCAATAAATGTCCTAAAGGCAACCATGTGGGGGATGGAGTACACCGGTGAACACATCGTTCACAAACACCTACAGGTTGCGAGCCTGCTAGTGTTCCACTCGACTGTCTAGAAGAGTCTATGGTCATCATCTATACTCCGCTAGATGACAGAAACAATAACATCAACATCGAGGCCTCTCATCATTTTATCACACATCACCTATTACATCTACCCATGTTTTACCCCCAACATTTTCGTAGATATAAAATACATATATACAGTTTAAATCATTGAAAACATGTATAACAACGTTCATCCAGCATAGATAGCAAGTAATCAGATAATATGCACACATAGCACGTAATTTATAAAATACTTCATATCTATGTGTAAGCTGAAAGTAACTATGCACTCACTTGATTAGGTGGTGACTCAGCACTCGGACAGCGCTTCGATACTCTCAAAATGATATTCCTTCGATAAAACCTAGTATCGATACCACTAGGGTTTAGTTTAACGATAACCGCGACAAATTAATTAGTCCGAGTACTATTAAGTGTTAATAATACTCATAATAATAGCCCAAATAATTATTTTAAGGACCTAATAACATTCCTATAATTATTTGAAAGCTATATTAAAAATTGCGTAAGCATAGCACACTTATAGCGATTTTTATCGAAAACCAGGACTTAATTGGAGCAGCGTTTCGAAACCGAAAAACTCCTTTTTCTCGGGACTCCGGGAGCCTCGGGGCTTCCCTAGGGTGCTAAGGGGCTTAACTAGGGTTTAAGGGTGGTTTGGGGTTGTAGAGAGAGAAAGAAGTTAGAGAGAGAAGTGAAAAAGGTGTGAAAAATGATGAAGTCTCGGCCTCCTTTTATAATCCTGCGAGGCCTCGGTACGCTGGGCGTACCTCGGACCTACGCGGGGCGTAATGGCTCGGATAAGATCAGCAGGTGGCATCCTCCGAAGGGTGCGACGTGGCTCAAGCTGGACCGCAGGAGGCTAAAGTACGCGAGGCGTTCCGTCCTCGCACGCGGCGCGCAAGGAGAACGCTGGGCGTCCGAAGCGAACGCTGGGCGTCTGAGAGGCGACGTGTCGGCCATCCGAAGCGAGCCGTGATCAGCAAGCGACGGTCAGGATCTTGCCACGTCATCGTTCTAGCATCAGATTTCGCAATTTCACTTTCCAACTTTAAAAATTCGTAACTTTCGCGTACGACCTCTGTTTTCGATGTTCTTTATATCCACGCGAAGGTGGGAACGTACTCTACAACTTTCGTTTAGAATTCGTTGGCTAATTTTGGCTCGATTTTAAATTTTATATTATTAACGGGCCGGGACATGATTGGTCCGTTAAATCCTCATAACTTCTTCATCAGACATCCGTTTTCGCCCATTTTTCTCGTTACGCTACTCTCAACGAGATCTTCGATTCTCGTTTAGGTCGTGTCGGCTAAAAACCGCTCGATCTAATATTCGAATTTCGGGTTGTACACTGCTATTCCGAAATTTCGAAAAATCATAACTTCTTCATACGAAGTCGGATTTGGGCGTTCTTTTTATCGATGTTCTTAGTTTAACATATTCTATGACTTTCGTTTAGATTGCTAAGGCTAAATCTCGCTCTATCGTAAATTCACTATTCATGATTCCCGGTATCGTGCCGGTTCTGTCGTGAAACTTCGATGGGCCATAACTTCTTCGTTATAACTCGGATTTCGGCGTTCTTTATATGTACGGAAACCTTGAGACATATTCCACAACTTTATGTAGAGACATCGGGCTTATCTCATACTTTAATTTTGACGCTTATTTTTATTCTTTATTAATTATACATTTATAATTAAATAATAAACACATAAACACACATAGTTCACATAATACTCAAATATTTCATCTTTATTACTTCAAAAAGAGTTACAAGAGTTGACCTAGACTATTACATTGACAAAAATGCTTAGCCCTGAAAACCCGGGCGTTACATGTTCTCTCTAGCGTTTTGTTTGGGGACATTCTGATTTATGAATAATTTATTTGATGTTATGAATTTTCAAAACAACTATGATTAGGATTTTATAATTTATGGAAATGATTTCGTTATTAAAAAAATGAAAATTTTTATTGAAAATTTGGGTTGTTACAGCTGATGCTGGTTTCTTTTTCTCAAGCTGTAAGTGTCAGTGTAACTTTGCTTTTCATATTTTACATTTCACTGTTTTGCATGTCATTCTTGTTTCAGGTCTTTGGTTATGTCTCCGCTGACTTGAAGATTTAGGTTAAGAGGGTTGAACTAGCCTTAAAGGAGCAAGAGAAGATGTGGAAGGCGACTAACTAGGATTTGTTGAGGAATGTGGAGCTTCTGAGCAAGGAGAAGGCTAAGAAAGAGAAGGAGCATGCGGCTAAGATGGATGATGTCACACCCCCAAACTAGAACGGCAGAATCGTTCGAGGGCGGATGACTTCGAGTGGTATCATAATAGTTGAGTAAATAGAAAAGAAAGAAAACACAACCATCGTAAATATAATTTAAAAAGTTACATTGCTGATTGTAATACATGTTTCAAAAGAAATTACATTATGATGATATAATAAGTTTGAAATTGACGCCTTAGCGTCCCTTCCCTAAAACCTGTTGTTTACTTGTATTACTGAATCCCTGAGAAATAAAAGTAGTTTTGAAAAGTGTCAACAACTAAGTTGGTGAGTTCATAAGCATTTTTGTATAAGAATTGTATGCCTTTTTGTATAAAGTAACTGAGTTTGTTTCTTGAAAATCCAATATTTTCCATAAATGAATAGTAGTTTTAAAAGTTCCAAAAACCGGAATGCATAAGTATTTTCCATACCTAAAATAGTGTACGTAGATTTATACATGTATATATAACCACTAAGGCGTTTGATAACCCCGTAAACCAAATGTTTTAATATTCATGTGAGTTTTATAACCGTACTATTGACCCAGACTGCCTGTAACAACGTTGTTCAGGCGTTGGAATGATATGACGTTTGTAACCCCAGACCTGCCGGTCCAACTGTAGCTAACAGTTTTGGTGCAAGATTGTCAATCCTGTATAGATCTATACACAACGCTCTCCCTACAAGAGATTATGGTTTATAACATAGTACTTGAAATGCGTACTTGAAAGTACGTGAAGTAAATGTCTCACAAAAGTTAGTATCAAATAGATTTACGTATGAAAAGTCCATTTGTCTTGTAAATGTAAGTAATTCCTTTTTATGGTGTTCATATAGTGTAAAATATCATGAATATCTCGTAAACTATATCTATCATAGTTTTTCAAAAGTGTGTTTCATTTGAATGATAAACCTTGGTGTATTACCAACTTTGCATGTAAAGTATAGCATTCATAATAACGTTATTTTACTTATTTAACATTTATACAATTTGCATTTTAACATAATTTTTTCTTGCATTTCACTTGTAATTTATCCCCTAAAATATAGTAAAAACGTGAAAATATAGGGGTATGAACTCACCTACGTACATATTGTTTGTGCTTTCTATTTTACAATTTGCCATTTCGACTATAAATATCTTATTAAATGATTAGGGGTTTTTATTTAAGTGAGTGTTTGAATTCATGGCTCACGAAACTCCTCTCCGCACCACAATCAAAGAGTATGCATGCATAAGCGCTATAGTGGAGAAACGTACTCGTAACCACCGTGGGATCGACTATTGCTTCGTTCTGCACTATTTTGAGCACTCTTCCTATGGCACCAGCATTCCTTGACTTAGGGAAATCTCTCTTGTAGTGCACAGCTTCACCACACCCATAACACGCCTGAACCACACCGACTCCAGGAACTTGGCTGATTAGTCACGTCGATGCCTTACAGAAACGGGTAGTGTACCCTTTCCTGTTGCAGTTATTATAGTGCATCTCCCGACAATTTCCGTTGTGATGGAAATTGCATTTTCTGCACTTTGGTAGGTTTCCAGCATATTGCTTTGCTGGTGTAGGGGTAACAGGAACAACAGTAGAAGCAGTAGCGGCATGAACTGCCACTATTTGTTTTCTCTTAGAAGCTTCTTGTGAAGATTGACTCTTCCTTTTGTTCCAAAAATTCTTGTTGTTGTTGTGTTGCTATTGTTGTCGTTATAGTTGTTCTCTATGGGTTGCTTCGTAACTACAGTCATAAATCCTTGGCAAACACCATGGTCAACGAGGGACTGTGCCAGTTGTTTGGCACTATCTCTCGATCTTCTTGCTCTCTAGAGCAACCATTCCCGGGAAAAGTATTTCTAAGTCACTGAACCTAATGGTATAGGTTGTGATGTCCGAGCCTACCGTAGTAAGGCTCCAAAGCTCTTGCTCGAGCTTCTGTACTTCGCCTCTCGGGAAGTAATCTTGCAAGAACATTTGTTTAAGGTTTTCCCATCCCATGGAGTTAGCCACTACCAGAGTTAGTGACTTGTCGTGGCCATTCCACCACATTAGGGCTCGTTCGGAGAAAGTACAGGCAACAAATTTTACTTTGCTGCCTTCTTGGCATGAGCAGATCTCGAATATTGCTTCCATTTTCTCTATCCATTGGGATAGAGCCATAACTCCTCCAGTCCCATTAAAGGATATGGGTTTGCTATTGGTGAAGTCCTTGTTAGTGCATTCCCTGGAACGACCTTGGTGTTGGCCATTAGTAGAGCTATTTATTCCGCCTCCCCACCCGTTGTTACTCATTTGTACCATCGTTGCTGTAATTGCAGCTGTTACGGCAACCTGAAAAACAATGTTGTCCATTGATGGGGCTGGTGGTGGAGGAATTGGTGGTGGTGTTCCAGTAGTATTAATTCATCGGGGATTCCTTCTTGGTGGCATGATTCTGCCATAAGTTAAAAGACGAATTCTTGATAAGTCTTCAGAAATGATTATGGAAAGTCTTAGTATTATATGCTTTACGTTCCGAACATATCCGAATTTGTAAGTTAATTGTGAAATGGAAACTTACAATAATAAGTACATGATTTCCTTAGTATTTTAAGACCTTAACGAAATACCCAATGAAATAATAAATGCGTGTCAATCTCATTGATATTAATATTCGATACATCGATCAGGAAAATTTGACCTTAACATAGGTGTAGAGTACATTAATGAAAATGGGAAAATTTGACAGCATTCAGACCCTCGAATTTTGTATTCACAATCTGTCGGGTTTACATACATGAAGGACAGAGTAGCACCAATGCTTACTCGATAAGTCTATACATAGCTCAAGAAGTACGCGCTCTACTCCGAGTGGGTGATAAGTTGTGGACCATGGTATGTTGTCATAGAAGTCTGAGCTCGAGCTACTTGATGTTCAGCCTCGATGACGCACCTCTCCATTGCGGCTTGGTTTTTCTGGAATTCCTTACCTCAGATCTAGCAGCGGTAATGTCTTTTTGAATGGAAAAGGTGTGCTCTATTGTTCGATCATGTTGTTTGTCCAGGCGACGAGGACGTACCGCCGTGATTTGGGCAGTGGAACCAACGTCCATGATTTGGTTGGCGTTTACCCTTGCTTGCTCTCCTTGGTTGGCGAAGCGACGAACCATGACAGGGAGTGCCCTGTTAGCCGAACCTCCATTACTGAGGTTATAAAAACCTTGTCTCATGTTGTAGGGGGAGCGTTGTCCTTGTTCCCTGCCTCATCGTTTTAGATCTACAGCCCAGCGGGGAACCAGGCCCTGAAAGTTCCGTCAGAGATTTGGTACTGCCTGGGGAGCATTGTAGACCTCGGGTTCTGACTCAGTGCCTTCATCATTTTCTTCCTCTTCTTCTTCCTCTTCCTCTTCTTCGGGATCCTCTTCTGGATCTTCCTCGGGAACCTCTTCAAGATCCTCTTCTAGATCCTCCTCGACCCAACCTCCATTGCCCTGGTTTTGGTAGTAGGGATCCCTGGGAATATGAAATCATGCTATTTCGTCTAATCAAGAACAGAGATAAGAGAATTATATATAGAATTTGAGTGTAAAGAGAAAATTTTATGATAAGATCTACACCGATTCCTCCTATAATAATCTAGTGTATACGAATTACATACAATTGAGATTGAATGGACCGTTGGATAAGTAGCTTCACTCTAAGCCCACATCCAAACAAGGAAAAGAGCCTACAACAAAATCATAAATCCTAAGTCTATGCAACCTCAATCATGTGTAACCTTAAAGTATTCATTTTGCAATTATAGCCCTGTCAGTGAAGGTTTTTAGTTTTTATAAGCTTAATTTTATTTAATTGATGATCCTAGTCCTAACGAAATGTCAGCGTTTACTCGCTTGTTATAGTTTTTATTGTGTCGTAAACACTCCTATAGTATTTAAATTTTTAAGTTTGATTCTAGTGTTACTTTGGTAAGTTTTTGACTTGTTGCTCACTACGACTATTCTCTGACATACGTTGTTCATATCTCGGATAAATATAGTTGATCATGCTATATTCATCCTAGATCTGATTACATATTCCGAGACTTAGTCATAGTGTCCAACTTGTCTTTATACTTTTGTATAGCTCTAACTATGACATTAAACGGTTGCATGCATGTATTTGTACATTTATGAAACTAACATTTTAATTTAATGAAGTATGGTTGGTGCGTAAACGTTTCGTCAGAGAGTTTTAGTCCCTTTTCATTTATAGTTTGTATATCTTATGTGGTTCGATATACCAATCTCTCACACCCCCAAACCAGAACGACGGAATTGTTCGAGGGCGGATGACTTCATGTAGTATCATAACAGTTGAGTAAATAGAAAAGAAATCAAACACAATCATCATAAATATAATTTAAAAAGTTACATTGCTGATTGTAATACATGTTTCAAAAGAAATTACATTATGATGATATAATAAGTTTGAAATTGACGCCTTAGCGTCCCTTCCCTAAAACCTGTTGTTTACTTGTATTACTGAATCCCTGAGAAATACAAGTAGTTTTGAAAAGTGTCAACAATTAAGTTGGTGAGTTCATAAGCATTTTTGTATAAGAATTGTATGCCTTTTTGTATAAAGTAACTGAGTTTGTTTCTAGAAAATCCAATATTTTCCATAAATGAATAGTAGTTTTAAAAGTTCCAAAAACTGGAATGCATAAGTATTTTCCAAATCTAAAATCGTGTAAGTAGATTTATATATGTATATATAACCACTAAGGCGTTTGATAGCCCTAAAAACCAGATGTTTTAATACTTCATGTGAGTTTTATAACCGTACTATTGACCCAGACTGGCTGTAACAATGTTCTTCAGGTGTTGGAATGATATGACGTTTGTCACCCCGGACCTGCCGGTCCAACTGTAGCTAACAGTTTAGGTGCGGGATTGTCAATCCCGTATAGATCTGTACACAAGTATCACACTCTCCCTACATGAGATTATGGTTTATAACACAGTGCTTGAAATGCGTACTTGAAAGTATGTGAAATAAATGTCTCACAAAAGTTAGTATCAAATAGATTTACGTACGAAAAGTTCATTTTTTTTGTAAATGTAAGTATTTCCTTTTTATAGTGTTCATAAAGTGTAAAATATCTTGTAAACTATAGATATTATAGTTTTTCAAAAGTGAGTTTCATTTGAATGATAACCCTTGATTGATTACAAACTTTGCATGTAAAGTATAGCTTTCATAATAACATTATTTTACTTATTTAACATTTATACATAAAATGTAGATAAAGCATTAGAGACTGTATGTAAAAATTTGCATTTTTAACATAAATTTGTCTTGCGTTTCACTTGTATTTTCCCCTAAAATATAGTAAAAACGTGAAAATATAGGAGTATGAACTCACCTGGTAAGTGTGATGATTTGAAGAAAACGAGACTTTTCTTGGGCAGCACTTCAACCGGAAAAATGGAAAAATTTCTCGGGAGTTTCAGACCTTTGGACCTTCATCGGAGTTTGAATATGTAACCGGGGTTTCGGGGTAGTTTCGAAAGGCTCGAGAGTGTGAAAATATGGGAAAGATGTTGTAAATTAACAAATAAGTTCGGAAGCCTCGCATCCTATTTTTATAGTGGTGGGAACTGACCTCGTACGTTGGGCGTACTCCCGTACGCGGGGCGTACGTCATGCATGACATCTTCGTCAGATACCGGACTTCAGATGGGACGGGCTAGAAGGTAGTAGGGGAGACGTGGTCGATCCGAGGCCGAACATTGAGTACGCTGGGCGTACCCTCGTACGCCATAGCGTACTCCCCCTTGGTTTGTGTGCCCCAATCTTCTAAAATGCGTAACTTTCGCATACGAGCTCCGTTTTTGACGTTCTTTATATCCACACGTAGGTGAGAATATAATCTACAACTTTCATTTAGACATCATTGGCAAATTTTGAATTTATTTTTAAATATATATTTTTAATAGGTCAGGACAGAAAAAGTTTGCTAAAAATTCATAACTTCTTCACCCGATGTTTGTTTTAGTCTATCTTTTTACAGTTGTACTACTATTGTCGAGATCTTCAATTCTCGTTTAGGTTGTATCAGCTAAACGTCACTCGGTCTTTGTTTTGAGTTTTTAGTTGTCTACCGCTACTCCAAAACTTAGAAAAATCATAACTTCTTCATACGAACTCAGATTTGGACGTTGTTTTTATGTACATTCACGGTTTAATGATATCAACAACTTTCATTTAGATACCTAAGGCTAAGAAGTTTTTTATTGAAATTTCGCGTTTTACACTTAACAGTGTTTTACTGATTGTGACGCGGATCTTTGATTGGTCATCTCTTCTTCGTTATAACACATATTTGAGTGTTATTTATATTTCTGAAAACCTTGACTCGATATCTATCATTTTATGTATACCAATTGAGACTTTTGAACATTTCATTTCTAACTCTATTTTTATTGATTTATTAATTCAAAAATAGATTACGCTACTTGACTTAGGTCATTATATTGACTTAAAATATCGGGTTGTCACAAATGAGGTGATTACTGAAACAAAGGCTAGTGTTGTTGTGGCTTTCTGGGAGGCCAAGCTCAAGCTAGCAGAAGAAATGGAGAATGTAGGATCCTAGAACATAGTAGGATGGCATGACGCCTTGGCTAAGTTGACTGGAAAGCTTGTTGATGCTGGTCAGGGTCTTGTAGATAAGAAAAAAGGAGAATAGGGAGAAACCAAGACACGTCCAACTAGGGATGATCAAACCAAACCATAGGTTTGATGTTTAAAAACAATTTTTAAATATTTTGGTTTGTAGACAATATTTCACTCTTCTGGGGGTTGGTGGGTGTCCCAAAATCAGGGCCAGAAAAGACCGGTTTCATTTATGCTTTTTAAATTAATTTCAAAGTAAATCCATTGATTTAAAAGAGTTGCAGAATTGTCCCCAAAACATTACATGATAAAATAAGATTTATCAAAGCATTTCTTAAAGAAATGTATTTTCATTGTATATCAAAACTCAGGATGTCATGTTCCGATACAGACACAAAAGAATAAACAATAAAACATAGACCTTACAGAGTTATATACAACTACAGGTCTATAAAAAAACATCTTCACAAGTTCTCCAGCTTATGCTCTCGCGCCACTACCTGTAATACAAAGAAACTGAGTGGGTCAGGATTGGGAGCCTGGTAAGCATATAGGCTTTTCAACCCACAATAAATCATTATATTTAATTTTCACCAACCAACAATAACCCGATTACCCATTCCCATTATCCTCACTTTACGTCCCTATGACAACAACTATTACAAGGGACCTAATCATGGATTTTTATCGGGACGGACACTACTGCATAGGGGTTTCCTCAACAATGAATGTCCTAAGGAAACCATGAGGGGGATATAATACATCAAATAAACACCCAAGTTCACTACACCTACAGGTTATTGATGGGTTTTATGCATAAGAATAATCCTATGTGCTCATACAAACCCTAATGCTTGGATCTAGGTTTATCTATTGTACATGCTTTGAATCCAATACTTTCAACCCTAGATCTATCACATATAATTCGAAAATAACATCATAAGAACAGATCTAAGTGTTTACCTCTTTCAAATAGCTTGAAATCCTTGCAGTTTCCTTGATCTTGTGCTTAGAGTCACAATTGAAACTCCTCTAATGGTTCAGAAACCCCACAAGCAAGAAGGCAATATGAGAGAGGGTGATAGATGCTA
This sequence comes from Lactuca sativa, assembly GCF_002870075.4. Classification (NCBI taxonomy): domain Eukaryota; kingdom Viridiplantae; phylum Streptophyta; class Magnoliopsida; order Asterales; family Asteraceae; genus Lactuca; species Lactuca sativa. The sequence continues at coordinate 151,484,070 of NC_056630.2, read as the reverse complement.
ATTTCGGCGCTAAGGTTCTCTTGGAATCAAGTGTAGCCGATTTTCAAAGCCTAGGGGTCATATTTATACTATAGGTTGCTAGGGTTTCATTCTAAACCCTAATGGACAGCGTAGCCAGCAAGCAGCCCAAAGAATCTTCTAGAATAAGGCGTTGGATGAAAATATGATTGATCCCCCATCATAATTTTGTTCCCCCCTTAGTCCATTAGGTTTCCCAGCCCAAAACTCAACTATCATACATTTGACAGTTTATGCCCCTTTTATTAATTAATCTCTTTTAGTCACCAAATCAATTCCTAATTAATTTATGACCAATACTAATTAAATAAATATGATTTCTCCTTTAATATGTTATTCTTGTAATATATTAATAAACCATAATATTCTCTCTCTCTCTCCTTAAATTACCTTGTCAAGTTGCTTTGGTGAAGGCAACCCAAAAGGACCACACACAACCGGGTCAAGTACATATCAAATATAGATACGGGCTTAGACACTAATCCAACAGTCTCCCACTTGGATAAGTCTAGTAACTATATCTCACATACGACTTCAGGATCTGATTAGCAATAGTTGCTCTTATACTTCGCTGTCAACTCTCATCAGTAAATTGTCCTTCAGATAAGGGATCTTATAATCCTCTTTTCTAGATATCATGCTGACAATGCTTATTGTCCAACATTTGTCCCTCGATATCTGATTTGTTTGACATAGAATTTAAATGAACACATCAACTTCATTCTGAACAAGCCTGGCACATAAGTCAAACCAAATTATCAAGTGGCCAAGATATCATATTTATTCTCATAGAATAAAAGGAAAAGATTAACTTCGACTCATATGCATCTATTATTTACTAATTAAACCATGCACAACAATGTGTTCTATAACATCAAGTTACTAATGTGTTTACACATTATCAATGTATAACCAACCAGCAAACACCATATCTCTAAGTTTTAAGACTATATGATATTATCGCTTTGCAATCACTCAAGGTAAAACACCATGAAGTGATACCAGCAAGCGCGGGTTTATTCCAATGCTCAAATCATATTCATAATCACTCATGAACTTTTCAACAAACCTTTGCTATGCCCAAAACCTTTTAGACAATCTACAAACAATCTTCATTCACATCTACTTCCAAAATATGAACGACTGTGGACTGTTCGAAAAATCCTATCATTTAGGAAGTGAAAACATGCAAAATTGAAATAATAGATAAATAACCAACACAAGATAGTAGCTTTACTCATAAATAGCACAACTTTATTTATTCATCAAATGTCAAGTACAAATTATCTATTAGACGTTTCCAATCTAATCCAAACTTATATCATTCTTCAGCCCAATGCTCCTAGCGTGCTACAAGTGTTTGACCCTACTCGGTCTCTTTGTAAGGCGATCTGCTGGGTTTTCTTCTGATGATACCCTCTTCACAAAAAGGAGCCCCTCTTATCCCTGATGTCTGATAAAATGGTATTTTTTGTCGATATGTTGAGATCTACCATGATCTCTTGGTTCCTTGGTTAAGGCAACCGCTCCTTCATTATCACAGAAAATTTCCATCGGCTCCTTTATGGATGGCATAACTCCAAGGTCTCCAATGAAGTTCTTCAACCATATAGCCTCCTTTGACGCTTCGCTCGCCGCAATGTACTCTGATTCGCACATTGAATAATCTACGGTCTTCTGTATGGAACTTTTCCAAGTCACTACTCCTCCGTTTAGGGTAAAGACCCAGCCCGACTGCGATCGGTAATTATCCCGATCTGTCTGAAAACTAGCTTCACTATACCCTCATACCCTAAATTGATCACTCCTACTGATGACTAAAAACTATCCCTTGGTCCTTCGTAGGTACTTAAAAATATTCTTAACTACAATCCAATGAGCTCTACTAGGGTTCCCTTGATATCTGCTGACCATGCTCAAAGCGAAGGCCACGTCAGGGCGAGTACAAGTCATAGCATACATGATAGAGCCTACTGATGAAGCGTAAGGTACTCGGCTCATATCAGCTATCTCTGCCTCTGTACTCGGGCTCTGAGTCTTACTCAGCTTGGTATTGCTTTGGATTGGCAACTCCCCTTTCTTGGAATTTTCCATACTAATACGCTTTAGTATTTTATCAAAGTATGTATCCTGACTGGGTCCTATCAGTCTCTTTTCCCTGTTTCATACTATCTGTTGAATCATAAAAGTGACCCTCTTGAACTCAACTACCGCAACCGTCTCCTTACTACCGCAACGGTTCAGCTCCCGCAATCATCTCAGCATCTGGAGTCATCAACTCTTCAGCATCCGCAATCTTAGTTATTTCCTTTACTTATCTTATGTAATGTACTCTATTGTTCAGCATGCCTTGCATGGCTGCTTATAGAGTAGTTTATTTCTGAATCTCTATAAATAGAGACTCATTCTCTTGTATCAAATAGACTTCAAAATACAACTTCTTACTACAACTCCTTACTTCTCACTTGTTACTTCTTACTGTTAACTCATGAACTTATTCTGAATATATTTCTCTAAGTTATCTTCCTCATTTCTGTATCCTATTACTCTTCACACTCAAACTGCTACTGGAACATAACCTCTCTTCGGAGCAAGTCTTCTAGAATTAATCACTAAACTTGATCTCACTTACTAACTTGGAGTGAATGCATTCCTTGTTATGAATCAGTTTAAGAGTATTTTGTTGGGTTTTGAGCAATCTAACACTCCTAAGTGTACATGAAACCCTAAATACCTTGGATCTATGTTTTCTCTATTATACATGCAAATATCAACTTTCCAAGGTATTGTTCTATTCTAGCATACAAAACTTTGTATAACACAAGTTAGAATAACATACCTTTTGTTGGTGCTTGTCTTCATGAAGCTTGAGTGCCTAGTGCCCCAAGTGTGACACCTCAAATGGTTCACACAACACCATAAGCACTTCGAATAACTTAGAGAGAAATTAGAACACTTCAAGAATCGGCTTGCCCTCCATGCATATCTTAGTCGCCGATTTTTCCCAAGAAAGAGATCATTATATAGTGTGTTACAATTAGGGTAAACCCTAATTGTCATGGCTATCTATTTCCATGGATCCATGGGTTCAAATACACCATGGAGCATCCAATGGGTTTGAGCCCAACTTGATAATCCATGGAGCATTAGCCCACTATATAAGTATGGATGATTTACACAATCAACCCATATATTTAATTAGTCTTCTTTTGATCACATAATTAATTCTGAATTAATTATTGATCAATACTAATTAAATAATCTTAGTAATATATTAGAACTTATAATATATTAATAGACCTTAAGTGTTATTTCTCTCATTTTAGTCTATCCAAGTGCATGATGCCATGCAACCCAAATGGACCATGCCAGTTCGGGTCAAGTCTAACCGATTATAGTTATGGACTTAGACATTAATCCAACAGTCTCCCACTTGGATAAGTCTAAAACTATTATTGCAAGTATGACTTCAGAACCCGACTAGGAATCGTAGCTCTCAAAAGCTTCTGTCGATCTCTGACCTTGTCGATGAACTCTGACCTCTGTCAATGACTTGTCCATTAGATAAGTGATCATACATTCCTCTATTCTAGATATCATATGGACTGAGACATGGATTATAATCATTGTCTCTGTCCATTTGTTGTTTCCCAATTTCTGATTTATGACGACTGACTAATTGAACAAATCAAATCAGTCCAGACCCGGCCGAGCACTTACTTTTGTCATCACTAAATCATCGAGGGGCCCAAAGATATCGCTTTTATCCCGAAGGTAAAAGGAATGGATTAACTTAGACTCATATGATTGCACTAACTATTTGTTGAATCATACACAAAGGCACGTTTTATAACATCGAGTTACCAATGCGTTTACGTATAACCAACTCATAGTCAACAACTCATATCTCTAGGTTTGAAGAATATAAGATATTATCGTCTCATGATTCACTCATGATAAAATCCATGAAGTGAATCCAATGAGCGTGGGTTGAATCCAATACTCAGCCCTTATGAGTACTCAAGAATGTTGTAGCAACTATTGCATTGTCTAAAGCACTTTAGACAAATCATACAAGCCAAATTCATGACAGTCTTGATTCATATCTACTTCCAACATATGACCGACTGTGGATGGTTTGAATAACTTGGTCATTCAGGAGAATGACCTAGTTATTCTGGAAGTCAAAACATGCAAAGTGAAACACAAAATAATACTAGTCCTATATGGCCTCAACACTTTGAGCGTAAATAAAACACCTTTTATCTAAGCACCATATTGATCACTCATTATTCATGTTTCGATTAATCAACTTAATACTTGAATTGAAACAGTAGTGATGCCATGCTCCAAGCATGCATACTATGTTTCTCTAAACAATAGCTATGCCATACTCCAAGTATGCACACTATGTTTACATATGGTCATCTCTTTGTGAAATGTATATCAATTGAACATGACTTCAATGATTCTCATTTCACAATCCCAATCCTTATTGTAAATGTAAGAATACCAAGTTCTTGTCATTTACCGTAATCTATGCAATGATCCTCTTGTAATGATATTCACACAAGTCACAAAGACTTGGCAACAAACATTACAAAGTATTCCAATGGAAAGCAATTCCATGGAGATGAAGTCTCAAATTCAAAGTACATTCCTTTGAACATCCTTCTTTGCATTAAGTTCTTTAATCTTACACAGATTCAAAGAATAACTTCCACCTATGGAAACAAATCCATATTCCCATCTTGACCATCACTTTTGAACAAGAGTTGCCTCTTTCCAAAATATGTCAATACGATCCTTACTCTATACTTCCAATTGTCCATGAGTAACCAAACTTTGGAAAACCCCAAATTGTTCTCGACAATTGCTTATTCATCTTAGTCATATCCAGTTCTAATCCCTTTTCCCTTCTTAACGCCATAAGCATTAGGAAAATTTAGAATGGATGAATATTATAACATATGCAATCGATCCTATATCCGAAGCATATGGGATACGATTCATGCTATAAAATTTTTATTTGCCATGTTCTCATAATTCGAACTATGAAGAGGGATACCGTAATCATAATCGAATTTTGAGAAAGCAACATATATAGAAATTCCTTATGTTGAACCATTCCAACATAACATTCATATATATTCTTGACTAAAGTTGATTAAAATCTCAATCTAATCTTGTAGAATTGGAATGAAGTATAAATTTCTCTCCCTTAATTATAGTAAAACAACTTTTTCAAAGCGAGTTGAAACTTTTGTTTTCTATAATCAACATTGCTAACTTGCAACATAATCATCATGCTCCCACTAGCATAGTGATTATTATCTAACTAGCATAACACTTTATGCTCCCACTAGCTTTGACATGTACGTAGAAATCAGTCAGATTTCTGATACTAGATTTCCTTGATAAGACTTTATCAAATCATACACCTGGAGTCTAAACCTTTCCTTAGATATCTCACATGTGAGTCTAAACCTTTGTCATTCTCATTAGTTAGTGTGTCGGTTAACCACGCACGCTCCACTAACGACATGAGAATGCAAACTTCACACTTGCTATCTACTTAAATCTACTTAGTGAAAGAGTTTCTTCACTATCATTTTGATGAATCGGAGAGAAACCTTATGACACTTAGATTTAATGGTGTATGTGTTCTTATCCATGTGAATTGTCAAAACCATAGTCACAAGACAAGGATAATGACAAATCCAAACTCATATGGACTGAACTCAATCTAATTTCTTGCCACCTGGCAGCTCAAGGACCTGCCATTGCTTCCAAGTTGTTATGCAACCAGTTCAGAACTCTCAGAACTCCAATGCAAAACCAACTTTAACTGGAATAGGCACAAAATATGTCAACATGATAGGTTACAAACCTCAAGTCGTGGTCTAGTGATTAACAAAACCCTTGATTAGTTCTTGAATCTATCTTAAGATCCTTTTAAGACTCCCACTGACCTCTTGACATATAAGATTCTCTTTGTCAAGAACCATTCCTTGACAAAAACGAATATTCAAGAGTTAGTGCAGATTCTTATCAAGTTAAACACTTCTCACAATTGGTCTTAGTTGGTCTTTGTTTTATCCAAAACATCACAACTTACCAATTTCAAATGTACAAGAGTAAGAACACATTTTACTCTACATTTAACAAGTGTTTTAAACCTTTCTTAAGATTATGTCACTCAAGGCTTAATCTTGGAGTATGACTCTAAGATTTAATTTTGGAACGAAGTATAATTTATCTTTTGATCTAACCATTTCAACAATTCACGATTCCTCGCCTTAGCCAAACAAAATGAACTAAGGTGTCCTTAGAGGATCAATTGTGACATGGTTTCATAATCACTAAGATAATCATAAAACAAGATACTCAAGTACTCTCCCATCTCTTCAGATTAGAGAAACTTTTATTTTTCTGCCTTATTTGATTCTTCTTACTCATTATGTCTATCATTGAAAATTCTCCAATGATCCAGAACTATCCTTAAACTTGTAAGTATAACCACATTTAGTAAACTTTATTAAATAATAATGAATAATCTTATCAACTTTGTGGTGGACTTGATCAGCGCACACCCAAGTGTATCCGATCCCTTTGTCCTTCACTTGATTCACATATACATGTGAACAAGGAATTAGACTTAATTTCCCAAATAAATAAAAATTCTCATGATCATACAATACAAGTTGCATGATTCCAAGTTTCTATCCAACTGAAACTTGGGTGATGAGAATCTTTCCTTATTTGGTAAATTATGACACCTCCACTAATGAAAGAATCAAATTCATTTACCCATATTGCTTATCAATGGAAACATATAATCAACAATTTTTCACAAATGCCATTGTAAGGATACTTAAAATAAATAAAATCAAAACCATTTTTCTTTTTATTTTAAAACTTTGCGGAAAAATTTATCCTTACAATCCATATGGAAAACTTATTGTTATCTATTCCTAAGCAATATATCATAACTTTTAAGTAACAACTCAAAATTCTAATCACCGAACCATGCGATCGAAATCCATCTTTGCGATCAGAATCAGCATATACTTCCTTTAAGTTTCTTCACTTTTCCTTTGACTCTTAAAACATCAACATGTGACCTCGTCACATTTTGCAATAAGAATCTCAGAATAGAAACTTAATAGAATTAGACAATGGACTTTACCTGAAGTAGAGTCAAATCTATTGACTTTAGCATCCTTAAGATATTTCAGGTAAATTTAGCAGCTTCGCAACCAATGTCTTTCCTTTGGCAACAGAATCATATGGACTCTTTGGAAATGGTAAATGGGACTATCACAGACATAACCTTTCTCTTTACCATTTGGTCAACCGAGTTGACTATGGCCGATCCCTTTCCATTGGGAAGAGAAATTTTTTCCTGGACCTCCAATGTCACCATTTTCAATGTCCAAATAGGTTTGGAAAGTAGATCTTCCAATTCAATTTGCTTTACTAATGCTCCAAATCACTGCTGATTTAGCATCATCAAGCAAATAGGTAAGATCATTAAGGGTCTTGTCGCGACCTGTCATCATGAAGTGACTGAAGAACCAAGTCAGCAGCTAGCTACCTCGAGACTTCGACACCCGACTCTCCCGACTTGTCAATATGTGGCTTAATCCCCAAGATCTAAGAACATATAGACTTTGCTTGCCAATAGGGATTGAGTGATTTAGAACTTATCAAGTCTTAAAACTTGTGGGATAGGAAGATTTATTGGAGGAGGTGGATGAAGTGAAGTATGATTTCTAGTCCCACAAATGCCCAACAAGGGATTGATCTTTCACCTTGATTGCCATTTGGGATATCATCTTCATTAGGAAGCTTGTTCCTAAAGATTTGGGAAGACCATAGTTGTCTAAACTAGACATCTATAATGGGAGAAATTCAAGTTAGTTGATTTAAAGTCCTTAATATAACACCCAATATGAAATATTAAGGCTAGGACCCAGCAACCTATTTATAACTGGAAGAGGGATGCCGTAATCCAAATTATAAAATAGTTGAAGGTAGGTAAATGACGATTTACCAATTTCCACCATGAAAACGAAATATTTTATTATTAGGTTTTATTGGTTTTCAAACTCCTAGATCTTTTGAGATACATTGAACTTTCAATGGCATGTTTGAATCTCGATTGTGCCCTCTCAAGTTTGTGATTGGGATGCTGAGGATCACAAACAAGGTGTGAATAACCATACAAATTGACTTGGTACCCTTAACAATATTACCTAATCGATGTGCCGGTTAACCACACACGCTCCACCGATCTATAATAAAGTCAAGTTACCCTTTGCCACTCTTACTAGTCCATGTTAGTGTGCCGGTTAACCACACACGCTCCACTAACGACTTGGTAAGGTACAAAGTGTAATTTTATGGGCTAGCACCTTTTCACATTTTCCTAAGTAACTAAGATTGGGAATTTATAAGTGTTTAGTTACTTAGTATTTTTCATTATACTTTTAATGAAGGGAGAATTATAGTCCATTCCTACCCGTTCGGCTAACGACCCTCCACCAGTCAAGGAAGCGGTGGGTGAGACTGGACACTCATTAAATTGCCATTTTATAGGCAGTAACCTTATACCCCCTTATAGACCGGCTTCGTGAAAGAGGCCTACTAACGGTAAGACTGACTTTACTCTTATACACACACACACACACACACACACACACATATATATATATATATATATATATATATATATATTAACTTATAATATTACAAAGTATAAGGGTTGAATTTTAACTTTTAAAATTCTAAGGGCTAACTTGGAATTAAAGTATTTATGGGGAAAACTTTACAAATTCCAAAACTTGAGGGCAAGTTTTGAAACTATTCAAAACTCTTGGATTTTCATAACTTATGAGTTTAATTAAAGTTTTAAAAACTTTAATGAGGTGACTCTTGAACATCCATAACTTGAGGACAAGTTATGGAGTCATAAAACAATTTAATGAGGAAAAAGACTCTTCATTTTGTAACCTATGGCAACTTATATGAGTTTTAAGATTCATAAATGTGACTTATAAGTTACATAAACACATTTTATGAACTTCTTTTATATTAATTTGGATTAAAACCAACTATCACATAATTTTATTCATTAATCTAAATTCACTCATAAAACAAGGTAACAAAAAACTTTTAGTGATCCATAACTTATTCTTAAGTTATGGAATCCTTTAAAACATTAACACCAAATTTTGTAACTCCATAAAAACTTTGAATCAATTTTTTTTAAAACCTTTTCATATCCATAACTTATGGAGGTTTCAAAAAATAAAACTCTTTAGATCAAACTTTTAAAACTAATAAAATAATCATATCATTTTATCTTTTATTAAATTTGACATAATTCAACTCATAAAGCAAATTATTCAAATTTTACAAATAATTAGTTTTTCACAAGAACAAGTAATTATCTTAAAATTTGACAGACTTCATGTTTTTCTTTTCCTTTATTTTCAACTTTGAAAATAAAATATTTGCATCAATATAACAGAAAACAACCCGAGGCTCTGATACCACTGTTGGGTTTTGAGAAATCTAACACTCCTAAGTGTACATGCAACCCTAAATACCTTGGATCTATGTTTTCTCTATTATACATGAAAATATCAACTTTCCAAGGTATTGTTCTATTCTAGCATACAAAACTTTGTATAACACAAGTTAGAATAACATACCTTTTGTTGGTGCTTGTGTTCATGAAGCTTGAGTGCCTAGTGCCCCAAGTGTGACACCTCAAATGGTTCACACAACACCATAAGCACTTGGAATAACTTAGAGAGAAATTAGAACACTTCAAGAATCGGCTTGCCCTCCATGCATATCTTAGTCGCCGATTTTTCCCAAGAAAGAGATCATTATATAGTGTGTTACAATTAGGGTAAACCCTAATTGTCATGGCTATCCATTTCCATGGATCCATGGGTTCAAATACACCATGGAGCATCCATGGAGCATCCAATGGGTTTGAGCTAAACTTGATAATCCATGGAGCATTAGCCCACTATATAAGTATGGATGATTTACACAATCAACCCATATATTTAATTAGTCTTCTTTTGATCACATAATTAATTCTAAATTAATTATTGATCTATACTAATTAAATAATCTTATTAATATATTAGAACTTATAATATATTAATAAACCTTAAGTGTTATTTCTCTCATTTTAGTCTATCCAAGTGCATGATGCCATGCAACCCAAATGGACCATGCCGGGTCGGGTCAAGTCTTACCAATTATAATTATGGATTTAGACATTAATCCAACATATTCTTGATATAACAATTGTTTTCATTTACATTTCTTTACTTTCCGCAACTAACTATCTAACTATATTATTGTTGAGCTTTTGATCCTTTGAGATTAACTCTATTCCGCAATATACTTGTACTAACGTTTGTTCAAGTTTTTCCCCAAGTTTTTCTCTCAACACTATCCTTATCCCAAGAATATAAGCAGGCTCTCTGAGGTCCTTCATAGCGAAACATTTCCCAAGCCATGACTTGACCTCCTGCAAGGTTGGGACGTCATTTCCTGTGAGCAGTATGTCATCGACCTACAATACGAGGAAGTTCACTATACTCCCACTAGCTTTGACATATACACAAGATTCATCTTCGCTTCGTAGAAAGCCAAACTCCTTAACTTTCTTGTCAAAACAAAGATTCCATATGTGAGACGCTTGTTTCAATCCATAAATGCGTTTCTCAATCATGCATACTCTATTTGGATGCTGCGCATTGACAAAACCCTCTGGCTGATTCATGTAAACATCCTTAGCCAACTTTCCATTAAGGAAAGCGGTTTTCACGTCCATCTCCCATATTTCATAATCATGAAATGCATCTACTGCGAACATAATCCTAATAGACTTTATCTTCGTAACTGGTGAGAAGGTCTCATCATAGTCAACTCCGGGAGCTTGAGTAAAGCCCTTTGTAACCATTCGTGCTTTATAAGTGTGCACTTTCCCATCCATGTCCGTCTTCTTCTTGAAGATCCACTTGCACCAGACTGTCTTACGACCCGGTACATTATCAACCAAATTCCAAACTTGGTTGTCGTACATGGACTGAATCTCGCTGTCCATCACCTCTTTCCATTTAGCAGACTACAGGCCTGCCATGGCTTCCTTGTAGCTGCTAGGTTCGTCCAAATTCATTAGTGTTTCATCACTAATAAACGTATCCCCTTCACTAGTAATATGAAAACCATAAAATTGGGGTTGAATACTAACCCTACTAGAACGTCTGAGAGGTAAGGACTCGTCAATGGGCTCAACATGAGTTTCCTCCTCGGGTTGAGTGTCAGTGTTAGAGGTTCCTTCATCGTTTTGCCCTTGAATCTCTTCGAGATCAATTTTCCTCCCACTGTCCTCTTGGCTTACAATTCCCTTTCTCGAAAAACTCCTCTTCTAGCAACGAAGACAACATTGTCACTCGGTCTATAGAAAAGATAACCAAAGGACTTCTGTGGGTAGCCGATGAAATAACACTTCTCACTACGAGGTTCAAGCTTGTCGTGAGTCTCTCGTCTTACGAAAGCCTCGCAACCCCAAACCTTAATGTTTGCCAATGAGGGAGCTTTCCATGTCCACGTCTCGTGAAGCATTTTGGCAACCTTCTTGGTAGGAACTAAGTTAAGGATATGGGCGGCAGTCTCTATGGCATACCCCCATAAAGTTATCAGTAACAAAGCCCGACTCATCATAGAGCGAACCATGTCCAACAAGGTCCGATTACGTCTCTCATCCACACCATTCAATTGTGGCATTCTCGGAGGCGTCAATTGCGAAACAATTACGCATTCTAGTAGATAGTCGTGAAACTCAAGACTTAGGTACTCTCCTCCTCGGTTTGACCGAAGCATCTTGATTTTCCTGCCCAGCTGATTCTCCACTTCATTCTTAAACTCTTTGAACTTTTCAAAGGTTTCTGACATTTGCTTGATTAAGTAGATATTGTTGGATTAATGTCTAAGTCCATAACTATAATTGGTAAGACTTGACCTGACCCGGCATGGTCCATTTGGGTTGAATGGCATCATGCATTTGGATAGACTAAAATGAGAGAAATAACACTTAAGGTTTGTTAATACATTATAAGTTCTAATATATTAATAAGGTTATTTAATTAGTATTGATCAAGAATTAATTTGGAATTAATTAAGTGATCAAAAGGAGACTAATTAAATATAAGGGTTGATTGTGTAAATCATTCCTTCTTATATATGTGGGCTTGTGATCCAAGATTCCTTATGTTGGACTAAGTCCATGGGGTGGCCCATGGATGCTCCATGGAGGTTAAAATCCATGGAGCATAAGGAATGGGTAAAGTCATGAGTTACATGGTGTAACCCTAATAGCCACCATATAAAATAATCCCATGGCTCAAGAAATCATGCACTATGTGTGAGTGTGAGGGCTAGACGATTTCAAGGAGTGTTCAAGTTTCTCTCAAGTTATTCCAAGTGTATTTGGTGTTGTGTGAACCATTTGAGGTGTCACACTTGGGGCACTAGGCACTCAAGCTTCATGAAGACTTTCTAAATCAAAGAGGTTTGTATTCTATCTTGTTATATTCATTGTTTTGTATGCTAGATTAGGATAATACCTTGGAAGTTCATATTTTCATGTATAATAGAGAAAACATAGATCCAAGGTATTTAGGGTTGCATGTACACTTAGGAGTGTTAGAATGCTCAAAACCCAACAGACATATCCATATCTTCTATAATCATCTGTAAAAGTCATGTATAAGCGGCAAGCATCCCTTGTGGTGGATCTAAAGGGCCCACACACATCGGTGTGTATGAGATCCAATAGACCCTCACCCCTTTCACAAGTGTCAGTAAAGGGTAATGTGGTCATATTCCCAAGTAAACAAGATTCACACATGTCATCGTCCCTAAGGTCAAATGACTCCAACACTCCATCCTTTTGGAGTTGGGCTATGCGTTTCTTGTTGACATGGCCAAGATGACAATGCCACAAGCATGCTTTGTCTAGGCTAGTAGATGAATCAGTATTCAATACATCATTTCCTAAATTAACAACAACCATCACAGATTCATAAATCCCATTACAAGGTAATGCATTGAAATAAAAGACACCATTCAAATAAACATTAATAGAACCATTACTATTATCAAAAGAATATTTGAAACCTTGTCTAAAAAATCCATGAAATAAATTAATGTTTCTTGCCATATCTGGAGAATAATAGCAATTATTTAAATCTAGCCTTAACCCATTACTCAACACTAAATAAGAAACTCCGACTTTGGTCATAGGCGACGATCCCCTGTGTCCCATAATCAGGTTCATCTTTCCATGTTCCACTTCCCTACTTCTTTTTAGGCCTTGCATATCAGAACAAATATGAAATCCACACCTTGTATCAAGAACCCATGAAGTAGCAAATGATGAGTTGTTAGATTTAATAGAATACATAATTGCAAAGGTGGGCTTAATCTTCCCATCCCTTATATCTTGCAGATACTTAGGGCAACTTCGTTTCTAGTGGCCCTTTTCGTGGCAATAGAAGCACTCTGCTTCCTTGGGATCGGAGGAGGGTTTAACGGGGCCTGTTTTGGTCCCACTTGAGGATGAACCATCACGGGGCTTCCCCTTTAGGTGGCTCTTACATGGAGCCTTCCTCTTTTTACCCTTTCCTTGACCTATTGCATCACAGGAGTGGCCACAGCAGGGGATTGTGCAACGGATTTGTCTTTGAGGTTGCTCTCAGCAGTCCTCAACAGTCCTTGGAACTTACTCAAGGAGACCTCCTCCTTGTTCATGTGGTAGGTCATTCTGAACTGGATGTAGCAGGATGGCAAAGAGTGGAGGATTATGTCGATAGCCAAATCCTCATCAAACTTAACATTAAGTTTTAGAAGACGATCAACATACCTCTGCATTTTCTACAAATGAGAGGTTAGGGATTCTCCACTCCCCATCTTAGCAGTGATCATGTTAGTAATGATCTCATAGCGCTCTTGCCTCGCGATCTGGTGATACCTGTCCAACAAATCTTGATGCATTTCATACGGATACATGTCCTCATAGGAATTTTGGAGTTCGAGGTTCATGGTGGCTAGCATGATGCAATGAACTTTCGTAGCATCACGCTCATGGGCCTCAAAGGCGGCCAGCTCTTCTGGAGTAGCAACATCTGGGATGATATTCTCAAGCTTTTCATCGAGGACATATTCTTTGTCCTCGTAGCGTGTGATCATGCGAATGTACCTCATTCACTCGTTGAAGTTTGACCCATCAAATGTAACCTTTTGACATAGGTTCATCAATGAGAATGACCCAGAAGCGTTGTTGTTGTTGTTGTTGTTTGTAGACATCTGAAAAGAAAGGAACAAAGTTTGATTAGAAATGAGTCCCTATCTAAACAACCAAATGAGAAATTAGGGCTAGGAACCAACCACATTATTTACAACTTAGAAAGGGATTCCGTACTCTAAAAGTAAATAATTTGAAGGTAAGTGAAAGACGATTCACTAATTCTCACCATGAAAAACAAAAAAAGAGATTTAAATTTTAAATGTATTGAAAACTCCTAGATCTTTGAGATTCATTGAACTTATCAATTGCAAGTTTAAATCTCGATATGCACTTCAAATTGCGACCGAGATACCGAGGATCGCAAACAAGTTGTGAATAACCATGTGAATCAACATGGTGCACTCAATGTCTCCATCACCTAATCAATGTGCCGGTAAACCACACACGCTCCATTGATTTCTGAGAAATATTGAGTCACCCTTCGCTACCAGTGTCATTCCCAAATTAGTGTGTCGGTTAACCACACGCGCTCCACCAACGTTTGACAAGGGTACAAAGTGCAATTCCATGGATTAGCATCATTTTCACATTTTACCCTAAAGTAACTAAGATTGGGAATTATAATTTTATCTTACATTATACTTTTAATGAGGAGATGATTGCCCTATCCTACCCGTTCGGCTAATGACCCTCCACCAGTCAAGCAACCGGTGGGTGTGAGTGTACACCCATTAAGCGCCATTTTATAGGCAACAACCTTATACCCACCTTATAGACTGGCTTCGTGAATGAGTCCTACTAACGGTAAGACTACCATTTCAGTTATACATATATATATATATATATATATATATATATATATATATATATATATATATATATATATATATTAATTAAGCTTGTAATAATATAAGAGTATAGGGTTGA
This sequence comes from Lactuca sativa, assembly GCF_002870075.4. Lineage (NCBI taxonomy): Eukaryota > Viridiplantae > Streptophyta > Magnoliopsida > Asterales > Asteraceae > Lactuca > Lactuca sativa. The sequence continues at coordinate 151,468,784 of NC_056630.2, read as the reverse complement.
ATTTTAAACTTGTAAAATTTTAAGGGTTTGAAATTTAAATTATTCAAAATTAAACTTTTAATCATAAAGTTTAAATTTCAAAACTTGAGGGCAAGTTTTGAACTTTTCAAAACAAAAGGGATCAAATAACAAATAATTTAAATTAAACAATTAATTTCATAATCATCTATATTTGATCTAATCCAATTTTAGACATAAGATAATTACCAAATAAATTAAATAATCCATATTTATCATATAAACAACTATTACTTAAAAGATTTGAAATTATCTATTGTTTTGGCAGGGATAATCATGCAAATATAATAAAATTTGGATTTTATATTCAAAAAATGATTTAGGCATCAATCCCATGACAAAACAACAACAAATCCCGAAATATCCTCTGTCTGACAGCTAAACTCGTCGAGTCCACATTGGAACTCGTCGAGTTCATCCAACTCGTCGAGTTCCTCATGGAACTCAAAGAGTTCATCAAATAGTTAGCATAAAAAAACGATTTTCAGCAATCAAACAGTTAAAGCATCACATACAACTGAAACCAATAAAGGCTCTGATACCACTTATGGGTTTTATGCATAAGAACAATCCTATATGCTCATACAAACCGTAATGCTTGGATCTAGGTTTATCTATTGTACATGCTTTAAATCCACGACTTTCAACCCTAGATCTATCACATATAATTCGAAAATAACATCATAAGAACAGATTTAAGTGTTTACCTCTTTCAAATAGCTTGAAATCCTTGTAGCTTCCTTGATCTTGATCTTAGAGTCACAATTGCAACTCCTCTAATGGTTCACAAACCCCACAAGCAAGAAGGCAATATGAGAGAGGGTGAGAGATGCTAATTTCGGCCCTAGGGTTCTCATGGAATCAAGTGTAGCCGATTTTCATAGCCTAGGGGTCATATTTATACTGCTGGCTGCTAGGGTTTCAGTCTAAACCCTAATGGACAGCTTAGCCACCAAGCAGCCCAAGGAACCTTCTAGAATAAGGCCTTGGACGAAAATATGATGGATCCCCATCATAATTATGTTCCCCCCTTAGTCCATTTGGTTTCCCAGCCCAAAACTCAACTATCATACATTTGACAGTTTATGCCGCTTTATTTAATTAATCTCTTTTAGTCACCAAATCAATTCCTAATTAATTTATGACCAATACTAATTAAATAAATATGATTTCTCCTTTAATATATTATTCTTGTAATATATTAATAAACCATAATATTCAATCTTTCTCTCTCTCTCTCTCTCTCTCCTTAAACTACCTTGTCAAGTTGCTTTGGTGAAGGCAACCCAAAAGGACCATGAACAACCGGGTCAAGTACATACCAAATATAGTTACGGGCTGAGACACTAATCCAACAGTAATGAGCCTGGCAGCATTCCACTGAACTGTCTAGAAAAGTCCGTGGTCGTCATCTATATTCTGCTGGACGACTAGATCACAATCACATCAAGGCCTCTTATCATTTTTATTTCATCACACATCACTATCTACCCATGTTCTATCCAACATATTTGTAGATAAAATACACTTGTTTATAAACAGCTTAAAATCTGCATAACATATTCATTCATTACTCATACCACATAACAAATAGTATATACTCACATAGCACGTATTTCATAGACTATAACTCATATAATATATCTAATACATTCATCAATACTTGTATTAAAATCGTGTATGTGAAAGGTACTATGTACTCACTTGATCAGAAGATGATCGTACAATACTACGACTCTAAGAGTAGTATTCTTCGGTGAAACCGGGATGCTTTCTTGAAAATTGGGCTTCTCGCGAGCAGAGTTTCGGCTCAGAAACTTTACTTCTCGGGATCCTCAGGGCTTCGGGACATGCTCCGGGTCTCGGGAATGATATCGGGGCTTCGAGGTATAACTTGCATGTAAAATGAGGCAATAACAAGTGAGAGTGAAGAATTTAACCACTAAAACTCGGCAGCCCATGAGTTCTATTTATAGGGGCTGATCCCTGCGATTACGTTGGGCGTAACTTCAGAGTACGTTGGGCGTACTCCCTCTAGAAGCAATAAGATGGGCGTACATCGAGTATGTTGGGCGTACTGGCTCGTCGACATGTACGCTGGGCGTACTCTCCAAGTACGCTGGGTGTACTAAGTGGATCAGAACGGTGTGTAACTACTTACGAATCCGGGGCACTTGAGAGGTGGAGTAGGGCGATGTGGCCCAACCCAGACCATGAACCATGAGTACGCTGGGCGTACTCCGCATTTCCACACTTCTAAAATTCATATCTTTCGCATACGAGCTCCGTTTTTGACGTTCTTTATATCCATGTGTAGGTGAGACTATGCTCTACAACTTTCATTTAGATTTTGTCGGCTAAGTTTGACTTTATTTTTATTATTATATGTGTAACAGGCCAGGACAGGAAAAGTCCGTTAAAAATTCATAACTTCTTTTTCCGACGTCCGTTTTCGTCTGTCTTTTACCGTTGAACTACTACTAACGAGATCTTCTATTCTCGTTTAGATTGTTTCGACTAACAATCACTCGATCTAAAATTCGACTTTTGGACTACATACTACTAAGTCGGAACTTAGAAAAATCATAACTTCCTCATACGAAGTCAGATTTAGACGTTCTTTTTATGCACACTCTCAGTTTAACGTATTCTATAATTTTCGTTTTGATTACTAAGGCTAAATATCGCTCTATCGTAAATTCACTATTTATGTCGCGCGGTATAGTGCCAGTTCTGTAGCGAAGCTTCGACAGGTCATTACTTATTCGTTATAACTCGGATTTTGGCATTCTTTATATATTTGAAAACCTTGCCACGATCACTACAACTTCATGTATCGATATCGGGCTTATTTAATATTTTTTACTTTATCGCTTATTTTTATTCCTTAATCCATTTAAATCACAAAATTAAGCAATAAACACATAATACTCAAATAATACTTTCTTATTATTTCAAAATGGGTTACAAAGGCTAACCTAGACTATTACATCATCATTAATGCCTAGCCTGGAAACACGGACGTTATAATTCTCTTCCCCATAGGTTGACTCTGTCCCCGGAATCACACAACAACAAACAAATGTGAATAGCGACTCATCATGTCACTCTCCGTATCCCAGGTGAGATTTGGCCTATTTGTATGTTTCCATCGGACAAGCACTAATTCGACCATCTTGCGTCGCAACTTCTTAGTCTTTCGGTCAACGATTGCCTCTGGTTCTTCAATTAACCTCTTGTTTTCATCAATTCTTAACTCAGAAATTGGAATTATGTCGAGAACTTCTCCCATGAACTTCCTCAAATAACACACATGGAAAGTGTTATGAATTCCATTCAGTTCTTCTGGTAGTTCTAGCTTGTAAGCTTGGTTACCAATCCTCTGAAGAACTTTAAACGGTCCAATAAACCTTGGACTTAACTTTCCCCTTTTTCCAAATCTTATAAGTCACTTCCACTGTGAGACTTTAAGCAAAACCGAATCTCCAACTTCAAAAGTCATCGGTCTTCGCTTGTTGTCGGCATAGCTCTTTTGACAATCCTGAGCTACTAACATTATCTCCCTAATTATTTTCAAATTTTCAATAGTTTGATGGACTATCTCAGGTGCCATAAATTGTTTTTCCCCAGCCTCAAGCCAACAAGATGACGTACGACATTTTTGTCCATACATATATTGATAAGGTGCCATCTTAATGCTCGAGTGGAAACTATTATTGTAGGAAAATTCTACCAAAGGCAAATGTTCATCCCAGTTGCCTTGGAATTCCAGGGTACATGCTCTCAGCATATCTTCAAGCGTTTGTATCGTTCGTTCGCCCTGACCATCAGTCTGTGGATGGTAAGTTGTACTCAAACACAAGTTGGTACCCCATTCCTCTTGTAGACTTCTCCAAAATCGCGAGGTGAAACGACTGTCACGATCTGACACAATCGTTAACGGAACACCGTGAAGCCTCACAATTTCCTTCACGTAAGAATTCGCAAGCTTATCCATAAATCATTTCTCATTGGCTGCTATGAAATGCGCACTCTTAGTGAAGCGATCATCGACCACCCAAATCATGTCGTGACCATTCTATGTTCTGGGCAGTTTAGTGACAAAATCCATAGCACTGTCTTCCCATTTACCCATAGGCATATGTAAAGGTTCTAAACTCCCTTATGGTTTCTGATTTTGTGCCTTTACCCGCGCACATGTCACACACTCCACCACGTACTTAGCAATATCAAGCTTCATCGTTGGCCACTAGTAATAGGGTTTTAGGTCCCTACACATTTTAGTGCTGCCATGATGAATTAAGTACATAGTTTTGTGAGCTTCTTCCATCAGAAGATCTCTTATTCCTCCTGACTTTAGTACCCAAATACGATCTTGGAATACCTTCAGTCCATGACTGTTTATACCAAACACCAACGTTTTGCTTAAACGTTCCTCCTTCCGGTCATTCTTTTCAGAAGCTTCTTATTGAGCTTTCTTTATACTTTCCATAATCGTCGAGACAACTTCTATTCTCAACACTCTTGGCCTATTTCTTTCAAGATTTACTTTCTGACTGAGAGCGTCAACGACACCATTTTGCTTTACCGGGATGGTAAAGTATCTCACAGTCATAGTCCTTAAGTAGTTCTTGATGGGTTTTGAGCATTCTAACACTTCCTAAGTGTACATGCAACCCTAATAACGTTGAATCTATGTTTTCTCTATATACATGCAAATTTCTTTTTCAAGGTTATTTCCTAACTAGCATAGCATGGGGAATAAATAAAATATAAACTAGTAGAAATACATACCTTGATGTTGCTTGGATTCCTTCAAGACTTTGTGAGCCTAGCACCCCAAATGTTGTGGCTCAAATGCTTCACACTACGCCACAAAACTTGGAATAACTTGAGAGAATACTTCTAGCACTCAAAATCGGTTATGCCCTCTCCAGTAACACTAGGTACCGATTTTGCTAGCCAAAGGGTTCCTTTTATAGTGGTGTCATAATTAGGGTTTCATTAAGAAGACCCATAATTGTCATGACTCTTCATTTCTCATGACCCATGGGTTTGTAACTCCCATGGACTATCCATGGAGCTCCAAATGGTTACATCCATAACCCATAAACCATGGATCATTAATCCACCATAAAAGAATTGATGATTGTCATAATCAACCCTATATATTTAATTAGTCTCACTTTGATCACCAAATTAATACTAGATTAATACTTGATCAATACTAATTAAATAACACTATTATTAATACATTAGAACTTATAATATATTAATAATCATAAGTGTCATATTCTCTCATTTAGTCTATCCAAGTATTGCAATGCCATGCAACCCAAATGGACCATGCCGGGTCGGATCAAGTACATACCAAATAAAGTTATGGACTTAGACACTATATCCAACAGTTCTAGCCATCGTCGTTGCCTAATATTCAATTCTTTCTGACCAATGAGATATTGGAGACTCTTATGATCAGTGAAAAGTTTGCACTTCGTGCCATAGAGGTAATGCCTCCATATCTTCAGAGCAAAAACTACCATTGCCAGCTCCAAATCGTGAGTGGGGTAGTTCTTTTCATGCTCCTTCAGCTGTCAAGACGCATATGCTATCACCTTTTCTCTTTGGGTCAAAACACAACCCAACCCAACACACCAGACGCATCGCTATAGACATCGAAGTCTTCAACTCCATCGGGTAAAGAAAGAATCGGTGCTTCACATAGCTTCTTCTTTAGGAACTCGAATGCTTCTTTGTGCTTATCACTCCAAGCATAAGTAGCTCCTTTGTGGGTCACAGCTGTTAGTGGAGTAGCGATCAAAGAAAAGCCTTGGATAAACCATCGGTAATATCCGGCTAATCCCAAAAAGCTTCGGATCTCTGTGGACTTTTCGGTTGTTCCCACTTCATCACAGCTTCAATATTTGTTGGGTCAATCATTATCTCTTATTGGTTAACCACGTGACCCAAGAATTGGACTTCTCGAATCCAAAAATCACATTTAGAGAACTTTGCATACAACTTCTCCTTTTTCAAGACTTCTAACACTTCTCGCAAGTGTCTGCCATGCTCTTCTTGGCTTTTCGAGTAAATCAGAATGTCATCTATGAACACTATCACAGATTTATCAAGGAACGGATTAAAAACTCTGTTCATTAAATCCATGAATGATGCTGGAGCATTGATTAGTCCAAACGACATAACCAAAAACTCGTAGTGTCCATATCGTGTTATGAATGCAGTCTTCTCGATATCCTGCTCTCTTACTTTCAGCTGAAGATATTCTGACCTTCGGGTTGATCTTTGAAAAATAACTTGAACCTTGTAGTTGATCGAACAGGTCATCAATACTCGGCAACGGATATCTATTCATTATTGTTTCCTTGTTCAGCTCTCTGTAATCGGTGCACATCCTCATACTGCCATCCTTTTGCTTTATGAATAACACCGGAGCTCTGCAAGGTGATGAACTAGGTCTAATGAAACCTTTGTCCAATAACTCCTGAAGTTGCATCATCAGCTCCTTCATCTCCGTTGGTGCTAATCGGTAAGGTGCTTTTGCTATTGGCGTCATCCCTGGTAACAAGGCGATATGGAATTCTACTTGTCGATCAGGCGGTAATCTGGGAAGATCTTCAAGAAATACTTCCGGATAATCACACACCACAAGAATGCTCTGCATCTCCTTTGTCTCCTTCTTTGCATCAATTACGAATGCCAAATATGATGTACATCCTTTGGCCAAACACTTTTTGGGTTTCATTAGCAAAATGATTCCAAAATTTACTCTACGATTGTCCCCATACACCATAAATGACTCTTTCCCCGGTGGGTTTAGTTTTACTATTTTCTTTCTGCATAAAACCTCGGCATCGTTAACGCTAAGCCAATCCATCCCCAGCACGATGTCGAAACCGTTTAGTTCAATAGGCAATAATTCCTCGTCGAACTTATTCTCATTCAAATCAATGCAGATGTTATGCATAAGATGGCTAACAAGTATAAACTTGCCACTAGTAACTTTGACTAATAAAGCATTATCTAGTCTATCGACAGGCAAAGCTAGTTTTCTACCAAATTCATTCGAAATAAAGGAGTAGTTGGCTCCAGAATCAAATAAAATTTGGGCAGGAAATTTGTTTACGAGAAAGGTACCTGAAGCGACATCAGCTTCATCTTTCACAACCTCAAGTGTCATCTAAAAGGCTCTCGCCTTTGGCTTTGGTGGAATATTCAGTTTTGCTGCCTCTTTCTTTTTAGGACAATCTTTCAAAATGTGCCCCTCCTTGTTACATCCAAAGCACACTCTGTGGTTGGACGGACACTCATTGGCATAATGCCCAGTTTTTCCACATTTGTAGCAGGTCACTTCCTCACTACATTTCCCAGAGTGCTTTTTCTTGCACTTTTAACACCATTTCGATTCGCCCCCTTTTCCTCCTCCAAACTTTTTCGAATCAGACTTCGAAAATTTTCTTTTCTTTCTGGAACCTGAAGTTCCTTCAAACTTTCTCTTATCACCAACTTCAACCTTGCTGGCGGTTCTTCCCTTGATCAAGCCCTTAATAGACTTGGCAGCCAAATAGCTTCCTCTAGAGTAGGTGCCAGACATACTGGCACCGTATACTCCCATGGGAGTCCTTTTGCGTACCGGTCAACTTTTGTCAGCTCATCTAGGACGATGCGCAAAGAAAACTCCATTTTATCTATAAAGACATTAGTGTAATCGTTGACTGACATGCTGACTTTTGTCATTGTCAGAAACTTATTCTCCAAATCCAGTAGATTTTGGGCCGAGCATAACTTGCGCTTGAATTGCACCAATAACTCTGCCCAAGTCAGTTGCAGTAGCTCATTAGGGCTTAGGATCCTCCCCAGAGTGTTCCACCAATGAATAGCTCCACCCCTGAACTGACGTACTGCGAAAGTGGTCTGCAACTTGCCTCTGCAACCACACGTCATGAAGGCTAACTCCATTTCTGAGATTCAATCCATAACTCCAATCGGATCCTCCTTTCCAGTGAAGGTCGATGGTTTGCAAGTCAAAAAATCTTCGTACTTGCATCCAAGTCCATCAATCCCTCCCTCCTGGTGGTTTTGTCTAACTAACAGTTGGTTGGCTTGACCAATAGTCCCACTGAATTTACCTCCTTTCGAATGCACTTCATTCAACTCTGTCTATTCAATCGACATTGAAAGTTCTTCACGATTCTGCTGAAGCAGATGTCTCATTTATTCCATCTGATGATCCAACAATGTTTGAATCATCAATTGTACACCATCCATTGTTATTGGCTCAGGTGATGCTGCTACAACAGCCACTCGCTCAATCACAGGTGGTTGATTCCTATCTTCGTTCACGTTTCCAACTCCACTTTTGGTTCTTACCATTTTTTATCTACACACCGAATAAGGTGAATTTAGATCATCAATCATGATAGATAATTAAATCATCCTTATCACTCCGAAACGTTTACATGTTAGTTCTAATATCGTAGTCATACGCTTAGAATCCTAAACACATAAGGTCTCTAGATCCGGTTGGTAGCAAACCAAAGATCCGAACAAATAATATCATATATGGCAAACATATAACATTTAGCACATAAAAGCATTTTAGGCAACTTTCCTAAAATAAACTAGTGCTCGTGTCTAAAATATAACAGACACTTATCTCACATTCTTCACTTAGCATTCTCAGTTTATGTTTAGAAATTCTACAAATTCCTAGTTCGCTTAAACTAATGCTCTGATACCAACTGTGACATCCCCAAAATCACGGGTAGAAATGACCGGTTTCATTTATGCTTTTTAAAATAATTTCAGAGTAAATCCATTGATTTAAAAGAGTTGCGGAATTTGTCCCCAAAAAATTACATGATAAAATAAGATTTATCAAAGCATTTCTTAAAGAAACGTATTTTCATTATATATCAAAACTCGGGATGGCATGTTCCGATACAGACACAAAAGCATAAACAATAAAACATAGACCTTACACAGTTATATACAACTACTGGTCTATGAACAAAAACATATTCACAAGTTCTCCAACTTATGCTCCCGCGCCACTATCTGTAATACAAAGAAACTGAGTGGGTCGGGCTTAGGAGCCTGGTGAGCATATAGGGTTTTCAGCCCACAATAAATAATCATATTTAATTTTCACCCACCAACAATAACCCGATTACCCATTCCCGTTATCCTCACTTTACGTCCCTATGACAACAACTATTACAAGGGACCTAATCTAGGATTTTCATCGGGACGGACACTACTGCAAAGGGGTTTCCTCAAAAATGAATGTCCTAAAGCAACCATGAGGGGGATAAAATACAACAAATGAACACCCAAGTTCACTACACCTACATGTTATGAGCCTGCCAGCGTTCCACTAAACTGTCTAGAAAAGTCCATGGTTGTCATCCATATTCTGCTGGACGACTAGATGACAATCAAATCAAGGCCTCTCGTCATTTTAATGTCATCACACATCACTATCTACCCATGTTCTACCCAACATATTTGTAGATAAAATATACTTGTTTATATACAGCTTAAAACATGCATAACATATTTATTCAATACTCATACCACATAACAAATAGTATAAAATCACATAGCACATATTTCATCGAGTATAAATCATATAATATATCTTATACATTCATCAATACTTGTATTAAAATCGTGTATGTGAAAAGGGACAATGTACTCACTTGATCAGAAGATGATCGGACAACACTACAGCTCTAAGAGTAGTATTCTTCGGTGAAACTGGGATGTTTTCTTGAAAATCGAGCTTCGACTCGGAAACTTTACTTCTCGGGACCCTCGGGGCTTCGGGACTTGCTTCGGGTCTCGGGAATGATACCGGGGCTTCGGGGTAAAACTTGCATGCAAAACGAGGCAATAACGACTAAGAGAGAAGAATTTAAGCACTAAAACTCGGCAGCCCACGAGTTCTATTTATAGAGGCTAATCGTTGCGACTACGTTGGGCGTAAATTCAGAGTACGCTGGGCATACTCTCTCTACAAGCACTACGTTGGGCGTACATCGAGTACATTGGGCGTTCTGGCTCGTCGATATGTACGATGGGCGTACTCTCCAAGTATGCTAGGCGTACTAAGTGGATCAGATCGGATGCGTCACTACTTACGGACCCAAGGCACTCGAGTGGTGGAGTAGGGCGATGTGGCCCAACCCAAACCATGAACCATGAGTACGTTGGGCGTACTCCTGGACGTTGGGCGTACTCCACATTTCGAAACTTCTAAAATTCATATATTTCGCATACGAGCTCCGTTTTTGACGTTCTTTATATCCACGCGTAAGTGAGACTATGCTCTACAACTTTCATTTAGACTCCGTCGGCTAATTTTGACTTTATTTTTATTATTATATTTTCACAGGCCGGGACAGGAAAAGTCCGTTAAAAATTCCTAACTTCTTCATCCGACGTCCGTTTTTGTCTGTCTTTTTACCGTTGAACAACTATTACAGAGATCTTCAATTCTCGTTTATATTGTTTTGGATAACAAGCACTCGATCTTAAATTCGAGTTTCGGGCTGCATACTGCTAAGTCAAAACTTAGAAAATTCATAACTTCCTCATACGAAGTCATATTTAGACATTCTTTTTATCCATGCTCTCGGTTTAACGTATTCTATGATTTTCGTATAGATCACTAAGGCTAAATACCGCTCTATCGTAATTTCACTATTTACGTCGCGCAGTGTCGTGCCGGTTCTGTCGCGAAACTTCGACAGGTCATAACTTCTTTGTTATAACTCGGATTTTGACATTCTTTATATATTCGGAAACCTTGCCACTACAACTGCAACTTCATGTATCGATATCGGGCTTATCTAATATTTTTTACTTTATCGCTTATTTTTATTCCTTAATCCATTTAAATCCCACAATTAAGCAATAAACACATAATACTCAAATAATACATTCTTATTATTTCAAAATGAATTACAAAGGCTAACCTAGACTATTACATCATCATTAATGTCTCGCCTGGAAACACCGACGTTACAATGGGCAACCTTTTTTTATGTTATGCACTTGGTGGTTGATGTTTATATCTCTTTGCTTGTGTGGTGGTGGTGGTGGTAGCGGCAATGGTGATAGTGATGGTGGTGGTGGCGGCAGAAGGTGATGGTGGCGGTGGTGGTTGTTGGTGGTTGGTGATGGTGGTGATAGTTGTGGTGGCGGTGGAAGTGGTGGCGGGTGGTTACGGTGGTGGTGGCGGTGGCAGCGGCGATAACGGTGGTGGTGGTAAGTGGCAGTAACGGTGGTGGTGGTAAGTGGCAGTGGTGGTGTCTATTGCTAGTCGGTGGTTGGTGGTGTTGGTTTTTTTACGAAGAAAACTAGTCTTCATCAACAACCAATCAAAAAGAACAAGAAAGTTCATGTATTTTACTTCAGGAGTGTCTTTTTTGTAACTCATTCTTCAAGAATGCAAAATAAAATTTGTTAATCCTTTTTTTAGTTTTTAGTGTCTTGATGCAGACTAGTTCATAGAATATAATTATTTTATATGTTATCAGTTTAAATAATGTTTTGATGTATTACATTCTTCTAAGAATGAATTTAAAAAAAATGATTTCATATTTATAAGCATATTCTTTAAAAATGCACATCATATAAATAAACATATTCTATCAGAATATCTGAACTAGAAGAATCACTTATCCTCTAATTTTTTTTTTAAATTAAGACAATCAATAAAAATTCAGAATATTTTTAATAAATCTAGCTTAACTGAATTAAATAAACTTACAATGATAATAGTATTATTATATTGTACATGCTCCTTCATTTTATATCATACACCTTATATCATATCATTTCATCCTTTTAATCTATTAGTACAAAATCGTTCTACAACCACACAATATTTGTTGTCCACAATGTCTCAAACACACGCACACACACTCACACACACACAAACACACACACACACACACACACACACACACATATATATATATATATATATATATATATATATATATATATATATATATATATATATATATATATATATAAATAAGTTCAATTAAAAACAGTAAATATATAAAAATATAAAAACATTATGTTTATGTTATTATTCTGTAATGAAGGTTATATATATGTATTGTTGAAATAATTCTAATATGAATATTAACGTTTGATTATTTATATATTAATTATAATGTTATTATTTTATTATAAATTTATTTATTTACATTTTTGTAGTAAATTTTAATTTTAGTTTTAATATGTGATTATTCATTTATTCATTATTGAATAATGACATAAACATATATATATAGTTCAAATAAAAACAATAAATAGTATGAGAACAAAATATATATATATATATATATATATATATATATATATATATATATATATATATATATATATATATATATATATATATATATATATATATATATATATATATATATAAATAAAAGTCAAATAACCTTAATGAGGTAGAGGTAAAGTTAAAATTAAAATTGATATTTCATTAATGAGGTTCAACCCTAAACCTACAAATAACATTCCTGGTCGAATTCAACGAGGCTACAATTTGTTATTATGTATGACATAGCTTTGTCTTCCGATCAACTTGTGTTTAATTTAAAAGGAAAAACAAGTCAATAGTATTTATTAACTAAAAGTCCAACTAACTACTCCTGGTTTATCTAAGACATCTAGGCTATGACAACTTGTTTCTTCAAGTGTGATAAAATTATTATTAATAATAAATAATATGCGGTTTTTATTCAAAAACAAATATATGTGCCCGGAGTCGAACCTGACACTTGTAAAGGTAATACACGATCGTCGCCGCTACAAGGTAAAGTCTCTACCCTTAATAAAATACTCCTTATACTGCCACATAGCATGTTTTTACACCATTCTTTTGCCAAATGGCGTTTTTCTAGACCTCCATAATTGTACTTTCCCGCCCAACATCATTAACGCTCTATAACCTAACTAAAAAATCAAATTTGAAATCTAAATAATTTTGGTTTTCTAATCAGTAATTTCAGACCTGATTTTTTGGGATTTATATCAATTGTCCTGCATTTATTTAGGAAACAACTCATTCAACCCATTTAAATTAATGTTATTTAAAATCAACAATAAATCTTCTTCTTCCCATTACTATTATCGCACCTCCACAAATTTCAGCCTAATCTCCTTTTATCTGTCTAATAACCCACCGTTTCCCTCATCTCAAGTCTCAATCCAGATTTTCAAAAACTTTGGTCAGTGTATCGTCGTTCTACTCTGCTGCCAATTCTGTTCTCTCGGGCCATACATTGGCTCTGTCTTATGGTTATAGATAGGGCTTATTCGAATAAGGTGAGGATGTTTTAATTTTGAGATTTTAATTTATTCTTTTAATTAGGGATTTCCCATGTTCATCATATTTCTAATACCCTCCATCAATGTCGTTTTTGGTCAGCTAGGGTTCGTCAGCCCCTTACTCAATTTCTCTGTCGGTTTGCGATGGTTGTTCACCATCTGTCGGTTTGATGTGATTTTTGTGTTTGCAGTTTGCGAATTGAAAGGTGAGGTGAAGTGGCTACAGGTTCTTGCTTACGGGTAACATGATTTACTTTGAGATGTTTATATTGTGTTTTCCATGGAACTTATTTAGGTGTATTTTAAGTTTTAGTTGGGAATTTGCTCATCTTTTGTAATTGATGATGCATGGATGTTGGCTACAATTCATGGAGAATATAAGTTCAAACTTATGGTTTACACAAGATGTACGAAATCTAGGCCTATTCTTTTTGTTTAAATTTGGTTTTTTTTTTGTAGATAGGAACCACAATTGCACCACCTCAATTATGTTTTGTATTAACAAACCTTTTTTCTAACCTTTGTGGCTGATCTGAGTCAAAATTGTATCTTTTATTTTCTTACTTTTTCAGGGTTATAAGATTCCAAAAGATTTCCTTCTGAAATTCATGGGATTACAATTCCAAAAGATTTCTACGCTTGCTATTGCGAAAACATAAGCATATGGACATCCTTATTCACTGGTCGTTTTTGGTTTAACAACATTACATCAGTAGTAGTATTTACTAATAATGTTTTTGTTTGTGTAATATGTTGGTCCTGATATTATTTTGCAGGTTAATTTTTGTGGACGCTTTATCTTTTTAAGGAACATGACACTTAACACCCCTTCTAAGTGGCCTCTAAAATGATCGTCTCTTTTTCCTCGACGTTGTAGTTGAAGCATGTAATATTCAATGTTTTTTTTATTCAATGATTTTTTTATTTTAATCTATATGTTACTGTCTTCTTTTGATTTTTGAATTGTTAGTGTTGAACATCTGTCATCGAAACAATTTTTTGTGTTTCAATTTTATTTTATTTTGATGTTGTTAATCAATTTTATTTGTTTCCAGCAATTTTATGTTGTAGTTATATAAGGTTATATCATATTTAATGTTTGATAAGGGACGAACATTATGAGTTTTTAAGTTATTTTTTAGGCATAAGAGCTTCCTACTTGGACACTGATGATGAACAAATTGAGTTATCCGAGTTTGGTGTCTCTTATTTACTGTACTTGATAAGAAAATGGAAGGTATATTCTTAAAAATCCATTATAATGTATGTTTTATTGCATATTTGAACTTCCAAGTTCATAAAGTTTGATATTAATTTTTTTAAGCGCTAATTTAAAAAACTTACAACATGATTATATTTATTTAAAATAAGCATGATACAATTACAATTAACATATGAAATTTTTTATACAAATAAACCTATACAAATCTATGATTACTGACTATTATTATTATCCAGTATATATTATTTTACTTTTAACCGTGGATTCTATGGGTTATAATAGTAATATATGCTTATAAAGTCGTTAGTTTGTCTTCTAACATCTGAAGGGAATAATAAGTCAAAACTAGAGCACGTGTTTCATTGGCTTTTATACAATTGATACATACATTAAATATTATATAATATTAATATTAATTTTTCCGACAAGTGAATACAATTTATGAAGTATAGGTAGGGTCTGCCAACGAATCGATACACTAAACAATGTATATATGACAACTTGTATCTTTTTCAAAAATCATTTAGGATTTTGTCAAAATAGCATTTTCAGTATCCTGCAAAAATAGTCCTACAACATATAGACCTTTGAGACTATATATATATATATATATATATATATATATATATATATATATATATATATATATATATATATATATATATATATATATATATATATATATATATATATATATATATATATATATATATATATATATATATATATATATATATATATTGAAAAATGAATATACTATTAAGGGTATATAAGTTTATGTACTCAAACCTATCGTAACACGCGATTTTGTTTGATATATATTTATATATTTTTGCCGAACACCTACTAGGATATATATATATATATATATATATATATATATATATATATATATATATATATATATATATATATATATATATATATTGAAAAATGAATATACTATTAAGGGTATATAAGTTTATGTACCCAAACCTAT
The DNA here is from genome assembly GCF_002870075.4 of Lactuca sativa. NCBI lineage: Eukaryota > Viridiplantae > Streptophyta > Magnoliopsida > Asterales > Asteraceae > Lactuca > Lactuca sativa. The sequence continues at coordinate 151,453,188 of NC_056630.2, read as the reverse complement.
CGTACCACGTGATTTTTATTTGATATATATTCACATATTTTTGCCGAACACCTACTAGGATATATATATATATATATATATATATATATATATATATATATATATATATATATATATATATATATATATATATATATATATATATATATATATATTGAAAAATGAATATACTATTAAGGGTATATAAGTTTATGTACCCAAACCTATCGTAACACGTGATTTTGTTTGATATATATTCACATATTTTTGCCGAACACCTACTAGGATATATATATATATATATATATATATATATATATATATATATATATATATATATATATTATAGTTTAAAATGAAAATTATATGAGAAGAAGCTAAATGTGAAATTTATAAAAATCTTGGAAATAAATCAAGTTAGAAGTTTAATTATAAAAACATTGGACAATTACAGAGTATATATATATATGATACAAAATGACGTAGTATAGTGAGTTTGAATACCTAAGCATATATATTTTTAAGGGTATATTCATTTTTCTCATATATATATATATATATATATATATATATATATATATATATATATATATATATATATATATATATAAAAGATGGTTCCCTTAAGATTAAAAAAAAATAGAGATTGTGAGATTAAACATTAGCCAATGGAACTTAACCTCAACTTCAGTCAACTGTTTATTGATGTAGGGGTACAACGTTAAATCTCAACTTAATGTTTAGAAAGCACACACATTCCTTCTCTAAAAATTATCTTATCGCTAAATCATCGATTCTCTGTATCAATCACGTAATCATATTATTCAATATCATCTTAAAGTTCCTATTTTTACTAAATCTCTTATCAAATTAATCGCAATCTTCAAATCGAAAAAAAAAACGATCGAAACAGAGCATCAATTCATATTTTCAAAAATACGAGACAAAATTCTCATATCGAAGAAACAAACACATCGCATTCATCAATTCAATTCAAGAGAGGTGACAAGCATTTGAAAATTGAATCAAAACGATATTGAATTCAAAAGAAATTGATGTGTCCATCGCAACTGATAGTATTGTAGCTGAAATCAATTCATCTCGTAACGACGAACAAATCGATTCAATTTCTTTGACTTCTGAAAACCAACACGAAGAACTTCAAAATACGATTCGTATTGATGGTACAAATAATTTGTTTTAATACTACATGTTACATTACAATTTATAAAGTTGATTATGATTTTTTTATTTTTTCATAAACAAAACACATAACTGATCTTGTATTGACAATATATTACAATGCATAATCATAAATCACTATATGGTGTAACTTATTATAAAATATAAATTATGGTTAATTATATATCACAATGTATAATTCTATACGATTATACATAATAATATTTGATTAATCTTATATAACAAATTAAAAAAACGTATAATTTATCTATGTGTTCATAGATCTAAATATATGATTAATTATATATTAAATAGTATAATCATATATGATTATACAGTATAATATGTGATTAATCATTACAAACAAATATAATTTATCATATTTGTTTTCAAATTGATATATATATATATATATATATATATATATATATATATATATATATATATATAATCATATATTAGGATGAATATTAATATATGATTATACATCATAAAATATGATTAATCATATATTACAAACTATAATTACATATGATTAATCATACATGATTAACCAGTATCAAGTATGATTACTGATAAATTAAGACATATATAATCATTCATGATTACACTGTACAATATATGGTTAATCATTTAAGACACTGTACAAACAAATATAATTTATTATATGTGATTCTACATTGAAATATATAATTAATAATATATTAAGATCTATAATCATATATGATTATACATCCTAATATATAATTACTATTATTTTAAAAAGTAAAAATATATATAATTATTTATAAATGATTAAAAAAATATAACATATGATTAGTTATATATTACAACATATGATCATATTTATCATACATGATTGTACATTGAAATATATAACTAATTATATATTAAGGTCTATAATCATATATGATTTTTCATCTTGAAATATAATTAATAATATATTACACTATATAAATACATATCATTAATCACATATGATTATTACAACATAAAATTATATAATAACATATTTGTCATTACCTTCTTTTATCAAGGTGAAAGTTCCAATTCAACAAATGAATCCTATTGCAGTAACATAATTGAAGAATCAGAATATAAACCATATGTCCCTCTAGAAATTGTACTAGTTGTAAACAGCGTTTTCAAATCATTAAATTTGGCAGTAAAAATGTATATTGATTATGCAAATGGCAGGTTTTCATACAAGACTGAGTAGCCAATCAAAATACAATAGTCAAATAATAAAAAACAAATATGTTATATGTAATAAGGGGTGGAAAGGATAAACCAAAACCTTGTGATACATTGGCTACAAGTTATGTCAAGAGGAAACCAAATTCGAACAAGATAATTACTGGTCTATAGCAAAGATTATATTTGAAAATGTTTATGGAAAAACAGATTACAAAGTTAAGCAATTCTTTGAATTGCATAACCACCCATTAGAAAGTATTGAGGATAGAACTTATATAAAAAGACAAGAAAGATGTCATATTTTAAAAAAGAGTTTGTAGTACATGCATCAAAAGCTAAAATTGGTCCAACAATGACTCACAAAATACGAGCAGTTTTGAAAGGAGGATACGAATTTGTAGGGGAGAAGGTAACAAACTACAAAAACTTGAAGAGATGAGTAAAATGAATCTTATGTTACAAGGATGCTCAAATAATGATAAACAAAAATGAATGACCGTTGGGATCATTACCTAAATTATTCATTTGAGTTCCTACGTGATGGATATTAGTTGGCTGCTATGTTTTGGGCAGATGAAAGAGAAAAGGTTTTTTATGTAGAGTTTGGAGAAGTTATATATTTTGATGCAACTTTAAGAACAAACAAGTAAGTTAATGTATATACTTTACATAATTTATACATTTATGATTAAAATAAAAAAAATTATACAATAAATTTAAACATACTACTAATTAAATATGATTGTACTAAACACATTTGCTTTATATAGATATAAAATGGTATTTGTTCCATTAACAGTCGTTGATCACCACAAGAAATAAGTTATTGTTGGCGTTGGGTTGCTGAGTAGAGAGCTAATTCAGTCATATGAATGGCTACTTAAAGCTTTTCTTAGAGCTCATGAATAGAAAACACCAAAAATTGTTCTAACTGATCAAGATCCAGCAAACAAACTAATGGGTTTGACACTAAATAACATCCTATGTGCTCATGCAAACCCTAATGCTTGGATCTAGTCTTCTCTATTGCACATGCAATTCATACAAGACTTGAAAACCCTAGATGTAGTGTATATAATTCGAAATTAACATAACAAAACAGATCTAGATGATGACCTCTTATTGAAATCTTGAATCTTCTTGTCCTTGGAGCTTAAAGTCACAAATATCACTCCTCTAATGGCTTACAAACACCACAAGCAAGAGGATAATCTTGGAGAGAGGTTGGAAGCTCTAGAATTCGGCTCTGGTACTCTTAGAAGTAGGGTTAGCCAATTTCTAAAGCTTAAGGGGTCTATTTATACTTGTGCTGCTAGGGTTTCGGTCAAAACCCTAATTGGATAGCTTAAGCCTTAAGCAGTCCAAAGAACCTTGAAAAATAAAGGCCCTTGGACGAAATTAGATGGGCTCCCACTCTAATTTTTTTCCACCCCTTAGTTCCAATGATTTTCAGCCCAAATCAACTATCACACAATTGACAGTTCCAGTCCCCTTTATTTAATTAATATCTTTTAGCCATATAATTAATTCTTAATTAATTCTTGTCTAATACTAATTAAACTATATGATTTCTCATTTACTATATTATTCATATAATATATTAATAAATCATAATAACCTCTTTATTCATAAATCGTCCTATCATGTTGCTTTGGTGAAGGCAACCCAAAAGGACCATGCACAACCGGATCAAATACTTACCAAATATAGTTACGGGCTTAGACACTAATCCAACAGTCTACCACTTGGATAAGTCTAGTAACTACAAATGTAAATACAATCTAATTAGCAATCGTAGCTCTCAAAGACGTTGTCGAACTCTGATCTTATCAACAACCTGTCCTTTAGATAAGGGATCGTATAGTCCTCCGTTCTAGATATCGTGCGGACAATTACATGGAACATAGTAATACTTATTGTCCAACAGTTTGTTTCTCAATCTTAGATTTGTTTGACATAGAACTTAATGGAACACATCAATTTTGTCCTGACTGGGCCCGACACATAAGTCAAACCAAATCATCGAGGGGCCCTAATATCACTTTTACCCTCTTAGGATAAAAGGAACATATAAACTTCGACTTATACGCATTTAATAACCACTAATCAAATCATACACAACAATGCGTTTTATAACATCAAGTTACTGATGTGCTTACATATTATCAATGCACAACCAATTAGCAAACAATAAACCATATATATATATATATATATATATATATATATATATATATATATATATATATATATATATATATATATATATATATATATAGGTTTAAAGACCATCTGATATTATCGTCTTGCGATCACTCGTTATAAATTCCATGAGGTGATTCCAGTAAGCATGGGTTTATTCCAATGCTCAAATCAAGTTCATAAGCACTCATGAATGTTGTACCAAACTTTTTCTATGTCTAGTACACTTTAGACAATCTACACACCAATTCATGACAATATTTATTCATACCTACTCCCAACATATGAACGACTGTGGACCGTTTGAATAATCTTATTCTTCAGCAAGTCAAAACATGCAAAATGAAAAAATAGGTAAACAATTAACATAAGACACTAACTTTACTCATAAATAATACCCATTTATTTAATCATCTAATGTTAATTACAATTTATTATTACACGTTTCTAAACTATCTAATCTAAACTAATATCGTCCTTCAGCCTAATGCTCCCAGCGTGCTGCAAGTGCTTAACCCTACTCAGTCCCTTCATAAGCGGATTTGTTGGGTTATCCTCCGACGATACCCTGTTCACTACGAGGAATCCTTCTTCCACCCGATGTTGAATAAAGTGATATTTTATGTCGATATGTCTAGATCTACCATGATCCTTCGATTCCTTGGTCAAGGCAACTGCTCCTTCATTATCATAGAAAATTTCCATAGGCTCCTATATAGCCGACACAACTCCAAGGTCTCCAATGAAGTTCTCCAACCATGTTGCCTCATTTGACGTTTCGTTCGCTGCAATGTACTCTCATTCACACGTTAAATCAGCTACGGTCTCCTGCTTGGAACTTTTTTAAGTCACTGCTCCTCCATTAAGGGTAAAGACTCAGCCCGACTGCGAACGGTAGTTGTCCCTGTCGGTCTGAGAACTGGTGTCACTATACCCTCACACCCTTAAGTCATCACTCCCACCGAGGACTAGAAACCATTCCTTGGTCCTCCGAAGGTACCTAAGAATATTCTTGACTGCGGTCCAATGCGCTTTGCTAAGGTTCCCTTGATATCTGCTCACCATGCTCATAGCGAAAGCCACATTAGGGCGAGTACAAGTCATAACATACATAATCGAGCCAACTGCGGAAGCGTATGGTACTCGACTCATTTCTGCTATCTCAACTTCGATACTCGGGCTTTGAGTCTTACTCAAATTGGCATTACTTTGGATTGGTAACTCCCCCTTCTTAGAATTCTCCATACTAAAACATTTTAGTACCTTGTCCAAGTAAGTATTCTAACTAAGTCCTATTAATCTTTTGCTTCTGTTTCTCATTATCCTTATTCCCATAATATATGTAGCCTCTCCGAGGTCCTTTATAGCGAAGCACTTCCCGAGCCAGGACTTAACTTCCTGCAGTGTCGGGATGTCGTTTCCTATGAGTAGTATGTAATCAACATATAATACGAGGAAGCTTACTATACTCCCACTGGCTTTGACATATACACATGATTCATCCTTTCTTCGTAGAAAACCAAACTCTTTGACTTTCTCATTGAAACAAAGATTCCATCTGCGAGGCGCTTGTTTTAGTCCATAAATGGACTTCTCAAGGTTTGTCCAAATTCAGTAGTGTACTATCGCTAATGAACATATACCCTTCTGTAGTAATATGAAAACCATAAAACTGGGGTTGAGCCCTAACTCTTTCGGAATGTATAATAGGTAAGGACTCGCCAATCGGTTCAACCGAAGTTCCTCCTCGGGTTGAGTGCCAGTGTTGGAGGTTACTTCATCACTCGACTCTTGAATCTCTTCAAGATCGATTTGCCTCCCATTATCCCCTTGACTTATGATTTCTCGCTCACGGAAAACCCCTCTCCTCGTAACGAAGACAACATTGTCACTCGGTCTATAAAAGGGATATCCAAAGGACTTCTGCGGGTAACCGATGAAAATACACCGCTTACTACAAGGTTCGAGCTTGTCATGAGTCTCTCGTCTTACGAAAGCCTCGCAACCCCAAACCATGATATGTCACAACGAGGGAGCTTTCCCTGTCCACATCTCATGAGGTGTTTTGGCAACCTTCTTCGTAGGGACTAAGTTAAGGATATGGGTGGCAGTCTCTAAGGCATACCCCCAGAATGAGATAGGTAGTGAAACACGACTCATCATGGAACGAACCATGTCTGGTAAGGTTTGATTACGCCTCTCAGCCACACCATTCAACTGCGGTGTCCTAGGTGGCTTCAATTGCGAAACGATTCTGCATTCCTTGAGGTAGTCGTAGAATTCAATAGTTAGGTACTCTCCCCCTCGATTAGATCGAAGCATCTTGATTTTCCTACCCAACTGATTCTCCACTTCTTGTTTAAACTCTTTGAACTTTTCAAAGGTTTTTGACTTATGCCTGATTAAGTAGATATACCCTTATCTGCTATAATCATCGGTAAAAGTGACATAGAAGCGTGTGTATGAGATCCAATAAACCCTCACCCTTTTCACAAGTGCCGGTGAAGGATAACATGGTCATCTTTCCAAGTAAACAGACTCGCACATGTCATCGTCCCTAAGGTCGAATGACTCCAACACTCCATCCTTTTTGAGTTGGGCTATGTGTTTCTTGTTGACATGTCTAAGACAACAATGCCACAAGCATGTTTTATCCAAAACATTGGATGAATTAATACACAACACATCATTTCCTAAGTTATCTACAACCATCACAGTTTCATATAGTCCATTACAAGGCAATGCTTCAAAATAAAAGACACCATTAAGATAAGCATTAATAGAACCCTTTTCATTATCAAATGAATATCTAAAACCTTGTCTATATAAACCATGAAATGAAATGATGTTTCTTGCCATATCTGACGAATAGCAACAATTATTTAAATCTAATCCTAATCCACTACTGAGCATTAAAGAGTAAACTCTGATCTTGGCGACAGGCGATGATCTTCCATTCCCTATGATCAAATTTATCTTCCCATGCTCCACATCCCTATCTCTTCTTAGTCCCTGCAAATCAGAAAAAATGTGAAAACCACATCCTGTATCAAGTACCCAAGAAATGAAATGTGATGAATCATTAGATTTAATAGTGTAAATACCTGCGTAGGATGGCTTGATCTTCCCATCCTTGATTGCTTACATATATTCTTGGTAGCTTTGTTTCCAATTCCCTATTTTGTGACAGTGGTGGCACTCTGCCTCCTTGGGGTTTGAGTTGGGTTTAGCAGAACCAACTTTGGTTCCACTAGAAGAGGTACCATCTTGGCACCTTCCCTAGTGGTGGCTCTTTTACCCTCCCCTTACCCAATTGCCAAGACAGGGGCAGCAGCAGGAGTTGGAGTTGATGCAACAGACTTATCTTTGAGATTTCTCTCCACAGTCCTTAGCAAGCCTTGAAGCTTGCTCAAAGTGACCTCTTCCTTATTCATATGGTAGGTCATGCGGAACTGGTTGTAGCAGGGAGGCAAGGAGTGAAGGATGATGTCAATTGCCAGCTCTTCATCAAAGTTAACATTCAACTTTAGCACGCTATCAACATATCTTTACGTCTTTTGCAAATGGGCGATAAGGGACTTTCCATTACCCATTTTAGTAGTGATCATCGACGTGATGATCTCATACCTTTCTTGCCTAGCACTTTGGTGGTACCAGTCCAATAAGTCTTGATGCATTTCATAGGGGTACATGTCCTCATAGGACTTCTGGAGTTCTACAGTCATAGTCGCCCACATGATGCAATGGACCTTCATAGCATCACGCTTATGGGCCTCAAAGGCCACGATCTCTTCAGTAGAGGCAGTGTTGACATTGATTTCCTTTAGCTTCTCATCGAGGACATACTATTTTTCCTTGTAATGAGTGACCATTCGGATGTTGCGGATCCAATCATTGAAATTGGACCCGTCAAAGATCACTCTTCCACACAAGTTGATGAGTGAGAATGAGCTGGAGCAATTCGAACCGGAACCATTGTTATTGACGTTCGACATTTGAAAAGGAAAAAAGAAAAAAGTTTGATTAGAAATGAATCCCAATTAAACATCCAAATGAGAAATAAGGGTTGGATCCAACAACATTATTTACAAATTAGAAGAGAGATGTTGTAATCTAACAAGTAAATAATTTGAAGGTAAGTGAATGACGATTCACTAATTCTCCACCATGAAAAACGAAAAAGAGATTAAGTTTTAAATGTACTGAAAACTCCTAGATCTTTTATGATTCATTGAACTTTTCAATGGCATGTTTAAATCTCGATATGCCCCTCAAGTTTATGACTGGGATGCCGACGATCACAAAGCGGGTGTGGATAACCATGCAAATGTACATGGTGCCCTCATTGTTATAGTCACCTATTCAATGTGCCGGTTAACCACACACACTCTATCGAACTATGACAAACAATGATTCACCATTTGCCACCTTTGCTTAGAACCCAATTAGTATGCCGGTTAACCACACACACTCCACTAACGTCTTAGCAAGGATACAAAGTGTAATTTCATGGAATTGCGTCAAATTGACTTTTGCCTAAACTAAGTAAGATTGTGAATTTTTGAAAAACATTTAGTTACTTTTTATAAATTCATTATACTTTTAATGAGGAAAGGGTTGCCCTATCCTACCCGTTCGGCTAACGACCCTCCAACAATCAAGGAAGCGGTGGGTGAGAGTGGACACCCATTAAACGGCCATTTTATAGGCCATAACCTTATATCCCCATATAGATCGGCTTCGTGAATGAGACCTACTAACGGTAAGACTAGCATTTAAGTTATATATATATATATATATATATATATATATATATATATATATATATATATATATATATATATATATATATATATATATATATATATATAAATCTTATAATATTATAAAGTATAAGGTTGAATTTTAAACTTGTAAAATTCTAGGGTTAGAACTTTAAATAGTTCAAATTAAACTTTTAATCAAAAATTTTCAAAACTTGAGGGCAAGTTTTGAACTTTTCAAAAGACATAGGATCAAATAGCAAATAATTTAAAATTAAACAATTAATTTAATGATTATCTAGATTTGACCTAATCAATTATATTTACAAGATAATTCATCAAATAATTTAAATAATCAAATATTATCACATAAGCAATTTATTATTCAAATAAATGGTAATTATCTTTTGTTTTGGAAAGGATAAACATATAACAACAATAAAATTCAGATTTTATTAGTCAAAAACGATTTTGGCAGTTATCCTTAAGCAAAACAGCAAGAAATCCCAAAAATTCCTTTGTCTGACGCTCTGAATCGCTGAGTCCCCTTATGGACTCGTCTAGTTTGTAAGGTCCTGAAATGGATCTTACCAGTGATCAAACAAACAAAACAACTGATTATAATGAGAATGAAGTAGAAACATAATCAAGAACAAGCTTGCACACACTTCTGTTAACGAAAAACGTCTGGTACAACTTGTTTTCAACAACCGTGAACTCTGTGGCATCAACAACCACTAAATGACCTACATAGCCTCTATATATAGTGGACTTGGGCCGGCTCTGGGTTTACAGCCGTAAACTCATAACAAGGCCGTAAACTATAAAAAAACTACCAAAACTGCATATCGACCCAAAAGAACCAATTACAACGAAAGCCTAGACCAAACCATTAATTGGACCCTTCAATCTCCCCCTTGGTTTGGTTCTAGCTTGAAGTTAATCTTTGTCGACCACCATCACATCTGCCTACCCCATTGCTCCGTTCCACATATGTTTATTGATGATCTCAGCAACCATGGACATGTACTCTTTTGCTGCTTGCTCAAAAATCTCCTCGACAACTTTTGTTTGATAAGTACTCAGATGATGAATATCCCACTTTCTAAACTAGAGCAAATCCCTTCGATCATAAAGACGAATGCATCCATTTTTGAGCTTGATAACAGCAGACGCTGTAGTCTCGTCGAAAACACAGTAATCCATGGAGCTTAGAGATCCATCTGGGTAACTCTGAAGGACAGGAATTTGTTTAACCTGATTGGTTGCAGGCCACATCACCACTTGAAGAAGATGACCAGTCTTGGGATCTATGACATCAGGATAATGCTTGATAACAAACTCAGCAGTCTTCATCGAAGGAAAACCCCTTTTCACCTGGTCTTTTAGGAAGTGCTTGAATTGAGTTGCCTATGGATTATTGGAGGGATTTGAAAAAGGAGATCGTGATAACTATGATAGATCCACCCTAGTCCATGAATTGAAATCATGACAGTCTTTGTATTGCTCGTTGTTGCCACTCTTTCTTCGTACTATCCACATGTTAAGAGGATCATGAAATCCCCAAGAAATAATCCCAGATCTATCACCATACGTATCTCTAAAGCGTACAACCCCAAGATCCGTAACAGTGATTGTTGGTTGATCCCCAGGTGCATTCTTGTTAGAATTCCTCTTAAACAAGAGTTATCCTTTTTCAGCAGCTTCAACTTGTGTATCACGTATAATTGCCGCAACATAGGGAGCACGAGCGGGCTTTTCATCAAAATGATTTACGACCTGTGAAGTCTGAACGGTTGGCATGGCAACAGGAAAAGCTTGAGTATGTAGATTGATCCTATACTCGTCTGCTGAAGTTTGGTATTTGTCACCAAGATCTTCTTCAAGCCTTTTCTTCAAATCAAAATAACTGGAGGTAAGGAGATTAAAATGGTCTTGAAGATCAAAGATTTGCTTTTTCTTTATCGCTCGATCATCCTAAAGATCAGAGACTTGAGATTTCAGTTTGGCATTCTCATTCAATAACTCATTGACTTGAATATCAAGTTCAATGTTCCTCTGATCCATGACATTGATATTCTTTTGAAGCTCATCAACTGACGGTTTATCTGCTCCTTGGTGACCTTCTTTGAAAGAAATTCCTTTGCCATGAGAAGAATGATCTATACTTTCATTCTGAGTGAGCTGCATAGCTAATCGCACAGAGGCATCATCAGGATCTATCCTAGGAGGAGAGAATCCTGGTGGAGCAGAGGAGCCACCAACCTTAAAAGTGGTGCTAGGACCTCCACAAAATGGTTCTGTTGATACGATGGCAGGTGTAGTAGTTGGTGTAACCGACATGTCATGAGAGAAGTCAAAATCCAAAGGCCCAAACCTTGGATCATGTCTTCTTCTCTTAGATGGAGGCTGTAAGGTCTGGTCTGTTGTATCATCACCCTGAATTGGTTCAATAGTAGGTGAGGCAACGTCAAGGGGAGGAATCCCTGACACTGTCAATATTGGAGCTGTAGAATCAACCACTTGATCTGTAAACATGGGTGTCGACTCGAGAACGTCTTCAGAATCCCTTATCTTCGTTGTCGTGTGAGCAACATCACTAATATTATCAAGCAATGAGTTGAGGTTGACATTCGACAGAAAGTCATCATTGCTTCCAAAGTTGGTTGGAATCTCATCTCTATCAAAACCTGTAAGATCAAGGTCTTCATACTGATTAGACTCAGTTGCATTCTTGGAAGACCCTTCATTGTAGTCACCTTCAACTTGGACTGATCGTAGGTCATGCTCCTCAGCTACGAATACATTAGGAACAACTGTCTCTTCCCCTTCTTGATCCAATACCGTGATCACATCTCCTTCCAAGATCACCCTCTCTGATGAAGTAGGCTCCAAAGATATCTTATCAGAAGATCCGTGGGACTCGGACGCTTCATTCGACTTAGTAAATCGTCCGAATTTAACCAATGGATATAGTCCTTGAAAGATAACTTTCCCTTTGCAATTTTGTTTAATGAGCCCAATAGTGTGAGGGCCTAAGGACTTCATATCAAGCGTTTCTCCCTCCTTTACCATGTCAGGAAATTGTTTGTTGATGAAGAGCTAAATGAATCTAGGATACATCAGGAAGGTATCCCGAGTGATGGCATTGATGTTGACCACAATATCGTCCAGGATAAACCTTGAAAAGTTGAAGCTAATCTCTGCAGCAAGAGAAACAATAGCTCCAGTGTTTCTTAGGGATATTTCATCTGCACCAGACCTCCTGCCGGAGTTGCAGCTCACGAACACATGGGCTAGGAATCTCCAATAGGGTGGCAGAAGCTTTTTCACTGTAGGAGGAGAATGACCTTCATACCCCATCTTCTTTAAAATTTTCTGAGCATCTTCAATACCAATTTCAGTGGGAAAACTCGGTAGGTCATTGATCAACATTGTCTCTCTTACGAACTGCTCACCGATCATAATTTTGCATCCTTTTACGATTGCATCTACTGTCACTGCTCCATCATCGTCCCTTCTCATTTTGGCAGTATGTCGGATCTCTCTGATAATTTTTTGATAAATGATGGTGATCATGGTGATGGCGGAGGCCAAACAGCATTCCCTCAGTCCATGAATCATTGACTTGAATTCTCCATGTGCCACCGGAGGATCTGCCAGTACCATTCCCAGATTGTGCATGTTTGCGAACTTTATAGCTGCCATTTTGATATGCACTAAAACATACTAGATAAGAAACAAAAGACATTTGAGCAATGAATGTTTTTATTTTTATTAAATCAATTTCAAATTTAGCCCAAAATAATAAATTATTTTGACCAAAATCAAGTTTGCAGTCAACACAAAATTTATGGTCAAACTGGAGTTTGCGACCGTAAACCCATGGCCGTAAGCTAACGGCAGTAAACTGAGTTTACGACCGTAAACTCCTCGGCATTAAGCTTGGGCCGTAAACTCCGACAGTTCGTTTTTCGTCGATTTTGGCCTCAAAACTCATCGATTTCATTAAGCAACTGCATATCCTTGGTCGAAATCTTCTTACCTATGAGATGAACGGAGCAATTTCACGAAAACAAACAAAAAAATTTCGATGATGAGACAGAATAGAAGGGAGTTTGCGGCCGGAATCAGAGAAGTGAAGGGGTTTCCGGCTGTAAACCCCTTTATATACCTTTGACATGTACCTGCTGTCCACACTATGTAAGGCACAGTCCAATATTTTCAAAAAATTTCAAAAATAACATTTTGAGGATTTAAAAATTAAAATAAGACTAAAAATAAAACAAAATAAAAACTAAGCAAAAATAAAAATGAAAATAAAAATAATTATAAAAATAAAATTAAAATAACAAATAAAAATAAAATTAAACATTTCTAAAATTTTGACATACACAAAAATAGAATTAATGATAAAATAAAATTCAAATTCAAATTCAAATTAAAACAAAACAAAACAATTTCCAAAATTTAAAATTTAAAATTTTGATAATTACAAAATGAAATAAAAATAAAATTTAAGACAAAATAGACTAAACTTTATCTAAACAAACGCTGAATATAATCTTTGTGACTTAGGGATCAAAGTTGTTAGACAGCCTTACTCTACTTATCGGTACCTTTATCTTCATGTCTATGTCTGATCGATCATCGGTATTGTGATCCACTTAAACACAAAAAATTTATGACAATTTTGAACAAACTAAGAATGGCAAGACTTTTTGATCCTATATTCTTAGATAGATTTCCTAGGGACCATTTAGCTAACGACGACCAGGAATATTGTTGTCCACCTAAATTGAGCAGCGAGATCTATAGAAAATCTGTATGTGCTCAATTTCAATTGTATTAGAACATGTTTCCCGCTTCCTGATATGCTCCAGTAATCAAGAATTTCCAGAATACTCCTTACACTGGGTGAGCAGACAATTATTAAGAAAGAAGATAGATTTAGAATGCATATGCTATACACCCAGGTCGGATCTCTTCCAATTACGCAGAGGATGAAACATATGACTAACTAAAATTTTAGAGGGAATGAGAAAAAGAATGATGCATATACTGTATACCAGGTCGGATTGTGAGTCACACAGAGGAGACAGTATATGGCTAACAGATAGAAAGAATTGCATAGAAAGAAAATGCAGAGAGATAAAATTGCATATGTTACAGTCCAAGTCGGATCTCTCGATCATGCAGAGGAGGCAACATATGGCTAACAGACAGAAAGAAAGAAAATAACCTTCTACAGACCTAATATCGGAATTCCCTAGTCACCCCATCAATACCGGAATTAAGGACAGAATCCGCTCATCGAGGAAAAGTTAATCCACAGCTCTAGATATGGGTTCTTTTAGTGTGACAAGTAGATTCTCATGTATATCTCCCTGATCAACCTATCCGAGTGTCATGTTATTAGGCTAAACGAATCTAACTAGTTCAGTATTTGTCAAGTCCTTGAATTCATTAAGTTCAAATCTTCCTAGTCAAGTCCATTTAGAATCTTTCGTGCCTACCGACGCATCGAGCACAGAGCGTAGACAATTTAATTTTGGTATGTTACGCTGATTTAGATTGCCCGTTATCACTTGATAATATCATTTCGCAACACATCACCTACAAGCAAGATAATCAGCAACATATTTTTGATTTTCTGATTTTTTATTGTTTTTGGATTTTTGAAATTTTTAATTATTTTTTTGTTTGGTTTTTTTGTTTAATTCTCCCCCTAAATTCATGCATGGGTGAGAATGAAATCACTAAAATGCGCAAATTTAAACTAATCTAATAAAAAATAAAAAGAAATAGAAGATAAGAATTAAAAAAAATAAAAATAAAAAACTTAAACTAAGTAAAAAGGTAAAAAAATAAAATTAATCCTCAAAACGAATAATTTGCAAAAATCCCACAAGCACATCGAATCGAGCTTTGTTAAAAGGCTTGGTGAACAGATCCGCCACATTATTAGCAGTGGGAACCTGTTCCAGCCGGATAAGTGAATGTTCATAACAGTCTCTGATAAAATGAATTTTGATATCAATGTGCTTGGTTTTTTAGTGTTGGACATGATTTTTAGCAATTTGGATCGCAGCCTCATTATCACAGTAGATTGGGGTTCCGAGATAATTCAAACCGTAATCCAACAGTTGGTGTTGGATCCAGATGACTTGAGAGCAACAGGTAGATGCAACAATATATTCCGCTTCAGCTGTTGATGTTGAGACAGTGTGTTGCTTCTTGCACTGCCATGACACCAGCCGATCTCCAAGATATTGACACCCTCCTGAAGTAGATTTCCTGTCAAGCTCACAACCTCCATAATTATTGTCAGCAAAAGCATATAAATCAAATTCATAATTTTTCGGATACCAAAGACCCAATTTTGGGCTGCCTTTAGTATATCAAAAATTTCTTTTGACAGTAATAAGAAATGAAAATTTAGGATCAGCCTGATAACGTGCGCATTGACAAACCACAAACATGATGTCTGGTCGGCTTGCAGTAAGATACATCAATGATCTGATCATCGATTTGTAGTGTGTCTGATCTATGGATTCACCATCAGCTGCTGGAGTCAGAAGAGGTCTTTCAGCCATCGGCGTCGATGCACGCTTAGCGTCTTGAAACCCGAACTTCTCAAGAATATCTTCCACATACTTGGCCTGATGTAGCAGGCTTCCGGTTGAATTTTGTTTGACCTGAAGCCCCAGAAACATGGTCATTTCTCCCAACGAACTCATCTCGAACTGCTTTTTCATAACACCTCCTAACTCCTTACATAGTTGCGGACTGGTAGACCCGAAGATAATGTCGTCAACATAGATTTGAACCAAAATCTGATCATTACCAACATGCTTGATAAACAAAGTTTGATCGATAGCCCCACGAGAGTATCCATGCTCGAGTAAGTACTTTGTAAGAGTCGCATACCATGCTCGAGGAGCTTGATGTAACCCATACAATGCCTTATCCAACTTCTAGACATGATTAGGAAACTTCGAGTTAACAAACCCAGGAGGCTGATCAACATAGATTTCTTCCTTAACCTTGCCATAAAAGAAGGCTGTCTTGACTTCCATTTGATAAACCGTGAAGTTCATGTAAGAGGCATATGCAAGGAAGATACGAATAGCCTCCAAGCGAGCTACTGGAGCATAAACTTCAGTATAATCAAGACCCTCGACTTGTCGAAACCCACGAACTACCAATCTAGCTTTATTTCTTACTATAACCCCTGAATCATCCTGCTTGTATTGATAGACCCAGCGTGTATCAAGAGACTTTTTGCCCTTTGGTAACTCAACTAATTTCCAAACCCCGAGTTTTTCAAACTGATTCAACTCTTCATGCATAGCATCTACCCAGCTGGGCTCATTTAGATCCATTTCAACATTATTGGGCTCTATTTGAGAGATGAAGCAAGAGTAGAGACATGTATTGACATCTCCACTCTGACTTCTGGTTTTAACTCCATCGTCCAGCTGACCAATGATGTTCTCTATCGGATGATCACATTAAATTCTAGAGGGTATCTCGTGGCTGATATCGTTAAGCGAGACAGGAAGATTGTGAATATTGACACCTCCTTCATTTGTTTATTGTTCCACACCAGATGACTCTGCTACAAACTCACTAGAAATGTCTTCAGGAAAGAGTAGTTCCATAAAAGTTGAAGTGACAGCGGAAGCATCTCTAGACATGAACTCTCTTTCAACAGGAGTGAGTGGTGTAGCCTCAGCATCAGGAGTATCATTCTGAACTGGAGATTTTGGACTATCAGGTGGGTACAGATGACTCCCCCTCAGCCGAAGCAGAGGACTCCGCCTTAGATGGTGAAGAGGATACCGTTGGGGGTCTGTAGACAACTTCTTCGTCTTCGTATTCAGAAACATTCTTCGAACCAGAGAAAGACCCATATGAGCTATCCGAAGACACATTTACGGACTTGAAAAGCGATGTGTAATCAAATAACCAATCCGGACCTACTCGAGCATCCGTTTCGTTCTCCTCCAACCAACGCACGTCATAGGATTCCACAATCTGCTTCGTCTTCTTATTATAGACCCTATATGCAGTGCGTGCAACATACCCTATGAAGTAACAATCATTGGCTTTGGCATTAAACTTTGGGTTGGACTCTAGGTGAAGAAGGGTGCAAGGGCAGCCAAATACGCGAAAATGACTAACTGATGGCTTGTGACCATATATAATCTCATACGGAGTCTTCATCTGAGCTTTGTTAATCAACACACGATTCTAAACGTAGCAAGCAGTGTCGATCGCCTCAGTCCAAAAGAAAATTGGTAACTTGGAGTCACATAGCATCGTCCTTGTAGCGTCTTTTAAGGTTCTATTTATCCTTTCAGCAACACCATTTTGTTGAGGTGTGTGAGCAGAGCTGTATTGACGCATATGTTTGGTTTTGAGCATTCTAACACTCCTATGGTGTACATGCAAACCTATAAACCTTGGATCTATGTTTTCTCTATTATACATGCAAATATTAACTATTCCAAGGTTTCATCCTAACTAGCATATTATGAAAGACCTATACTACAAAGTTCTAGTTAGATGACATACCTTTTGATGTAGCTTGATGTCTTCAAGCTTTAAGAGTTTAGCCCCAATAGTGTGGAAGCCTCAAATGGAATCACAAATCGCTAAAACACCTTGGAAAAACTTGAGAGAATATGTATGCACACTAAAATTGGTCCACTCTTATTTTCTCACACACTTGTGCCAATTTTATGAGCCAAGGACCCCTTTATATATTATGGAGGATTAAGGTTACATCCATGTAAACCCTAATACCGATGACCTTTCATTTACATAGGATCCATGGGTTAAAAGCTCCATGGACTATCCATAAAAGCTTAGCCCAACCTAAATGAACTTGGCCTATTCCATATATATAAGAGTCCATATTTAATTAGTTACTTTTGATCACTTAATTAATTCTAAATTAATTCTTGATCAATACTAATTAAATAATATGATTCCATATTAATATATTAGAACTTATAATATATTAATATCAATCATAAATATACTATTCTCAAAAGACTATCCATATAAATTGTACCGATGAAGTGCAACCCAAATGGACCTGGACCATGTCGGGTCGGGTCAAGTACATACCAAATAAAGTTATGGACATAGACATTAATCCAACAGTCTCCCACTTGGATAAGTCTACAACTATTGTTGAGTATGACTTCAAAACCTAACTGGCAATCGTAGCTCTTAAAGCCGCTGTCGAACTCTGACCTTGTCCATTTGTTGTTTCCCGATTTTCCATTCTAGATATCATATATATTCCTCCATTCTAGATATCATATGGACTGAGACATGGATTATAATCATTCTGCCTGTCCATTTGTTGTTTCCCGATTTTCGATTCATAAAAACTGACTGATTGAACAAATCAAATCTGGCATGGCTTGGCCAAGCACTCACATGTGTCATGATTAAATCATCGAGGGGCCCACAGATATCACTTTTATCCCGAAGGTAAAAGGCATGGATAAAATTCGACTCATATGGCTTGTTCTACTACTTGTTGAATCATACACAAAGGCACGTTTTATAACATCGAGTTACCGAATGTGGTTTCGTGCAATCAATGTACAAACAACTCATAGTAACAACTCATATCTCTAGGTTTGAAGAATATAAGATATTATCGTCTCATGATCACTCGTGATAAAATCCATGAAGTGATTCAAATGAGCGCGGGTTGAATCCAACACTCAGAACTTATGAGCACTCATGAGTGTTGTAGCACAACTTTGTCCACCAACATGTACCTCTACAAGCCAACCCATGACAGTCTTGATTCATATCTACTTCCAACATATGACCGACTGTGGATGGTTTGAATAACTTAATCATTCAGGAAGAGCGACTTAGTTATTCTGGAAGTCAAAACATGCAAAGTGAAACACAAGAATAAATGAATCAAATATGGTATCAAACCCTATGAATATAAATGAACACTTTTATTTATCACCATACTGATTACTCATTATTCATTGTTTCGGTTTTATCAACTTTATACTTGAATTAAAAACACTAGTTGTCCCATGCTCCAAGCATGTACACTATGTTTTTCTTAAACAATACTTTTGCCATACACCAATTATGCACTCTATGTTTGTCTATGATCCTTACTTTGTGAACTAGATTGATTGAACATAATTTCAATGATTCTCTTTTCACACTCCCAAATCGTTATCGAAAAATTTAAGAATTCCAAATTCCTATCATTTATCAAAAAAAAATTTAGATTTTAAACTTCTATGCACTATTCCTCTTGTAATGATTATGCGCAAAGCCACAAAGACTTGGCAACAATCATTACAGAGTATTCTAATGGAGATCAACCCCATGAAACAAAGTCTCATATTGCATTAAGTTTCCTAACACAAATAAATTCCACCTATGGAGATAACTCCATATTCCCATTTTGACTACCACTTCTGAACAAGAGTTGCTCTTTTCAGACTATGTCAATATGGTCCTTCCAGTATTAATAGTATACTTCCAACCGTCCTTGAGCAACCAATCTTTGGTAAAACCTTAGATTGTCCTTCACAATTGCGTAATCACTTTAGTCATATCCAGTTCTAAACCTTTTCCCACCTTTATGCCCCAAGGCATTTGGAAAATTTAGAAAAGATAAATATTATAGCACATGTAATCGATCTTGTACCCAAAGCAAATGGGACACGATTCATGATGTCTCACATAAAGACATGATTCTAGACCAGTCTTTTGCTACAATATTTTTATTTTCCATGTTCTCAAAAAATTGACTATGAAGAGGGATGCCGTAATCATAATCGAATTTTGAGAACGCAATATATAGAATTTCCTTAAGTTGAACCAATCCAACATGAAATTCATATATATATATATATATATATATATATATATATATATATATTCTTGACTAAAGATGATTAAAATCTCAATCTAAGCTTAAAATCTCACTCTAAGCTTTTTATAACTGACCTGAAGTATAATTTCCTCTCCCTTAATTATAACAAAACAACTTTTTCAATCCCTGCCGCCTCACGAATTGAAACTTTTGTTTTCTATAATTAACATTGCTAACTTGCAATACTTACCATAATTATCATACTCCTACTAACATGATGATTATTAGCATAACACTTATGCTCCCACTAGCGTTGACATGTATTCAAAAAACAGTTGGACCTCTAGAAGTCTATACTTAATTAACATTCTTACCAAAGTTCAGATTTCTGATACTAGATTGCTTTTATAAGAATTTATCAAAATCATACACCTTATCTTAGATAGATCATAGGTGTGTCTAAACAATTTTAGAACTATGAAAAGGGATGCCATAATCAAAGTCTCAATTGTTTAAACTTTTTGCCATTTCTCATAAGTCAATGTTAGTGTGCCGGTTAACCACGCAAGCTCCACTAACGACTTTGAGAATGCAAAGATTGCTATCTACTTAAAATCTACTTGGTGGAAGTGTTTCCTCACCATCATTTTCATGAATCGGAGAGAAACCTTATGACCCTTGGATTTTATGGTATATATGTTCCTTTCCATGTGAATTTTTGTCAAAACCATAATCACAAGACAAGATTAGTGACAATTCCAAATTCATATGGACTGAACTTGTGTAGTCTTAAATTCTTGCCACCTGACAGCACAAGGGCCTGCCATTGCTTCCAAGTAGTTATGCAAACAATTGAGAACATGCAGAACTTGAAATGTATAGCCAACTTCAACTGGAATGGGCACAAAATTTGTTAACACGATAGGTTATAAACCTCAAGTCGTGTGCAAGTGAAGACCTTCAGGTTTTCTTCTTGATTAGTTCTTGAGACTTTGAAGACCTTTAAGACACCCACTGTCCTCTTGACATATAAGACTCTCTTGTCAAATATTCAAGAGATAGTGTATATTTTTTTTATCAAGACTAACACTTCACACAATTGGCCTAAGTTGGTCTCTGTTTTACCCAAAACGTCACAACTTTCCAATTTCAAATGTACAAAAGTAGAAAACCTTTTACTCTTACATTTGACTAGTGTTAATAAACCTTCTTTAAGATGTGTCACTCAAGTTACAATCTTGGAGTATGACTCTAAGAAGTATGAATCATCTTCTTGATTTAACCACTTCAACAATTCATAACTCCTCTTCTTAGCTATCAGAATGCACTTAGAGGATGCATTGTGATAAGGTCTATTAATCATTAAGATGATCATATATCATGATACTAAAGTACTGTCCCATATTTTCAGATTCGAGAAACTTTTATCCTTCTGCCTAATTTGATTCTTCTTATTCGCTCTGCCATACATTGGATCTTTTCCAATGTTTTAGAACTATACTTAAGCTTGTAAGTATAACCATATTTACTAAACCTTAGTAAATTATGACGAATAGTCTTCTCGATCTTTTGTGGTGGACTCTGACCAGTGCACAAGAATGTGTACCCGATCCCTTAGTCCTTTACTTGACTCACACATCCATGTGAACAAGTAATTAGTCTTAATTTTCCAATGCTTGAATGTTCTCATTCATCATACTATACAACTTGCATGATTCCAACTTTCGGTCCAATTTAAACTTGGGTGATGAGAAACTTTCCTTATTTGGTAAATTTAGACACTACCACAAATTAAAGAATCAAAACCATTTTCCTATATTACTAGCAATGGAATCATATAAACAACAATTTTTCACAAATGCCATTGTAAGGATACTTAAAATAAATAAAATAAAAAATTTCCTTTTATTTTAAAAAACTTTGTGGAAAAACTCATCCTTACAATCCATATGAAAACCGTGTTGTTATCTATTCCTAAGCAATGTGTCATAACTCCTAAGTAACAGCTTAAAAATTCTGATGCGATCGAAATCCATCTTTGCGATCAGAATCAGCGTGTACTTCCTTTAAGCTTTCTCTCTTTTATTTGATTCTTATAGCATCACCGTGTGACTCAGTCACATTATGTAATAAGAATCTCAAAATAAGAGCTTAACAAACTTTGACAATGGACTTTACCTGAAGTAGAGTGAGTTAGCTTTTCTCTTTACCATTTGGTCAACCGAGTTGACTATGGCCGATCCCTTTCCATTGGGAAGAGAATGGTTTTTCTGGATTTCCAGTGTCACCATTGTCAATGTCCATAAAGTTTTGGGAAGTCGATATTTAAATCAAATTTGCTTTACTAGCCTTCCAATTCATTTCTGATTCAGCAGTACCAAGCAAATAAATAAGATCATTAAGGGTCTTATCGTAGTCTGTTTCATAGAAGTCCCAAAGGAACTCGCTATGTGACTTTGAAAGTGATTGAACCACTAACTTTCTCAAGACTTTGACACCCAACTCTCCCGGCTTGTCAATATGTGACTTCATCTCCAAGATGTGATCACACCTAGACCTTGCCTTGCCAATAGGGCTTGAATGACCTTGAACTTGTGGGTTAGGGAGAATAATTGGAGGAGGTGGAGGAAGTGAAGTTCCAAGAGATTTGGGAGGATCATAGATATCTGAACTAGACATCTTTTGGGAGATATTCAAGATAGTTGATTTAAAGTCCTTAATATAACACCCAATCTGAAATATTAAGGCTAGGACCCAACACAATATTTTATAACTTGGAAGAGGGATGCCGTAATCCAAGCTATAGAATATTTGAAGGTAGGCGAATGACGATTCACGAATTTCCACCATGAAAACGAAATAATTTAATTAGGTTTTACTTGGATTTGAAACTCCTAGATCTTTTGAGATTCATTGAACTGTTCAATGGCATGTTTCAATCTCGAGTGTGCCCTTCAGGTTTTGTGACCGGGATGCCGAGGATCACAAAACCAGGTGTGAAGTAACCATGCAAATATACTTGGTACCCTTAATATTTACCCCTCAATCGATATGCCGGTTAACCACACACGCTCCACCAATACTATGATAAATAATAAGTTACCCTTTGCCTACCTTGTTAAATACAGTTTAGTGTACCGGTTAACCACACACGCTCCACTAACGGCTTAAACAAAGTGCAAAGTGTAATTTCATGGATTAGCACCTTATTCACATTTTCCTAAATAACTAAGATTGGGAATTTATAAGTGTTTAGTTACTTAGTATTTATCATTAATACTTTTAATGAAAGGAAAATTATAGTCCTTGTCCTACCCGTTCGGCTAACGACCCTCCACCGGTTAAGGAAGCGGTGGGTGAGAATGGGCACCCATTAAACTGTCATTTTATAGGCAGTAACCTTATACCCCCTTATAGACCGACTTCGTGAATGAGGCCTACTAATGGTAAACGACTTGCTCTTATACATATATATAAATATTATTAACTTATAATATTATAAAGTATAAGGGTTTAAATTTAACTTTTAAATTTCTAAGGGCCTAACTTGGAATTAAAGTATTCATAAGGGAAAACTTTTCAAATTCCAAAACTTGAGGGCAAGTTTTGAAACTATTCAAAACTCCTGTATTTTTCATAACTTATGAGTTTAATTAAAGCTTTAAAACTTTTAATGAAGAGACTCTTGGACATCCATAACTCGAGGACAAGTTATGGAGCCATAAAAACTATTTATAAGAAAAGACTCTTCATTTTTTTGTAACCTAAGGCATTTTTTTGAGTTTTAAGATTCATAAATGTGACTTTTCATATAACTTGACGACAAGTTACAAAAATACATTTTATGAACAACTTTTAGATTAATTTAGATTGAAAACAACTAACACATATTTTTCATTAATCTAAACTAACTCATAAATCAAGGAAACATAAAACTTTTGGTAATCCATAACTTATGGAGTTAAATGTTTTTTTATGATGAAACTTTTCATGTTCCATAACTTAAGAATAAGTTATGGAATTCTTTAAAACATTAACACCAAATTTTATAACTCCATAAAAACTTTGAATCAATTTTTTTTAAACCTTTTCATATCCATAACTTATGGAGGTTTGAAAAAAAGAACTATTTAGATCAAACTTTTAAAACTAATAAAATAATCATATCTTTTTATCATTTCCTAAATTTGACCTAATTCAACTCATATAGCAAATGATTTAAATTTTACAAATAATTAGTTTTTAACAAAAACAAGTAATTATCTTAAATTTGACAAACGTCATGTTTTTTTTCCATTTTTTTCAACTTTGAAAATAAAACATTTGCATCAATATAAAAGAAAACAACCTGGCTCTGATACCACTATTGGGTTTTGAGCGTTCTAACACTCCTATGGTGTACATGCAACCCTATAAACCTTGGATCTATATTTTCTCTATTATACATGCAAATATTAACTATTCCAAGGTTTCATCCTAACTAGCATATTATGAAGCACTTATACTACAAAGTTCTAGTTAGATGACATACCTTTTGATGTAGCTTGATGTCTTCAAGCTTTAAGAGCTTAACCCTAATAGTGTGGAAGCCTCAAATGGAATCACAAATCACCAAAACACCTTGGAAAAACTTGAGAGAATATGTATGCACACTAAAATTGGTCCACTCTTATTTTCTCACACACTTGTGCCAATTTTATGAGCCAAGGACCCCTTTATATATTATGGAGGATTAGGGTTACATCCATGTAAACCCTAATACTGATGACCTTTCATTTACATAGGATCCACGAGTTAAAAGCTCCATGGGCTATCCATAAAAGCTTAGCCCAACCTAAATGAACTTGGCCCATTCCATATATATAAGAGTCCATATTTAATTAGTTACTTTTGATCACTTAATTAATTCTAAATTAATTCTTGATCAATACTAATTAAATAATATGATTCCATATTAATATATTAGGACTTAAAATATATTAA
Source organism: Lactuca sativa (assembly GCF_002870075.4). Classification (NCBI taxonomy): domain Eukaryota; kingdom Viridiplantae; phylum Streptophyta; class Magnoliopsida; order Asterales; family Asteraceae; genus Lactuca; species Lactuca sativa. The sequence continues at coordinate 151,428,003 of NC_056630.2, read as the reverse complement.
TATTAATCATAAATATACTATTCTCAAAAGACTATCCATATAAATTATGGCGGTGAAATACAACCCAAATGGACCATGCCGGGTCGGGTCAAGTACATACCAAATATAGTTCTGGACTTAGACATTAATCCAACAACATAATCCCCTTTTCAGCGCAAAAATGATCAATAATAGAGTTCTTGAACTCTGTTTCGTTGTCGGTACGAAGCGCCTTCACCCGATTGTTGGTTTGGTTCTCAATTAGCACTATGAACTTCTTTATCAGTTCTGCAACCCCAACTTTATTCGATAAGAAGAAGACCCACATAAAATGAGAGAAATAATCAATCACAACAAGACAATATGAACTTCTATTGATGCTAAGGACGTTGATTGGACCGAACAAGTCCATATGTAATGCCTGGCTTGAGAATCATGCATTCCTTGTCAGTGAAATGTGTAGAATAGCCTTTGTCGCATACCTGAGACACACTCAACAAACTATGCTTTAACTTGGGAGCAAAGTTGACATTCTCGAAGCTTAACACTCCATTTGTAACGTGTTGAAAAATGTTTTTGTATGTGACTATCACTGAAATAAGACGAACTATTTTTGTATTATCTAACAAATATTATCAGTTATTTCAGGTTGTATAAATGCGTGATCAAACGGAAAATACGAAAACAAGCGAATGACAGAAAACGCATAGACGAGAAAATTTATTTGTGCGACTAAACAGTTCAACTATATATATATATATATATATATATATATATATATATATATATATATATATATATACACACACACACACACACACACATATATATATATATATATATATATATATATATATATATATATATTTGTACATATATATGTACTATGTATATATATGTATATATGTATATTGTATGTTGAAAAGTCAAACAAAAGAAGAAGTCAACAAAAGCAAGAGTCAAAGATGAAGTAGCAAACCCACTTCCTACGTTTTTGCCTCCTACTCTACCACAACTTGCAGCCTTCATTTCAACTTAAACTCAAGTTCATGAAGATATTTGTTTCAACATATATGTATACGTGAGTTATGTATGTGAAAAAGTGTGTGTTCATTTGTTGTTTGTAATACTTCCTATAACATCACCAAATACTCCCCAAGAACATCACAATCTTCTTCAAGAACAAGCTTCATCCGTGGAGATAACCAAGAACATCAAAATCAACAACAACCAAAATTGAAGAACATCATCAACCATCTTCATCTTCTTCATTCAGACTCAAGGTGTTCATCTTCAACACATCAAACATCATCATCTTCATAAACTTTCACCACCATCACCACCTTATATCAACCTCCTTCCAGCCTCCTTCCAACCTCAAAATACTCTCCTAACACCTTCCAAATACCCTCCTTAAACCTCCTCCAAAAACCCTTTCAAATCACCACAACCATCACCACCTTGCTGTTTTTCGACATCAGAATCTTCAAGTCAGAAACGAAGAAAACTGGGCTCAGTACAAGCATAAAAAGAGTAGGGAGATTTTCACCACAAGCTCTTCAGAACCTTACCTACCACAAAAAACCCTAAAGAGATGCGAGAGAGTATTGGATATCCAGAGAGATTCCTGTTTTTGAGTTTAGAATCTTCATGTCAGAAAACAAAAAGACTGGGCACAACACAGCCAAAATTCTACTAGGGAGATTTTAACCATCAATTCTTCAGAACCTTACCTACATCTTGAAATTTTCGTGGACGATTTTGACCAAGAGAATCCCCAAAGAGATGCGAGAGAGAATTGGGTATCCAGAGAGATTTACTCCGAAAATCTACATTCATCACCACCCTAAGCTCTCTCAACATCACCATCTTTGCTACCTTACACCACCAAAACTAAAACATTATTACACTCCCTACCACCCTCCAAATACCCACTCCAACCACATCAAATCTCCTGAAAATATCCAATACCCGTATACAATTACATGACCCGTGTACTTTGCACTGTTTTGTAAACAACTCGTTTTACATAAAAATGAACTTTGTGTTACTTATAAAATACCGGATTGATCTTTCAACAAATATCGACCAGTCGTTCCAAGAGTCCCAATATCGACCAGTCGTTCCAACAGTCCAAATATTGACCAGTCGTTCCATCAGTCCAGTTCAGTCAATTTATTGATGAACCTACTTGATATATATTTATATACTTATATACTTTATTATAGCTTGATGTCATTTAAATATAATCATTTATATTATTTATAGCTTTACATCATTTAAATACAGTCATTTATAGTATTTATAGCTTTACGTCATTTAAATACAATCATTTATATTATTATAGCTTTCAGTCATTTATAGCTTTCATATTTATACTTATTCCGCAATTATTGCTATTTATATATATATATATATATATATATATATATATATATATATATATATATATATATATATATCTTATACCTTTAACTCATGTATCTGTCACACCGTAACTGGTACCCGAGCCTTTTGTTGTGGTGATCAGATTTTTATATTTCCAACAATCGGTATCTGAGCTGATATAAAAGAATATGTTTCAACAATTGGTATCAGAGCTTGTGTGATTTACCTTGAAATTCTTGTCGAAAAACTTTTGGTTATAGCGTTTATAAACCTTCCATAAGCTTTTCTTTAAAAAATTCATTTTAATATCACTTGTTCAAAATCCTTTCAAAAATTTCAAAAAAAAAAAAGAAAAAAAAGAAAATGTCTTTGGCTAATTACTCTAACATGAACTCTGTCTCCATTGTAAATAGCTTAGGATCTGGTTCACGAGCACCCATACTTATTCCTGAAGAGTATAATTCGTGGGTTGGTCGTATGAATCTTCATCTTAATGCTATAAATGAAGATACCTGGAAGTGTGTAGAAGGAACATATATTACTCCAGAAAATATGGCTACTCTTGCTACAAATCAAGCCACTCAAACCGAAATCATAAGAAAGTTGGAACTCCAAGCCAAAAAGGAACCTGTGTCTGGAATACCTCACAGTATTCTAAGTCAAATAGATGACATTATACTATTAACCGCAAATCACATTTTGGAAAATTTGAAAGATCGTTTTTTGGAAATAAAAGAATTATCAGAAACAAAAGAACATCTGTCTTGAATGAATTCGATAATTTCAAAATGCTTTCATCAGAAACCATCCATGATGCTCACGATAGGTTCAATCTTATCATGGTCAAAATGAACAATTTGGGTATCAAAAAGACACAACACGAGATAAATCTCAAGTTTTTAAACAATCTTTTCGAAAGCTGGAAAATGGTTAAACTCAGTATTCAGGGAAATCTAGCTATTCATACAGAAACTTTGTACAATTTGTATGGAGAACATCAATCGTATGAATCCTCGATTGACCCACCAACCATTACAACTTTTGGAGGACGACTTGCTCTTGTGTCCACAACTTCACAAAACCAAATACCTTTCAATGATCAAAACTTTAATCATTTTAATGAAGCTACATCTTTTTTCAAAACTAAACCTTCCAGTCTGATTCGAATGATGAAGCAGATTATCAACAACTGTGTGTATTGGTTCCAAACACAAATCTTCAGAGATTTCTCCTAAATCATGGTCAATCAAATCATAGACCAAACTTTCAAAACAGAGCATCTTTCGGAAAAAATAATCCAAGGTTTCAACCAAGACCTTCATTTGGACAAAACAACTCAAGTTTTCAACCTAGACCTTACTTTGGACAAAATTCTCAAAGACCTTCCTTCCATAATAATTCAAACCAAGGTTTTCAAAATCAGGGATTTCAAAATGATCCCAACTCAGGTCATAATCACGATCCAACTAACATTTTTCAAAATCAAAACAGAGGTTTCCAAAATCAAGGTTACAACAATCAAAACAATGGCTTTCAAAACAACCAAAATTTTGGATTCCAACAAAACCATTCTCAGCGTTCCCAACAAACCCAAACTCAAGCACCTAAAAGACTTCCGGTTAAGAGTCAAAAGGATGAAAGTGATGAAGAAGTGATCATTTGTCACAACTGCAAAGGAACAAATCAATATGCCAGAGAATGCCGAGCCAAAAACAAAACCAAAATCAAAGACTCAATATACTATGCTCAAAGAGCCGATGAACTGAAGAAACTGGTAAACCAAGAAAAACAAAGAGCATTGATGGCAATCCATGAACCAAACGTGGAATACTGGCCAACTTCTGATGACGAAGCTGACAATGAACCAGCACAATCAAACTTCTGCTTCGTAGCTGGTGTTGACATACCTTCAAGAGCTCCCAATGTCATAGAACAGGTATGGACTATGATTTCTGGACTTGGTTTTTCCAAAACATATTTTGAGTCCCACATAACCAAGATTGAGAAAAGTCTGGAAGCTGATCTCAAAACATATCATGACACAATGATCAATTATGATATCTGCAAATCTGAGTTACAAACCTTGCAACTCAAATTTAGAGAATAAAAAAAAACAAAAAGCAAATTGGAAAGAGATGTTGAAAGAAAATTGAAAGATTATAATCACGTCTTGGAAAACAGATATGGAATATGGATTCTACAAAGTTGCTAGAAAACTACGTGATGATATTTTCACCAAGGCAAACACCTTAGGAACTGGAAAAATTGATACAAATTACATACCAGGAATTGGAAGAGAATCCTTTGAAATTGACAAGCAAAACAGGAAAACATGACGAATTGTGAAAACTCTGAATCCACTCTACCAGATCTTTTCACATCTGTTAATGAGGTAGATTCAGATGACGAAACAGTTATGAACTGTAGCCCAGATGATACTGCTTTTACTGTTTCCAAAAAGTCCTTCAAAGGAGTTGTAAATTCTGAAACAGACTCTGCTAGTTCTTTAACTCACTGAATCAAACGTACCAACGGAACCACCAAACTCAAAAACCTTTTGAATGGAGAGAATTCCTCTTATGAGGATGGTAGCACTTCTGTACCAACTACTTTTCCTACAATGAGTTCATCAATTATTGGAAAAACTAGTCTTGGACAAAAGTACTCCAAGAAACAACAAACAAGCAAAAAATCCATTCGAGTCACCAAAACCCCACTTATCAAGCCAAACCTTTTTGACAACCAACCAAAGAAACCAGTTCAACCTTACGTCATACCTCAAAAACAGGTTTCCAAACAAAAACCTTTTGAAAACCATGTTCAAGATATTACTTTTAATCATTCAAGTAACTTTCAAAAACCATCACATCAAAAAGCTTCAAACTATCATCATCAAAAAGCTTTTCAAAACTGCCCATCACATCCCAGATATGAAGAAAACTTTTCAAACAAACCTTCACATCTAGGATATCTTTCACCAAATCACAGATCTTATCTATCCACAATTTTCAAAAACAAATCACATTTTGGGTAAACTTGATAAATCAAATCAAACCTCAACCATTCCATCCTCATAAACCAAACTCTTACAATAACGTGAGGTTAAATGCTCGAAATTCATTAAGCAAAAAACCCAAAATAACAACTGACAAACCAGGACCCATTCAGATTTGGGTACCTAAACTTTCTGTCTGATTGCAGGTACTTAATGTTGGAGAACCCAATGATGATACATGGTATATTGATAGTGGCTGCTCCAAGCATATGACAGGAAACCGAAACTACTTTCGTGACTTCAAACATACACAAACCAATCAAGATGTTACCTTTGGCAACAACATGACAGCAAAAATCAAAGGTTATGGAAACATAACAAATGGTAATTTCACCATAAAGAAAGTTGCATTCGTCGATGACCTGAACACAACCTCATTAGTGTCTCTCAGCTGTGTGATAACAATCATAAAGTTATGTTCACCAAACAACGAAGCTTGACTATGGACGCCAAAACCATAGATGTTATAGTTGATTCTAACCGTGTCGGAAATATGTATCCACTTCACATGGATCTTATCTATGGTAAACCCGATATATTTCTGCTATCTAAAGCCCCAACATATATTAGTTGGTTATGGCACCGCCGCCTTTCCTATCTAAACTTTGGGTACATCAACAAATTAATCAGCGATGATCTTGTTAGAGGGCTACCACTTCTGAAGCTTGATAACGAAACTCTTTGTTCCGCATGTGAAAAAGGAAAACTTTCCGGATCCACTCACAAAAGAATCTCAGAATCTAGTGTATCCGAACCACTAGAGTTGTTGCACATAGACCTTTGTGGCCCTGCCAAAACCCAAACCATACAAGGGAAGAAGTACATTCTTGTTGTCATTGATGGTTTCTCGCGCTTTACTTGAGTCTTTTTTGTCACACCCCCGAACCAGACGGCGGAAACGTCCGAGGGCTGTCGTGACTTAATTGAATACCATAACATTGAATATATATGAAACGTAACAACATTCGTCACCATGCATTAATATAGTACAACCAAATACGTTTACATGAAGTACATTGTTTAAACATTACATACCCAAAAATAAATTGTTCGATTCATTAATTAGTAACTGCAAACCATCACTGAGTACATTTTCCTTTGATTTACTAGTTCCCTGAGAATACAAGTATTTTGAAAAACATCAACATGCAAAATGTTGGTGAGTTCATAAGCGGTATTTGAAAAGCAATGTTTTGTATCATTCTGAAAACTACCAGAAAATCCGATATTTTCTTAAAAGAGCTTTTGAAAACATTTGTGAAGATCCATAAGTATGCTTGTTTGTTTCTATAATTGTAAAGAAAATGTTCGTCAAAATTGTGTACGTTTTGAAAACCGAATGTATTGAAAAACCTTAGGAAAACCCGATGTTTTCCTAATTCTTGAATTCCATGAAGTTAAAATGAAACCATTGCAACGCATGAAGTTATCAATTCCGGGCGACATTGGATTATTTTTGAGCATGATTAATTGCTATAAACACGCGTTACACAAACGACCAGTTTATAACTATACTAACGATCCTGAAGGCGTCGTCCGTACTAATCACGTTATCCAACCGCCCTGACTTCCCCACATCCGAAGAGAAAGAGGACACGAAGACCCCGATGACTCCATTAACCGGTTGGGGATAAAAAAAAAGGTACGAGGGGTCCCTGACCCGCCTCGCATGAAATGCCGACTTTACTAGCAATACCAAAGGACCCTTGGGGACCGATAGTATACAAGCCATTGAAAGTCCTTTTACGCTGTGTTAGATCGTGTAAGACCCAACAACTCGTAAGATAGAAGTCTTCGGGCCTTAAGATCAGGTCATTGGGCTAGCTAGGCCCAAGGAACAAGATTTTACACTTTTGGGGCCCAAAGATAGTGCGTAGACGTCTGTGCACTCTCACGTGTATATTGAATTCCCAAATGTTACTTGTATGAATCGAGGTATCGTCGCGTTAGTAGTTTCGGATTTTTATTGGTTCGAGACCGAACCAATTCGTTTAACAACGACTTTTGGTATTGTTGTGTATTGTATTTCGTCGGTAGTCGCGGTGCCATTATTTGATCAAATTGCGTGTATTGAATTAGCCTTGAAAGTTTTCTGTTTTCAGCCCCTCATTGTTTGTAAAATTTACTTTTTCAACCCTCTAGTTAAATAACTTTCCGGTTTGGTCCTTAAATCATTTTTCTTGACATTTTAACACCAAAAATTATTGAAATTAATATTTTTCAGCATATTTTTCATTGAAAACAGTTTAAGTCCCTGAAAATGCAGTTTTCTCGGTTATAACCCCTCTTTTTCGCAGTTTTGACAATTTTGGCCCAAATTGGAAAATTTTTGCAACTTTGGTCCTTTTTAAATTTAAAAAGCATTTTAAACCTTTGAAAGTACTTGGAACACTATCAGTCCACTGTTTTACAGAAAAACACAGTTTTGGCCCTCCAAAACAGAAAATTTCGCATAATGGGCCCTATTGGGCCAAAAATGTCATTTTTAGCCCATTAAGCTTGAAATTTATATTTTTAATCCTCCAAATGAGTATATTTCCAGAAAATATTTTATTGAAACTGTTTTGACACTCCTCATCCATCAGAATTCGTGATATGTCAATTTGGGCCCTTTAACTTTATATTTTTAACATTTTATGTCCAAAAATTGAGTTTTTAGCCCAAAGGAAATGTTATTAAGCCATTTAGCTATTTTTCTTGGAACACTTTGTATGTAGAAATATATTTGATGCTATTATCATTTAACATAAGGTATATCTCGATTTTTAGGGGTTTATGGCTAGATCCAACATTATAAACACACAAAAACACACATATAAGCATAGAAATCATACAAGGTATACAAAACACATATAGATCTACACTTTCACTTGTATTCCCCCCCCCCCCCCCTCCACAAAACTCATAAAAACAGAAAATAGGGGGTATGAAGCTCACCTTAGTGTGTGATTTCGGTTTTTGAAGAAAAGATGGAAGAAAACTTGGTGATTTTTGGCCTTAGCACCCTTTTCTTGAAGATCTAGAGTTTGGTATGCTTCTAAGAGGTAAGATCACGATTTTTGCATGGATTAGGAAAAGATTTTGATAACACAAAGAACCTAAGTCATAGATCCAAGCATAATCTTACCTTAGATGAAGAGTTTGTGGAAGGATCCTCTTGAAAGTTTCTTAAATTTCGAGATCTTTGAGTGGAGAGGGAGGAAGTATTCTTGAGTGTTCTAGAGAGAGTTTGAGAGATTTTTGGTGTATGTGTGTGTGTGTGTTTCGGCCAAGAGTGAGGGGAGAGGAAAGGAGAAGTGATCTTTGAAGTGATACTTGCATGGAGGTATGTGATATGTTGCATGGAAATCCCTTGGGTAATGGTGATGTGTCACACACAAAGTCAACCCTCTCTTCTTTTGGGTTTGGGCCTTGGGCCGAGAGTTTTGAAGGGAAAAGGAAAAATTTGGGCTTTTTGCCCCTAAGCCCAATATTAGAGTTAGTTTGGGTGAGTTTGAACATAAAAGAATATAGTATGATTTTTACATTTTTGTTGGACTAGTTTGGGTTATTCATGGATCAAAGCTTTTAATTCATTTCATTCTAGGCCGAAAATGGCCCAAAATGTTGAAATAAATTAATGTGGGTCCAAATAGAGCCCAATTAGGGTTCTAAGCCCATGATAGTCAAATTGGAAGCTTATTGGTCCATTTGGGTCCAATAAGGAAGTCCTAGTCCAAAGTGGACCTAAACAAGAACTTCTATGGTTTCCAATTGTTTGATGACTATTTGTAGTACTTGTATAATGTATTTGATTGAAGTTTTTGATGTCATAATAGTAGGTATCACACATGCTCTTAAGTTTTTGATTCACATTAACTTGAGTGTATAGATTACATGACACAAAATTTCCAGTTGTGACATCATCCCCCCGTTAGAGGGAATTTCGTCCCGAAATTCTGTTTGAAAGCTAGATTTGAGAATGTTAGAATAGGTGAGGGTACTTTTGCTTCATTTGGTCTTCGCGTTCCCACGTGAATTCTGGCCCACGCTTTGCGTTCCACCGTACCTTCACGATCGGGATGCGACTTTGCTTAGTACACTTCACCTCCCTGTCCATGATTTCGATTGGTTCTTCAACGAACAGGAGATTCTCATTGATTTCGATTTCGTCAAGAGGAATGACAAGGGTTTCATCTGATAGGCACTTCTTCAGGTTAGAGACATGAAACACGGGGTGTACACCATTTAGCTCTGCGGGTAGTTGTAGTCTGTAGGTTACTGGACCTATTCGGGCGACGATTTCGAAAGGTCTAATGTATCGCGGGTTCAGCTTTCCCCGTTTTCCGAAACGTATAACCCCTTTCCAGGGTGAGACTTTCAACAGTACTCGATCGCCGACCTGAAATTCTAAGGGCTTTCGCCGTTTGTCGGCGTAGCTCTTTTGTCGGTAACACGATGCTTGCAATCGAGCTCTGATTTAAACGATCTTTTCTGTGGTTTCGCGAATGATCTCCGGTCCCGTTAGTGCCTTGTCCGAAATATGTGTTCTTGCTAGCTGGGTATCACCTATTTCAGCCCAACATAACGGTGATCTACATTTACGCCCGTATAGTGCTTCGAAAGGAGCCACCTTGATGCTCAAATGATAACTGTTGTTATACGAGAACTCGATCAAAGGTAGGTGGGTATCCCAAGACTTCCCAAAGTCTATCACACATGCATGAAGCATGTCTTCAAGCGTTTGAATGGTTCGCTCACTTTGGCCGTCCGTTTGTGGGTGATACGCGGTGCTCATGTCGAGATGAGTTCCCATTGCCTTGTGGAGTGATTACCAAAAGCGCGATGTGAACCTACTGTCCCTATCCGAGATAATAGACTTTGGCACTCCATGGAGTCTCACAATTTCTCGTAGGTACAAACGCGTCAATCTCTCCATCTTGTAGGACTCTTTGATTGGCAGGAAATGGGAAGATTTCGTCAGTCGGTCGATTATTACCCATATGGTGTCCAGTCCGTCCGACGTCTTGGGTAGCTTGGTCACGAAATCCATAGAAATCCCCTCCCATTTCCACTTAGGGATTGCCGGTTGCTGCAACAATCCTGAGGGCTTCTGGTATTCCACCTTTACTTTGGCGCACGTAAGGCACTTACTAACGTAGGTCGCGATTTCCGCCTTCAGGTTAGGCCACCAATAGTGTTGTTTAATATCCAAATACATCTTGTCCGAACCAGGATGAATGGAGTATCGCGTCTTGTGGGCTTCCTTCAGAACAACCTCCCTAAATCCTCCGATTTTTGGGACCCAAATACGGTTCATGAAGTAGTATACCCCATCCTCCTTTGCTTCTAGGTTCTTCTCCATCCCGCGCAATGCTTCGCTTGCCTTGTTTTCCGTCCTCATGGCCTCCGACTGGACTGATGCAATTTGAGTGGCCAGATGAGATTGAATGGTTATCGAGAGATTTTTCGTACGGCGATTAGAGTAATCCTTCCGACTTAATGCATCAGCTACCACGTTGGCCTTGCCTGGGTGGTACTTGATTTCGCACTCGTAGTCGTTTAGCAATTCAACCCATCTTCGTTGTCTCATGTTCAGCTCCTTCTGGTTCAAGATGTGCTGGAGACTCTTATGGTCCGTGAAGATGATGCACTTCGTACCGTACAGGTAGTGCCTCCAAATTTTCAGAGCGAAGACCACGGCTCCCAATTCTAGGTCATGGGTCGTATAATTTACTTCGTGCGTCTTTAATTGGCGGGACGCGTATGCTATCACTCTTCCACGTTGCATGAGAACGCAACCTAAGCCCTGATTTGACGCGTCGCAGTAGACTACGAAATCTTCCGTTCCTTCAGGTAGAGATAGTACGGGAGCGCTACAGAGGGCTTGCTTCAAGGTTCGAAATGCAATCTCTTGTTTGTCTGTCCATTTGAATGGTACGCCTTTTTGTGTAAGCGAGGTAAGTGGCTTGGCGATCTTAGAGAAGTTTTGAATGAATCTCCTATAGTAGCCCGCTAGGCCTAAGAATTGACGAATTTCAGTGGGCGTGGTCGGAGTTGCCCATCCTTCCACAGCTTTGACCTTAGAGGGATCCACATGAATTCCGTCTTGGCTAACTACGCGGCCTAGGAAATTCACACTCCGGAGCCAGAACTCACACTTGGAGAGTTTGGCGTAAAGCTTTTCCGATCGCAGAGTTTCTAGGACTTGTCGGAGATGTTGGCCATGCTCCTCTTTGCTTCGAGAATAGACGAGAATGTCATCGATAAACATAATGACGAAGTTGTCGAGGAACGGTCGGCAAATTCGATTCATTAGGTCCATAAATGCGGCAGGTGCATCTGTTAGACCGAAGGGCATTACGACGAACTCATAATGTCCGTAGCGGGTTCGGAAAGCGGTTTTAGGAATATCCTCTTCCCGGACTTTGAGTTGGTGGTATCCGGACCGTAGGTCTATTTTAGAGAAATAACTAGCTCCTTAGAGCTGGTCGAACAGATCATCGATTCGTGGGAGTGGGTAGCGGTTTTTAACAGTGAGTTTATTTAACTCTCTATAATCGATGCACATTCTGAAAGATCCGTCCTTCTTTTTGACAAAGAGCACTGGAGCTCCCCATGGCGAGTAGCTAGGTCGGATAAATCCCTTGTCCAGAAGCTCACTGAGTTGGCTGGACAATTCCTGCATTTCAGTAGGAGCCAACCGATAGGGTGATTTAGCGAGAGGAGTTGCTCCTGGAACGAGGTCGATTCGAAACTCAACCTGTCTCTCTGGGGGTACTCCCGGAAGATCTTCAGGAAACACGTCTAGAAATTCACACGCTACCGGAATATCTTGGATGTTAGTTTCTTCCTTGGCCTTATCCACTATGTGAGCCAAGAACGCCAAGTTGTTCTTTCGCAGATGTTTTTGTGCCTTGATGCACGAGATGAGACGAAGATTCGTGCTGGGTTTGTCTCCGTAAACTACTAGGGTTTCGTGATTTGGGAGACGAAGGCGAACGGCCTTCTCGTGGCACATAATCTCAGCATGGTGGGGGCTTAACCAATCCATGCCGATAATCACATCGAAACTCCTGATTGATACTGGAATTAGGTCTATTCGAAAGACGTGTTGGTTAAGGGTTAGGGTACATCCGATGTAGATTTCCCCAGTGGATTCGGTTTTCCCATTGGCCATTTCCACCGTATAGGTTTCATTTAGCTTTTGGGGTTGTTATTTTAATAAATGTTTAAACTTCTCGCTTACGAAACTTCGCTCTGCTCCGGTGTCAAATAAGATGCATGCATAAGTGTGGTTTAGGAGAAACGTACCGGTCACAACTGCGGGGTCCTGAACTGCCTCACCCTGACCCATAGTCAGCATCCTTCCTGCTCCTCTGTTTCCTGAATTGTTGTTGTTAAGGCAATCTCGGTGAAAATGCCCCGTCCTTCCACACCCGAGCAGGTGTGGCTAGGCCCTGCATTGTTGCCGCCGGCATTGGTGTTTTTGTTATTGCGGTTTTTTGTTGTTGTTGTTGTTGTTGTTGTGGTTGCTTCCCTGGCTTTGGTTCTGAGGAGGATAAGTCCTGCAGAACCTTGCAGTGTGTCCCCTTCGGTTGCAACTGGTGCAATGGAATTCCCTGCATTCGCCGTGATGATGGAGACCGCACTTATTGCATTTGGGAAGATTACCGGAATAGGGTCTTGAAGCATTTGAAGCAGCTGAGGCTGGAGCATGTGGTGTAGCTGGAACCGGTGCGGTGACAGCGTTAACTGCCACTGTCTGCTGCTTTTTAGAGGTCTCGGGGCCCTGACGTCCCTTCCTTTTGTTGTTCTTCCCTTTCCTGCCATCACCCTCCTTTTTCTTCTCAGTCTCCACTGACTTCTCGCCCTTCTTGTTGTTATGATCATACAACCTCTTCGCCAATCTCTTCGCACTGTCAAATGTTTCAGGGTTCGCAGCTATCACATTCCCTTGAATGGGTGATGTTAGTCCCTAAATGAATCGTTTAATCTTCTTTCCTTCTGATGTGATCATACCCAGGCACAGCAGAGTTAGTTCGCTAAATCTCGATATGTAGGCATCGATGTTCGCATTCTGCACAGTGAGGTTCCATAGCTCTTGCTCCATCTTCTGTATTTCGCCTCGGGGGCAGTACTCATCCATTAACATTTCTTTCATTTCTGCCCATGGTATAGAGTTGGCTATAGGGAGCGTCATAGCTTCTACGTGTCCGTTCCACCAGGTGAGCGCTTGATCGACAAGAGTGCAGGCCGCAAACTTCACCTTCATCTGCTCAGGGCATTTGCATATCTCGAATACCGACTCCACCTTCTTGATCCATCGCTTCAGAGTGATCACCCCTCCAGTGCCGTTGAAAGTTCGTGGTTTAGCGTTTGTGAAGTCCTTGTAGGTGCACGTTTTAGTGGGTCCTTGATTCGTCCCGTTGTTCGAACTCCCGGACCCTTGCCCGTTGCCTCCTCCGTTGTTCCCTCGGTGAAGTTGTGCCATAGCTGCTGTGACCGCAGCAGACACGGCTGCCTGGAAAGCAGTGGAGTCAACTTCGGGCGGGGTTGGTTCGGGATTTCCGCGAGTAGCTCGGCGAGGCATCTTTCTGTCACGAAACGGAAAGATGTTGAGTGTATGTGGTTTCGGTGAGGTTGTGATCCTACTAACTAGGGGCATGGTACGGACTTAGACATTTCTACCATTGGACATACAATCATAACTTCTCAACACATAGCAATTTGTAATATCATAGTAAAGCACACAAAAGTTCATTAATATTATCCGCATTTAATACAAGAAAATTTTGCTCGTAAGAGCATACATAAGTGACGCTATTTCGACAGCATAACGGCTCTATGAGTAGTGTAATCACTTAAACATAGAGTCGGAGTACATAGCATAGTTCCTAACGACCTACTAAGACAAGTCTATCCCTAACCGTGATGAGCTGAATCCGGAGGTGGTGCCGAGGATGTGGATGCTCCCTGAAGACGTGCCACCAAGCGTTCTGCGTCCTGAAGTCGAGACTCCCACCTTACCTGCCTCATGTGAAACTCCCGAAGGACGTCACGCGTCTCCTGTTCCGCACGCTCGACCCTAGTCCACAGCTGGCGTACCTGATCAGCAGTGCCCTGAGCAAGGTTGCCGGTGTCCCGTAATCGTCTCACCATGACCGGTAGGGCTCGGTCGGCCGGTCCTCCGTCCCTCAGGTCAAAGAACTCACGTGACATGCCAAACGGGGGTCGCTGTCCCTGATGTCTGCTCCATCTCCAAAGATCAATGCCCCAAGGAGGGGTAGGACAAGTGGGGCCCACACGGTAAGCAGGCACCCTGATCGGGTAAGGGGGGTCGATGACCTCGGACTCCGCGTCCGAATCACCCCCTTCGCTGTCATCGAGCTCCTCTTCGAAATGCTCTTCGTCTTCTTCGGGTTCGGCAGGCTCGCCCTCGACTTCTGCCTCCGGTTCCCCGTCAGATTCCTCTTCGGGGTCTTCCTCAGGTTCTTCTTCAGGTTCTTCCTCAGGCTCCTCCTCCTCTAGCCATCCGTTGTTTCCCTGGTTAGGGAAGTAGGGATCCCCGGGATGATGAAAACCAGCCATGCTGTCTGCGAGAGTGTGTACATACGCTAACGTTATTCCTAGGGTGCTATGACTATTGTACGGACTAAGCAAACATTCTCTTTTTGGTGATAAAGGGTATAGTTTTATGTTCCCTAGCTATCCCCATCTCATCAAGACGTGTGTTAGTTTTACTTTGGAGAGAATGTAGTTGATCAGGCTACATCCACTCCTTGGTATCACTAAGAACAGTCTCGAATTAACCGAGATACTAGCATTATTGTGTTTGGTTCGGCGTTATGTTCCTATCCCTAATGCAAACAAGAGTGTTTTATTTACATTGTTTTGTTCAGAGTTATGTTAGTCCCTCTTTTTGGTTTATAGTTGCACATCAATGTGTGGCTCGACATGCTAGTTCACTATAAACAAAGCTCTGATACCAACCTGTCACACGCCCGAACCAGAGGGCGGAAACGTCCGAGGGCTGTCGTGACTTAATTGAATACCATAACATTGAATATATATGAAACGTAACAACATTCATCACCATGCATTAATATAGTACAACCAAATACGTTTACATGAAGTACATTGTTTAAACATTACATACCCAAAAATAAATTGTTCGATTCGTTAATAAGTAACTGCAAGCCATCACTGAGTACATTTTCCTTTGATTTACTGGTTCCCTGAGAATACAAGTATTTTGAAAAACGTCAACATGCGAAATGTTGGTGAGTTCATAAGCGGTATTTGAAAAGCAATGTTTTGTATCATTCTGAAAACTACCAGAAAATCCGATATTTTCTGAAAAGAGCTTTTGAAAACATTTGTGAAGATCCATAAGTATACTTGTTTGTTTCTATAATTGTAAAGAAAATGTTCGACAAAATTGTGTACGTTTTGAAAACCGAATGTATTGAAAAACCCTAGGAAAACCCGATGTTTTCCTAATTCTTGAATTCCATGAAGTTAAAATGAAACCATTGCAACGCATGAAGTTATCAATTCCAGGCGACGTTGGATTATTTTTTAGCATGATTAATTGCTATAAACACGCGTTACACAAACGATCAGTTTATAACTATACTAACGATCCCGAAGGCGTCGTCCGTACTAATCACGTTATCCAACCGCCCTGACTTCCCCACATCCGAAGAGAAAGAGGACACGAAGACCCCGATGACTCCATTAACCGGTTGGGGATAAAAAAAAAGGTACGAGGGGTCCCTGACCCGCCTCGCATGAAATGCCGACTTTACTAGCAATACCAAAGGACCCTTGGGGACCGATAGTATACAAGCCATTGAAAGTCCTTTTACGCTGTGTTAGATCGTGTAAGACCCAACAACTCGTAAGATAGAAGTCTTCGGGCCTTAAGATCAGGTCATTGGGCTAGCTAGGCCCAACGAACAAGATTATACACTTTTGGGGCCCAAAGATAGTGCGTAGACGTTTGTGCACTCTCACGTGTATATTGAATTCCCAAATGTTACTTGTATGAATCGAGGTATCGTCGCGTTAGTAGTTTCGGATTTTTATTGGTTCGAGACCGAACCAATTCGTTTAACAACGACTTTTGGTATTGTTGTGTATTGTATTTCGTCGGTAGTCGCGGTGCCATTATTTGATCAAATTGCGTGTATTGAATTAGCCTTGAAAGTTTTCTGTTTTCAGCCCCTCATTGTTTGTAAAATTTACTTTTTCAACCCTCTAGTTAAATAACTTTCCGATTTGGTCCTTAAATCATTTTTCTTGACATTTTAACACCAAAAATTATTGAAATTAATATTTTTCAGCATATTTTTCATTGAAAACAGTTTAAGTCCCTGAAAATGCAGTTTTCTCGGTTATAACCCCTCTTTTTCGCAGTTTTGACAATTTTGGCCCAAATTGCAAAATTTTTGCAACTTTGGTCCTTTTTAAATTTAAAAAGCATTTTAAACCTTTGAAAGTACTTGGAACACTATCAGTCCACTGTTTTACAGAAAAACACAGTTTTGGCCCTCCAAAACAGAAAATTTCGCATAATGGGCCCTATTGGGCCAAAAATGTCATTTTTAGCCCATTAAGCTTGAAATTTATATTTTTAATCCTCCAAATGAGTATATTTCCAGAAAATATTTTATTGAAACTGTTTTGACACTCCTCATCCATCAGAATTCGTGATATGTCAATTTGGGCCCTTTAACTTTATATTTTTAACATTTTATGTCCAAAAATTGAGTTTTTAGCCCAAAGGAAATGTTATTAAGCCATTTAGCTATTTTTCTTGGAACACTTTGTATGTAGAAATATATTTGATGCTATTATCATTTAACATAAGGTATATCTCGATTTTTAGGGGTTTATGGCTAGATCCAACATTATAAACACACAAAAACACACATATAAGCATAGAAATCATACAAGGCATACAAAACACATATAGATCTACACTTTCACTTGTATTCCCCCCCCCCCCCACAAAACTCATAAAAACAGAAAATAGGGGGTATGAAGCTCACCTTAGTGTGTGATTTCGGTTTTTGAAGAAAAGATGGAAGAAAACTTGGTAATTTTTGGCCTTAGCACCCTTTTCTTAAAGATCTAGAGTTTGGTATGCTTCTAAGAGGTAAGATCACGATTTTTGCATGGATTAGGAAAAGATTTTGATAACACAAAGAACCTAAGTCATAGATCCAAGCATAATCTTACCTTAGATGAAGAGTTTGTGGAAGGATCCTCTTGAAAGCTTCTTAAATTTCGAGATCTTTGAGTGGAGAAGGAGGAAGTGTTCTTGAGTGTTCTAGAGAGAGTTTGAGAGATTTTTGGTGTATGTGTGTGTGTATGTTTCGGCCGAGAGTGAGGGGAGAGGAAAGGAGAAGTGATCTTTGAAGTGATACTTGCATGGAGGTATGTGATATGTTGCATGGAAATCCCTTGGGTAATGGTGATGTGTCACACACAAAGTCAACCCTCTCTTCTTTTGGGTTTGGGCCTTGGGCCGAGAGTTTTGAAGGGAAAAGGAAAAATTTGGGCTTTTTGCCCCTAAGCCCAATATTAGAGTTAGTTTGGGTGAGTTTGAACATAAAAGAATATAGTATGATTTTTACATTTTTGTTGGACTAGTTTGGGTTATTCATGGATCAAAGCTTTTAATTCATTTCATTCTAGGCCCAAAATGGCCCAAAATGTTGAAATAAATTAATGTGGGTCCAAATAGAGCCCAATTAGGGTTCTAAGCCCAT
Organism: Lactuca sativa; assembly: GCF_002870075.4. Classification (NCBI taxonomy): domain Eukaryota; kingdom Viridiplantae; phylum Streptophyta; class Magnoliopsida; order Asterales; family Asteraceae; genus Lactuca; species Lactuca sativa. Next base: position 151,409,823 of record NC_056630.2, on the reverse strand, counting down.
GATAGTCAAATTGGAAGCTTATTGGTCCATTTGGGTCCAATAAGGAAGTCCTAGTCCAAAGTGGACCTAAACAAGAACTTCTATGGTTTCCAATTGTTTGATGACTATTTGTAGTACTTGTATAATGTATTTGATTGAAGTTTTTGATGTCATAATAGTAGGTATCACACATGCTCTTAAATTTTTGATTCACATGAACTTGAGTGTATAGATTACATGACAGAAAATTTCCAGTTGTGACATTTTTCTTAAGACTAAAATCAGAAGCATCTAAAGAGATGATCAACTTCATCAAACAAATTGAACTGAAGCTCAAACGACCTGTTCGAAGAATCCGAAGTGATAATGGTTTAGAGTTCAAAAACAAGACTCTAGATTCATTTCTCAAATACAAAGGAATTGAACATAACTTCTCAGCCCCATACACTCCACAACAGAACGGTGTTGTTGAAAGAAGGAACCGAACTTTATGTGAAGCTGCAAGATCAATGTTTATCTTCGCTGATCTACCACAATACTTCTGGGCAGAAGCAATAGCCACAACTTGCTACACTCAAAATCGTTCCTTAATCCATAAACATCTTTATAAAACACCATATGAAGTCATTAACAACCGAAAACCAAACATCAAATTTTTCCATATTTGTGGTTGTCGATGCTTCGTAAAGAACAAGAAAGATCACCTTTCAAAATTTGGATCAAGGTCGGACGAAGGAATTTTCCTTGGTTACTCGTTTTCTTCAGCTGCTTATCGACCACTAAACAAACGTACTAGAGTAATTGAAGAAAGTACCAATGTACATTTTGATGAATTTTATATCAGGAAATTGGATTGTGAGCATTTTGGTTCTAAAATGATTGAAAATATTTTTCAAAATCCAATTCAACAAACACCTTCTCCTGACATAGACATTGAAATCGATCTTGATTTACTTTTTGAGCAACCAAAAACCGCTTACAATTCTGAACTTCTAACTACTTCAATTGACCCTACAGGAACACCCAATGAAGTTATTCCACAAACAAACCAAAATGATGCACATCAATTTGAGGGGGAACCACCAACACTTACTTCCTCTTTGGAACAAACACCAAATCCTCCTTTGAACACCCCATCCGCAAATAGCCAAAACAATCCCGATGCATCATTTATGGGGGAACCTTCAAACCTATTCCAAGATGAAACACCTGGAGAAGAAAAATGGGATACTAAAACTCCAATTATTATAGTGGAAGAGAATCGCTTAATAAAGTGGACCAGAAATCATCCAACAGAACAAATCATCGGAGATCCCAACTCAGGCATTCATACTAGAGCCGCATCCACAAATGAATGTTTATTTGAAGCCTTCTTATCCATGACTGAACCCAAAACCATACATTCTGCTATAAAAGATCCAGACTGGGTAAAAGCTATGCAAGAAGAGCTAGCAGAATTTGAAAGAAACGAAGTATGGAATCTTGTTCCTACTCCACCCGATGTTACTGTTATAGGTTCAAGATTGGTATACAGAAACAAGATTGACGATCAAGGAATCATTTGTCGAAACAAGGCACGTCTTGTAGTCAAAGGATATTCACAACAAGAGGGAATCAACTACGATGAAACGTATGCTCCAGTTGCCCGTTCACATCTTTCTTACATATGTTACGCATAAGAACTTCAAAGTATTCAAAATGGACATTAAATGTGCATTCCTACACGGAGAGATAGATTGCGAAGTATACATCCGACAACCACCAGGTTTCGAAGATCCCAAATTTCCAGATCACATCTTGAAATTGCAGAAAGTTGTGTATGGCTTGAAACAAGAACCCTGAGCTTGGTATGCCACGTTGTCAACCTTTCTCGAAGAATCGGGTTTTAAAAGAGGTTCAATCGATCAAAGCCTCTTTCGTAAAATCTTTAATAAACATTTGTTAATCGTACAAATATATGTGATAAGTTATAAAACTAACTTGAAGATCGTTTGGATCTTTATAACAGGTAAAATAATGAATGCGAAAACTGCAAATAACACAAGTATGGATCAAAGTGTGTCGAATGATTAGATCAACAATCCTCAGCAGAGCTCGATAAAGAACTTCCACTGTAGAGGATTTAGGGTTACAAGAACGATAAAGAAATTATGCTCTGATCTATCGTAATAGTCATTTTCTATATATTCTAATATGCATGCAAGCATATATATATTTATACTAAACCCTATCAAGCTCTCAGTTGGACAGGCCCAAAACGGAGTTACAAAACTGGACTAATAAGCGAGCCTAATAGACGCAATCTATAACAAAACACTACCCAACAATCTCCCCCTTTGCGTCAAATTGGAGCGAGATTACTTCTTCTTTTTTCTTGGGCCAGCAGCGGGAACCTTCTTCTTGACAGTATCAAACAGACGTGATATAAGCGCAAGGATCGTCTGTCTGAACCGAATGTACCAGTGTATCATGTCGTCGAAATACTTGACATCATCCGCTGTGTTTTGTTTGCATCTGTGGATGATCCCCAACACATGCTCTAGGCAAGCAGTGGTGTACAGATGCTTATCAGCTAAGGCAAAAAGACATTTCTGTCCTTCATTCCTAGTGAACATGACTGAGTTTCGCCTCGAGTCAATTTTGCCCATCTGCATTTGGTTCAGATCACTGGCCGAGCCAACAAGAGATATTGTTGGTTTCTTCTTGAAGACGCTTGCTATCTCCTGATCCATCAGTGCAACTTCCATGATGTAGCACACCAGCATCCTCTTGAGATGGTCAATGATCGAACCATATTTAGCTTCATTAGTCAGAAGGATGTTGTGCAGGATGATCCAGTCATGGGGATTGAGGTTCAGAAGATCTGCTAAAGAAATGGCATGTTTGGTTTTGGCAGATCCCCTAAGCACCTTGAACCGAACGTTAACGAACATCCCTTCAGTGTACGGTTTCAAGACCCGAACGTTGATAATCTTCTGAGCGCTCCAGGTTTGATATTGGGGTTGAGCAGCCTTCAGATAGAATTCAATTAAGTCCCGATCAACCTTGGGATGAGGATGAGGGAACTCTACAACGTTGGCGAAGGCGTGAAAGATGAACGCCTTTCGGGTCAGTGGCATGTCGAACTGAGAGTCGACAGTATTGGAACAGTCAAAAGAAATAACTGGTTCCAGCCATAAGATGCTCGGAGTGTCGATTGCTTCCTTTATCATCCTCTCAAGAGTCCAAGCAGGAAAAAGAGTTTTCCTACTCTCGAGAAGGTCGTGGGCTTCCTTCTGTTTGCGTTCCGCTTCTTCAGCTTCTTTTGCCACACGAGCACTATCATCAGCCTCATTGCGTCGACTTTTACGTTTCAACAAGTCGGCAATGGTTTCTTCGTCATCTTCCTCTTCTTCCTCAGCAATCTTCTTGCCTTTATCTTTCACACCCGAACCAGAGGCTTGGCCTACAGGAGGAGGTTCGGTTGTGTGAGTTGCCTTTGAGGAATGAGGTGGTTGAGATACAGACTCCTTTTCTCCCCCTTGTTTCGGAATGGACACGAAATCGGGTAGCCCTTCAATTTTGCTTAACAGGTCTAGGGCGGGAGCGAGCTTCTCTGCAATGGTACGCCTCACAGAATGGTTAAGGATTGGATCATGTGCTTCGAGGATGTTGGAGATGGCTGAGTGGACATCCAAAACACACGTCTTAATGACCTCTCGTTCGGATCAAAGAGTGTCAATCTGCTATTGAGAATGGGAAAGTTGAGCACTCTTGACTTTCAGGGCAGTGGTCTTCTTTGCCAAAACATCCATCAACGAGTTCTCAACCACCAAATCTTCTTGAAGCTTTGAGAGACGCTCGTCAATAGAAGCATGAAACGCTGAGTTGTCGTCTATAAGCGATTGACGAAGTGAAGTAAAGGACTTCAACTCAGTAGAGACAAACGTGGCCAACTGTTGAACAATTGGTTCCAACGTAGTCTTGGTGACATTAGCACTCTCCTGTAAAGACTTTAACAGGGCAGAGGCATCAGAAAATAATTTATCGACTTTTTTGGTCGCAGCCTGACAGGCTTTCCTTGAGGCATCGATGGCGGAGGATGCAGAAGCGATAGAATCTTGTTGAGTCCTTGAGAAAGCGTCAACAATCTTCTAAATAGCAGCATCAGAGAGTGATGATTGAGACGTGGAAGAAGAGGCAATAAGCAAGTCGACCTTGTCATGGAGCTCCTTAAGATGTTTCTTTGTGACCAGAGCGTCATCATCATCATCGCTCTGCACCTGAAATGGACTGAAGTAGACCGAATCAAACGTCATGTTTTCCCCGCCAAGGAAAGGGTCATCTCCGTCAGAGGCGTGACCAGGAGATGGTGGTGGTGGTGAAGCTGGTGGTATAGTGGTATGGGTAGGTTCGGGTTGGGTTGTTTCGGGTGTAGGTATAGGGATAGGTTCGGGTGCTTTTTGGGTTTCGGTTGTGTTTATGGTTTCGAGTGCTGTTGGAGGTTCGGTTGCATCAGTATGAACCCCCGTATCAGATATGTTGGCTCTAACATTTGCAGTGGATGTTGTGGTTGCTTCGGTGAATATTGGAGGTGGCATTGGGATTGAAGTGTTTGGAATGTGGGTAAAGGGGTTTATGGTGGGAATGGAAGTAGGAATAGTTTTAGGAGGAGAGGGAATTGGAGAAGGAGGGATTTGAATCTCAGGGGTAGGAGATCTGGGTGGTGTGTTGCCTCTTGGAGAGTCGTCAGAATCCGAACTCTCACCCTCTGACTCACTGATGAAGAAGCGATAACTAGCTTTCTCCTGGGTTGAGTTTTTCGCCTCTTTTGCTGCGAAGACTGAGCAACTTTTTTGGGTTTCCTCTTCTTAGGAGAAGGGCCTTTAGCCCCTTTCGCCACCTGTTTCCCTTTGTCAGCCCTCTTGCCTCTTGGAGCAGGCTTGTCGGCTTCATGAATCGATTTCAACATCTCCGGTGTGAGATCCCTCGGACCAGAACGCCTGAATTCTTTGTAGGTTCTGATAATCCGGCTGTCAGCTGGAACGTCAGCATACATAGATTCCGGAATGGAACCATTGAAGGGAAATTTGGAAGCATCTGAGACGATGATCTTCGTGGTATGAAAGGTACCAATCGAAGACATCGGTGCACCGGCGACAATTGGGACGTTGTACTTGTCCATCACCCACTGCGTAATCAAGGTCCAAAACCTAGCATAAGACACCTCTGAATGCCATGAAGAAGAGGAAAGACTCTGGATGAGTTGTTGCCAAAGAACAAACCCATAATCGACATTGATGCCATTGTAGACACCATACAAGATGGACAGAAACAGTCGACTGGAGCCATCAGAGCCAGAACTCCTTTCAGAAAGGCCTTTGAATAACACAGTGAACAATCCGTTCCACTGTGGTGGCAAGCACGACTTCTTGAATTTGGCGACGGAAGTAAGCACCTCCGTATAACCCATGTTGTAAAACATATTGAACAGGTTCCCCATTGGAATTGTCTCTGGATTAACCCTCGTAGGGTCAGCGTCAAACCCTAACAGGGAGCAAAATCGTTGCTTGGAGATGGACGCTTTGTGATGAGAAATGTCAAAGAAGATCCTGTCAACCACTTTGTCGTAATGAGCAGTCGCATAGATTTGCGACAGGAACTCCATTGGAATGGATTCCGCCCTTGAAAGTGCAGGAGCCATCGGCGAAAACTTCAAGCACTCGATAATGGGGAACATGTAGGAATCATAAGCATGAGGGGTTAGGTTGATGATGAGGCATTGTTATGGGCGAATAGGCAGTATATGGGAAGTGGCGTGAACAGAAGAAGAATCAGCCATTGTTTGAAGAAAGTGGAGAAGATGATGAACAATAAAAGTTCAGAGATTTCTTGCGCTCCGGGAATTTTAATTACAGTAAAGAGGTAAATGGTAGAGGATGTTGCCTTTTATACTGGGGTTTAAGGAGAGAGAAAGATCTTCCCAAATCTTTGATTGAGAACGGAAGGGTTTTTCGGAGTTTACTGATGCGTGACAGTTGGGGTAGCCGATGATCACGCATGAGAGAGAATTTCAGATCCCTAAGAACACGCCTCCCATCAAGCGCCGTTTAGATTTGAAGCGTTTCAGATTCACACGCGCCTCTTCTGCTTCATTCAGAGAAGAACCGTTTCAAATTCACACACGCGTCTACGACGTCATTTGGAGATTAGACGTTTCCAATTCGCACGCTTTCTCTTTTACGCCGTTTGAAATCAAACCGATTGGACTCCTGCCTGAGTCAGCAAATCTTCATCTTATCCCTTTAAAGTGTAATGGTATCTTTTGAACAATGCTCCCACGTGGATTAAAATTGACCACAGCTTATAATTAACCACCAATCCAATGAGAAAGCCTGTAATTATTAGAACCAGAGTTTTGGAAAATCAAAGATTTTTGTGCTAAGGGTGTAAAAGAAAAGAAATAAAGCAATCCTTTTTAGGAAAAATTGTGATGTCAATAAAGACATGAAACAAATGATCCCGGGCACGAATCTCTTCCTTCAAGGTCAACAGAGACCTTAAAGTGTTAGTGTGGTTTCCCGTTGAATAACAATCAAACACTTATTGAGAAGTGTTGAAAGGCTTCTTTTAATTAAGCTGTTTAGGGTGGCTTTTGCTTTGATTCAACAGTGCTAATCTTGAAATAAGATAGAAAGTGAACAAAGTACTTGTGAGACCGGTGTAGTCTGTTGAACAAGTAGGTTGGTAATCATTTTAAATTAGCTAGGAAATATAAAATCTCAACAAAAATTAAAAACTGGATCCCAAGGGAAGTAATGTTATGGTTTTTAACAATTTCATAGGAATCACACAAAAGAAAAATTTGAGACTTCATGAAGATATGACCGTCAATTCATAAGTGAGAACTAGAGCAATATAATTGTTCACCTTCAATTCAGATTGGGTATTGAATTTTGGGTTTCACTCAGCTCGTAGTGGCACGAAACTAAGATCATAAACACAGAAATTGTGTAACCATAAACCTCAGTGGTAATTGCTGAGAGTCTCAAGGGTTACTTTTGTGAAACGAAAGTGATGGAGAAATGCAATAGAGATTGTGTAAGAAATCAAAGTACCTCTGCTGTGGAAAATAGGACCAAGCAGAAAACTCTTATCTCATGTGAGAAGAGAGTTAGGTAGCTCACGATTAGAATAAATGTGATAGCCTAATTGGGAAGACAGGGTTGTGTATACCAAGTCATTTAAGGCTATTATTCAGAATCCGATGAGGCTTTGGGCACATACAGCAGCATGCTTCTAGGGACACTTAACTAATTCAACAATTTCCCCATAAACAAACACACAAATAAAATTAAAGCCAAAAAGAAAATAAAGAACAAAATATTTTTGGAGTTTTTGATATTTAAAAGAAAAGAAATATTTTTGGAATTTTTGATATTAAAAAAAATAAATGATAAATAATAAAAAAATAAGACTGAGAAAGAAAATAAAAAGATAAAAAAAAAACTTTGGAACCGAACCAAAGCGTTCGGTTGATTTCGGTTGAGAAAATTTTTGAAAAACCGAACCCGAGCGTTCGGTTGGTTTCGGTTTTGAAAAATGTTGGAAAACCGAACCCGAGCGTTCGGTTTGTTTCGGTTTGGAAAAATTTTGGAAAACCGAACCTGAGTGTTCGGTCGATTTCGGTTATCGAAGAAATTAGATTTTCAAAAAGGAAATACTTTTGACAATAAGATAAATAATTTTGGAACAATTGTACATGAAATTTACAACCAAGAAAACTACCTTTAATTGATGAGCGAAAGCCAGATTATCCAGCCGAACCCGAACATTCGGTTTATTTTGCTTCTTACGTTTCAGTTTGAGAGGTAGTTTGTGGTACTGAATTTGATTCCATCATACCTAGTCCTTGTAGAATTTTGTTGAACGACGCTTCAGGAAGGGCTTTGGTGAAGACATCAGCCAGTTGATCAGTGGTTCTAACAAAGTGAATTTCAACATTTCCATCTTCCACATGATCTTTAATGAAGTGATACCTCAGTGCTATATGCTTAGTCTTCGAGTGTTGCACTGGGTTATGACAGATCCTAATTGCACTTTCTGAGTTGCAATATAGTGTGATCTTTTTCATATTGAGTCCATAATCCCGGAGTTGACTCTGGATCCAAATCACTTGAGAAGTACAGGAGGCAGCTGCAATGTATTCTGCCTCAGCTGTGGATAAAGACACACAGGTTTGTTTCTTTGATTGCCAACTAACTAACTTTCCGTCTAAAATTTGGCAGCCTCCCGTGGTGCTTTTCCTGTCTAGTCCACAACCTCCAAGGTCTGCATTTGAGTAGGCCTGAACGAAGAAGCCCGAGTTGGATGGATACCATAGACCTAAAGAGGTAGTTCGCTTGAGATAACGAAGAATGTTATTGACTGCAAGCATATGAGGTTCACGTGGATTCGCCTGAAATCTAGCACAATAACAAACAGAGAACATGATATCAGGCCTGCTAGCAGTAAGATACATCAGTGAACCAATCATCTGGCGGTATAGCGTAATATCTACTGCTAGCTTATCCAAGGATGGAGTGAGCTTGGTGCCCAACGCCATGGGAACTTTGACTTTTGAATCTCCCATCATGCCAAATTTTGCAAGGAGAGTCTTCGTGTAAGCTTCCTTATTAATAAAGATGCCTTCGGGTCCCTGTCTAATATTTAAACCAAGGAAAAAGTTAATTGGACCCATTGAGCTCATTTCAAATTTAGTCTCCATCAGCTTTCTGAATTCTGCCGTTAAGCAAGGATTTGTAGAGCCAAAGATGATATCATCGACATAAATTTGAACAATCATAAGGTGGTTACTTTCCTTCTTACAAAAGAAGGTTGGGTCAATCGAACCTTGTTTGAATTTGGACATCTTTAAAAACTTTGTCAGTGTTTCATACCAGGCTCTCGGAGCTTGTTTCAGTCCATACACGGCTTTGTCCAAAATATAACAATGATTAGGATACCTTTCATTTACGAATCCAGGAGGTTGCTCCACGTACACTGTTTCTTCAAGTTCTCCATTGAGAAATGCACACTTGACGTCCATTTGGTAGACTTCAAAGTTTTTGTGTGCAGCATAGGCGAGAAATATTCTAACGGATTCCAGCCTAGCTACAGGAGCGAAAGTCTCTTCGTAGTCAATTCCTTCCTCCTGACAGTATCCTTTCACTACCAGACGTGCTTTGTTTCGTATCACGTTCCCTTCCTTGTCAATTTTGTTCCTGAAGACCCATTTGAGACCAACAACTGAGGCATCTGGAGGAGTTGGAATGAGTCGCCAAACTTTGTTCCTTTCGAATTCATTTAGTTCGTCTTGCATAGCTTGAACCCAATCGGAGTGATCAAGAGCAATGTTAACTGTCTTAGGTTCAACTTTTGAGACGAAGGAGTTAAACATACAGAATTCTACTTTTGAAAACACGGAAGTCTGTTTTGCCTTGAGTTGTGATCGGGTCAGAACTTTTTCAGACACATTACCAACAACCTGGGAGACAGGATGATCTCTGGTCCATTTGACGAGAGGAGGGTAGTTTGGATCAAAGGATGGATCCAATTCAGCGTTTACCATCTCTTCTAGTTTGGATTGACTTTCATAGTCGTAAGACAAATCTACATTCTCCCCCTCGATGGATAAGCTTTCTGGTGTGTCTTGAGTTTCTTGAGCTACAGAGGTTTCTTGTGGTGTTGAGCTTTCGGGCATTGATGCACCTTCGGGTGGTGAGGCACTTTCGGTTGGTGAAGTGCGTTCAGGAGCAGCTTGAGAACTTATCTCCCCCTCAACATGTGAGCTCGGCTGTGATGACGAAGATGGATCCTCCCCCTCAACTGAAGCATTGTGTTGCGGAGGGTCGTCAGAGCTTGATCCTCCTTTATTCATTCTCTTTGCATCATCTTCGACAAGTTGCTTCAAATGATCTATCATGTTCTCTGCTACGCTGGCTTCTGAGAAAGTGGCCTTCTCTGGTTCATCAAATAACTCGACGAACTTCTCAAAGAGGTTTGCGATTGAGGCTGTGACTTGGCCAGTTTGAGGAAAGATTTCTCCAGCTGTGTCCTTGTTGGTTTTTAGCTTTTTGACATAGTTATCATCAAAAGTCACGTAATAAGTTTCTTCTATTTTCCTCGAGCGCTTGTTTAATACCCTGTACGCTTTAGAAGTAAGAGAATAGCCCAAAAATATCCCTTCATCGGCTTTGACATCAAACTTGTTGCGGTGTTCTTTAGAATTGAAGATGAAACACCGTGAACCGAACACATGGAAAAATTTGACATTTGGCTTTCTGTTGTTGATGATCTCATAAGGAGTGAGAGTGAAGCGCTTATTGAGATATGACCTGTTCTGTGTAAAACAAGCAGCAGAAATAGCACCAGCCCAAAAATATAAAGGTAAGGAAGCGAAACTTAGCATGGTTTGGGCCGCTTCACACAAAGATCGGTTTCGTCTTTCGACAATTCCGTTTTGTTGAGGTGTGTAGGGAGCAGAGAAGTTGTGACTAATTCCTTTTTCTGCCAGGAATTCTTTGAATTCTTTATTTTTGAACTCCAGTCCATTGTCGCTCCTGATGTTGCGAATGACTTTCTTCAGCTGTACTTCAACCTGCTTGATGAACACCTTTAGCTTGTAAGTCGCTTCAGATTTAAGCTTCAGAAAGAACACCCACGTAAAACGCGAAAAGTCATCAACAATAACAAGAATGTACTTGCTACCACCAATACTTTCGATAAATGATGGACCACACAAATCAATATGAAGTAACTCTAGTGGTTCAACAACTTTGGTGTTTATTATAGATGGATGACTTTGACGACTCTGCTTCCCCATTTCACATGCAGCACATAAATGTTCTCTATCGTACTTGAGCAATGGAAGACCTCGAACATGACCTCCAGTGACAAGTTTGTTGATATCCTTAAAGTTGAGATGAGAGAGCCTTCGGTCCCACAACCAACTTTCGTCAGATTGTGCTTTGGATAACAAGCAGATAACTGGGTTCCCTTTGATAGGTTTGAGGTTTAGAGGAAACATTTCACCTTTACACTCCGATTTGAGAATAACTCTTTTTGTCTTTTTCTCAATTATCTCCGAACCCTCATCATCAAATGAAACCTTGAGACCGATACCTCCAACAAGCTGAGATACACTGATGAGGTTATGTTGTAGTCCTTCCACGTATGCAACCTTCCTAATCGTGAAATCACCGTTTGTAATCATTCCATAGCCTTTTATGGTGCCGAAGGAGTTGTTCCCGAACTTGATATTTCCACCGTTTGAAAGAGACCTGTATTCCCTTAGTTCCTCCTTCCTTCCTGTCATGTGACGCGAGCAGCCACTGTCAATGTACCATTCTTCGTCAAACTGCTCGTCACTGATAACCTGCAAAAATTAAGCAGATTTAGGAACCCAAAGTTTCTTGGGTCCTCGTGAGCCTTTCACAGGAACAGGAATAGTAAGAGAGATGTCAACCAAATATGTTCTTTTTATTAGTGTTGTTTCATCTTTCTTTTTGATAGTGAAAACCTTAATTTTATTAGGATTTGTTACTTTCGGTTTGGTTTCTGGTTCAGGCACTGGGACATTGGAATGCTTTTGATCGGTTTTGAATGAGGAAACCTTCGATTTTCCTTTCAAATCTGTTGATGATTTTGGATTTTGAGCATTAAAAGAATTGGATTTAGAATGAGGTTGAGAGGAATTAGAAGAATTAAAAGAAGAACGAGAGAAGTTAGACTAAGATGATTTCTTGACTTGAGATTCTAAGTGACCCTTTTGTTTTTGATCATTAGTGGGACCGAACCTATATCTTTGGTCTCTTTTGCTCTCGGAACCGAACCTCTGCTTTCGGTTGATAGTGTTTTCTGAGCCGAACCTTTGCTTTCGGTTGTCAAATTTTTCAGAACCGAACGCATCCTTTCGGTTGGTTTGACCTTCATAACCGAACCTCTCCTTTCGGTTGTTACGACTTTCTTGTGATCTAACAGTGTTTTTGTCTGACTTTAAATTTCTGTCAGGATAAGAGTAATGGGCATTTTGTGATCGCCAGAACTGTTTTCTCTCAGAGAGATTCTTCTTGTATCTTTGATTTCTTTGCTGTTTCTGATTTCTCACCTGCTTCGGCTGACGATGGATATTCGCTTTTTGTTTTTGCTTTCGGTCAGCAGGTTCATTTTGAACGGATAAAGTTTCGCTTGAAGTAGTGACTTCTTTTGCAGGAAATCCTTTTTCTTCAGGAACATCTTTTGTACCACTGGTACTTGGCACATCGAAACTATCAGGCTTATTCAAAGGTTCCGGTACATATATGCCTTTACTTTTCCACGAAGTCCTTTCAGACAGACCTACCGTTTCGTCAGCATTGTCGATGGGAGCTGACCAAAAGAACTCGTCGCAGCCATCAGCATTGTCTTCGTTTACAATGGCTGTGAGTTCAGCGGTCTGATGTTCGGATACGCCTGTGACCTTATACACTTGATTTGGAGTGGTTCTTACCTTTTGGTATACTACAGCCTTTTCTACAAGAATCGGGGACTTTTGTTGGGACAAACGAGCAAACTCCACTGAATTTTCTGAAATGAGATTCTTGTGGTTTTCGGGTTCGCTCTTGACAAATTCTGAACAATCAACTGTGTCCTCTATAGAAATTTCACTCATATTGTCGTTCTCATTAAGCTCAGATGCATTTTCAACATCAATTTTATTTTCTGAGCTCAAGTTGGAATTCAATGAGTCAAATTTTTGTATGGTTTCGGTCCTCAGTTTCAGTTTATTATTTTCATCCAAAAGGTTTTTAAGCATGTCCTTATGGTCCTTGGATTTTATGAAAGATTCGATTTTGTCTAGTCCATACATGTATGTTGGATTAACTTCTTCAGACGAAATAACACTTTCACAATTATACGCTTCAGCATCAATTTCATCCTCCTTAAACTCAAGGAAGGGTAAAATTATGCGATGAATCTTTTGTCCTATTTCACAATCCAAATGAAGCTGAGTGATATTAGTATAAAGACGTTTAGCAATCAAACAAAAAACATTTCTCTGTTTTAAAAGCTTTAAATTGTCTCTTTGCAAATAAATGTTTTCATCTTTGGTTTTGATTAACTCTGACTCCTTCAGTTCGATCCACATCCTTCTTTCCTCACTCTTTGAAGATACCTTGCTTATTTGGTCAGTTAGGTTAGAATCGGTGACTCGTGTTTGAGTTAAACTGCTGTCTAGATGAGAGATTCTTGAATTAACATTTTTTAATTCTTTTTCATATGAGCTTTGTGGTACTTTGAATGCAATAAAAACGGACTGTACCTTCTTGATTAATTCATCAAGTTCGTTGAACTGTACGCTGAGCGGTTTTGCTGTGAAGCACAAGTCCTCTCGCTCCTTTGCATCTTCAATCCCACCATCTGTGTTGTATCCCCTCATCTGAGATACATCGGACACCATGAAGCATTTTCCACCACTACTCTCTTCTTTCGCCACATAAGCCTTTCCATGAGAAGGCTTCCTTACTTCATCATCTTCAGAGTCGGTTGACCAGACCTCCACGCCACCGAACTCATCATCAGCTACCGAACCTTGCACAATTAAAGCATTCATACAAGGGTTAGCAGTAGATTTCTTCTTCCTGATCTCATCCAGCTTTTTCAGCAACAAAGCTTCTTCATCTTTTTCATCATCCTTTTCTGCCATTTTCTTGAGGATACAATCTTTCGCATAGTGGTTCTTTCCTCCACAGTAATAACAGCTTACTCCCGAATCTCCTTCAGCTTTCGGTTCCTTCTTTGGTTCTTCTACCTTTGGTTCTTCCCTGACCTTTTCTGAACTATAACTTCCCTGCCAATTTTTGTTCTTGTTGGTGGGGAATCTTTTCTTGATGAACCTTTTTGGGTTTGACACCATCATTGCATACTCTTCAGAGTTAAGGTCATAATCCTCTAGGTTGAGGTCTTCATCTTCCGTCACAGCTTTGCTTTTGGACAGAAGGGCTAATGAACCCAAGCTTGAAACCACATTTTTCTCCTGTAACACGATCTTTTCTTGAGACTTCAAAATGCCTACCAGTTTCGCCAGAGAATAGGATTTGAATTGCTCATGCGCTTTAACTGTGGACACTACGGCTCTCCACTCAGATCTAAGGCCGTTTAAAAACGTGACCTTTTGTTCAATCAGCTTCCTTTCAATATCATGTTTAATCATCTTACTAAGAAGATGATTGAAGCGATCAAACATTTGAGTCACGGTTTCTTCAGGGCTCTGCTTGAATTCACTAAATTCGGACAGCAGCAAGGTTTGAATGGAATGCTCAAGATCTTCGTCAGTAGAATACAACGCTCGCAGCCTATCCCATATTTCTTTGGCAGTTGTGCATGAACTCACCAGCCTGAAAGTGTCAGATTGAAGAGCGAATCTGATTAATCTCAATGCTTTAATATTGCACTGAAATTTATCTTTTTCGTCTTGAGCAATATCTTTAACGTCCTTCAAAAGATCATTATACTCCTTCTGAGTCTTAATAATTCTTGAAGTTGCTGAATGAGCAAATGGTCCAGATACTATTACTTCCCAGATGAGGTATCCATTGTCCTCAGATCCTATAACATAGTCTTCAAAGTGATGCGCCCAGACTTCGTAATCATGGGTATAGAGAATGGGAATCTTTGTCGTTGATCCGATGTTGTTCGAGATATTAATTGGATTTGATTGTGACTCGTCCATGCTAGATCGAATAACCTGTTTAAAAGATCAGACTTGTAATGAATTAAATTAGGGCAAAACAAATAAATACTGAGTTACATCAATTATGGGATGACGGCTCAATAAATATCAGTAAATGCGGAACAACCCTAATCGCAACCTTTTTCACAGAAAAGAAGTGTATGAATTACACAGCCTCCAGCTCTGATACCAATTGATAAGTTATAAAACTAACTTGAAGATCATTTGGATCTTTATAACAGGTAAAATAATGAATGCGAAAACTGCAAATAACACAAGTATGGATCAAAGTGTGTCGAATGATTAGATCAACAATCCTCAGCAGAGCTCGATAAAGAACTTCCATTGTAGAGGATTTAGGGTTACAAGAACGATAAAGAAATTATGCTCTGATCTATCGTAATAATCGTTTTCTATATATTCTAATATGCATGCAAGCATATATATTTATACTAAACCCTATCAAGCTCTCGGTTGGACAGGCCCAAACCGGAGTTACAAAACTGGACTAATAAGCGAGCCCAATAGACACAATCTATAACAAAACGCTACCCAACAATATGTTGATGGCATTATTTTCGGTTCTACTGATGAATCTTTAAGTGTTAAGTTTGCAGATCTAATGAAGAGCAAATTTGAAATGAGCATGATTAGGGAGATGACTACTTTTCTTGGGCTTCAAATCAAATAGTCAACTGATGGCATTTTCATCAACCAAGAGAATTATGTCAAAAACCTACTCACTTGATTTTCAATGGACAAATCCAGAACCGCAAAAACCCTAATGGCTTTTGGATACAAAATCGATGTAGACTTAAATGGCAAACCCGTTGACCAGAAAAGATATCGTGGAATGATCGGATCACTCTTATACCTCATTGCCAGCAGACCTGACATCATGTTTTCTACATGTGTATGTGCCAGATACTAAGCAAATCCTATGGAATCCCATTTAGTTGCTGTAAAATGCATCTTCAAATACCTTAAAGGCACTCCCAAACTTGGCCTTTGGTATCCAGCTAAATCCGATTTTCAGCTGAACGCTTTCATCGACTCAGACTATGGAGGATGCAAGCTAGATAGAAAGAGTACATCTGGTAGCTGTCAATTCCTAGGAGGTAGACTAGTGAGTTGGACTTCAAAGAAACAGACTTGTGTATCCACATCAACAGCAGAAGCTGAATATGTCGCTGCCGCCAGCTGTTGTTCACAAGTCATATGGATGCAAACTCAACTGCGTGACTATGGCTTCAAAATCTCAAAATTCCCATATTTTGTGACTCAACCAGTGCAATTGCCATTTCTCACAATCCCGTTCACCATTCCATGACAAAGCACATCGACATTCGATATCACTTTATCAAATACAACATTCTAAAGGGTCATATTGAACTACACTTCATCAACTCCGAAGATCAAATTGCCGATGTCTTCACTAAGGCTCTTGATGAAACAAAGTTTCAATACTTCCTAGGCCGTCTAGGAATGTTAAATCCATAGAACATCCATCCTTAAACTTTTACTTTTTGTTTGTACAAAAGTGTGTTTACTTTTATTCAAAAAGAAAATTAAAAAACATTTGAAAATTGCGTTCTTTTCAAAAATACCAAAAACATTCAGAAAAAATATCTTCAAAAATAAAATAAAAGAATTGCCATAATAAGCTTTTATAGAACCTTGTGATTAATCGTCTATTGACTTAATTTTCAGATGCTTATGCCCGATGAAGATTTAAGTCATATTGATTCTCAATTGGAGTGAAGGTTCAAATCTGCTACTTTTCATAATGTATATAACTTTATTCCTTCAATTTTATTTCATTATTGATGATTTTAAAAAGGGGACATAAGGTTAGGAGGTTCAGATGAAAACAAAAACTCATGTGAGAATTTGTGCCTCGTCAATCTATATCACTGTGGAATTCATTTCTTGTGAGCTTAGGTGTGTCACTATTGCTTATAAGGTATATCCGATTATACCTTGTCACGGTCTCAATTTTGCTTAGATATCAAAATAACCAGGGACGATACATTCATTTCTTACATACAAGACAAACTGTCTTTTATGCCACCAATCCCTACCTAGATATAAGTCAACCAAAAATGAACTATTGAGATCCCGTGATCCATCAACAAGAAATGACGAAACAAAAAGGATTTCAACAATCACTTATCAAAGAAAAACAAAGATCTATCCACATCAAATCTTCAAAAAAAAAATGAATCAAGATAAAGACAAATCAACAAAAAGGCCAAATTATTCACCGAAGAAATACCAAAGAAAACAAAAATATTCTACATTTGGTATTTTCAAACAAACTTTTCAACCAAATGGTTATTTCAAAAGAAACATCATAAGATCTCGTGATCTGTTTTTTACCATTTTTCACAAAAGAAGATATCTTAATCCCGCAAGACAGATACTCTCAAAAACCCAATTTTCTCAAATATAGCAAATTCTCGATGCTAAAACAAAATATGTTTTTACAAAAATCGATATTGATCAACAAACAGAATACCATCAAAGAAGAAGCTACAACAACATTGAATTTCTTGGGATATTGTAGCCTTCATCACTGAAGATTCTTAGTTGCAAACTGCACTATGAAAATTGCTAAACCCATCTACATGTATTTCCCGACGGAGAGAGAGTGAAAGTTAATGGCATGAATGAAGAAACCCGCTGAGTAATACTGAAACCAGTCTTATGTGATTGATTATCTAATAATGAGACTAAGTGACGTTACTGGAAAAGCATAGTTGAACACCTCCAATATGAGTGTGAGTCGTTAGAGAGAGATATCACTCATTTTTAGTGATCATTAACTTGTTCTGCTGCCAGAACCACCAAACACCCAAGTGAAGTGTGAGTTATACCTATGAGCGTTCATCTGAATCGACATGTTAGACCACTTGTTGTCATTAATAATGCGATAAAATCTTAGGAATTTTCTTTAGATACATATATGGCTACCCTTTGTTAACCGAACCTGAGACTTTGATTCGGAAACAAATTTATGAAAAATCTTTTACATAAGATAGGTTAAACCAAGTCACAAACTTTCAAAACAATCACTATGTTTTATATATCTTATCTATTGACAAATCTTTTATCTCGAATCTTCAAAAGTTCAAAACTGTCAATATGATTATATCATACCTGTCCTTATTTCAACAATGATCACGTAAGGGGAAATTGTTGAAAAATGTTTTTGTATGTGACATTATATGTGACCATCACTGAAATAAGATGAACTGTTTTTGTATTATCTAACAAATATTATCAGTTATCTCAGGTTGCATAAATGCGTGATCAAACGGATAATACGAAAATAAGCGAATGACAGAAAACGCATAGACGAGAAAATTTAGATGTGCGACTAAACAGTTTCAACAATATATATATATATATATACACACACACACACATATATATATATACACACACACATATATGTACATGTATATGTACTATGTATATATATATATGTATATATGTATATTGTATGTTGAAAAGTCAAAAAAAAGTCAACAAAAGCAAGAGACAAAGATGAAGTAGCAAACCCACTTCCCACGTTTTTGCCTCCTACTCTACCACAACTTGCAGCCTTCATTTCAACTTAAACTCAAGTGCATGAAGATATTTGTTTCAACACATATGTATACATGAGTTATGTATGTGAAAGAGTGTGTACATTTGTTGTTTGTAATACTTCCTACAACATCACCAAATACTCCCCAAGAACATCAACATCTTCTTCAAGAACAAGCTTCATCCTTGGAGATAACCAAGAACATCAAGATCAACAACAACCAAAAATGAAGAACATCATGAACCATCTTCATCTTCTTCATTCAAACTCAAGGTGTTCATCTTCAACCCATCAAACATCATCATCTTCATAAACTTTCACCACCATCACCACCTTAATCAACCTCCTTCCAAACTCAAAATACTCTCCTAACACCCTCCAAATACCCTCCTTAAACCTCCTCCAATAACCCTTTGAAATCACCACAACCATCACCACCTTGCTGTTTTTCGATATCAGAATCTTCAAGTTAGAAACGAAAAAAATCGGGCTCAGTACAAGCACAAAAAGACTAAGGAGATTTTCACCACAAATTCTTCAGAAGCTTACCTACATCTAGAAATTTTCGAGGACGATTTTGACAACGGGAAACTCCAAAGAGACGCGAGAGAGAATTGGCTATCCAGAGAGATTTCTGTTTTCGAGTTCAGAATCTTCGTGTCAGAAAACAAAACAACTGGGCACAACACAGCCAAAATTCTACTAGGGATATTTTCACCATCAATTCTTCTTGAAATTTTCATGGACGATTTTGACCAAGGAAAACCCCAAAGAGACGCGAGAGAGAATTGGCTATCCAGAGTGATTTACTCTGAAAATCTACATTCATCACCGCCCTAAGCTCTTTCAACATCACCATCTTTGCTACCTTACACCACCAAAACTAAAACATTATTACACTTCCTACCACCCTCCAAATACCCACTCCAACCTCATCAAATCTCCTCAAAACATCCAATACCCGTATACAAATACATGACCTGTGTACTTTGCACTGTTTTGTAAACAACTCGTTTTACATAAAAATGAACTTTGTGTTACTTATCAAATACCGGATTGATCTTTGAACAAATATCGAACAGTCGTTACAAGAATCCAAATATCAACCAGTTCTTCCAAGAGTCCAAAATCGACCAGTCGTTCCAAGAGTCCAAATATCGACCAGTCGTTCCATCAGTCCAACTCAGTCAATTTATTGACGAACCTACTTGATCTATATTTATATACTTATATACTTTATTATAGTTTTATGTCATTTAAATATAGTCATTTACATTATTTATAGCTTTACGTCATTTAAATATAGTCATTTATTTTATTTATAGCTTTACGTCATTTAAATACAGTCATTTATATGATTATTGTTTTCAGTCATTTATAGCTTTCATATTTATACTTATTCCGCAATTATTACTCTTTATATATATATATATATATATATATATATATATATATATATATATATATATCATATACCTTTAACTTATATATTTGTCACACAGTAACTGGTAACCAAGCCTTTTGTTGTGGTGATCAGATTTTTATATTTCCAACAATCGGTATTTGAGCTGATATAAAAGAATATTTTCCAACATAACGGTTCCTCTCTGAGTGATTTTGCCACCTTCTCCGCTCGCAAAGAAAACATATCCCCCATTAAAAGATTGAATGTTGTTCAGTTGGGAGATATCTCCTGTCATATGCCGGAAGCAGCCGCTGTCGACGAACCAAGGTCTGATGATATTCCCCCGCAACTGTCCCTACAAAATTTGCGGGATCATTCAGATTTAGGAACCTAGGTCATCACTTTCCTGGGTTGACCCGTTGCCTTTTCATATTTATCATTATTTACTAATTTTCCAGAGGATACTTGTGATGGATTGGAACTTATTTTGGCAGCCATTGATAATTAGGTTTTCTAACAGTCATCGATGGTTTTGAAATATGATTTTTATCAGTTTTCCTTGAGCACCTGGGTTTTCTACCTGAATTGGTTGAAGACCCAGAGCTGCTCCTTAACGAGAGCAATCTTGGCTGAGCCATGTTTGGTTTTGGCAAACTGTTCGGGACTTTGTTATGAAAGACCTTTTTATTATTTTGAAGAACTCCCCGTTTTCTACTACGATCATCCTTCCAATCATCATTCCAAGAACGAGTTTTAGAGGATTTTCTAGTTAAAGACCTTCCTCTAAATTATTTCTCTCCTCTTTGTGACATATAATAAACAAACATTCTATTAGGATAATTCCTAGCTATATGACCACCAATACCATAATTGAAACAAATCTGTTTGTTATTGTTAAAACTTGTACTGCTCTTTTCAGATTTGTTTTCCATACCGACACCCTTGCTTTTCTCACATGAACATGAAGAAGTAGGTTGTGAGATAAGTAGGGGTGTATCAGATGGAGAAACTTGTGAAAATGGTGGTTTTTTATTAGTATCATCAGAAACATCAAAATTGTCAATCATCTCATCAAAAACTTTAAAAACATTCAAACCAATATCAGAAGGTGCAGAAAAATCACAAAAAAAATTGTCACTTTCAACATCAGAAAAATTAAAGTCTTTATTTAAATCTAAAACTCCTGGTTCAGACTCAATTTTATTTTCAGAAACAGATGCTTCAACTTCGTGCTTTGACTGATTTAAGGATTGATCTGCAGGAGAAGTAGAAATGTTAGTACTTTCAACATTAATAAATCCTCCCGAAACAAAACCAGATGGCTTGCCATAAACCATGAATGGTTCATTGGCAATCTCCTCCTTGGACAAAGGTTGAAACTGACATGAATGGTTTAAATGAGGAGGCACTTTATCATACCCTAGACCCTTTGATTGATTATGTTTAAATTGCATGCAGTGGTCTATCATGTTGGAAACTACTTCACTTGATACATCAAATTTTCTAAAATCGAAATCAACAGTTTCAAATTTGCTCTTTAATGTGTCAAGTTCAGTAATTAACTCAACGTTCTATCTCTTTATGTAGTCGTAATTCTCACATTTATTACTATAGTCTTCCGGAAGTCTTCTAAAGTACTTTATTTTAGTTTCTAACTGGGCCTTAAGGGGTTTTTGTCCTTTTCTAAGTTGGTAACCCTCATATCTAAGGTCCTCTACTTCTCTACACAATGTTTCTATTTCTTCATGAAGAATTTTAACATAATCAATACAAGCTTGAGAGCAGGAAGGCAAACTTACCTCATTTTTCTTCGGTTCAGAAGTAGAAGATACCATCAACGCAAACTGAAGCTCCATCATCTTTTCTTCAGCAACAACACTCTCCACGGAAGCTTCTGTTGGATAAGGTGTCTAAGTCCATAACTATTTCTGGTATGTACTTGACCCGACCCGGCATGGTCCATTTGGGTTGCATGGCACCATGCAATTGGATAAACTAAATGAGAGAAATAACGCTTGGAGATTATTAATATATTATAAGTTCTAATATATTAATAATAATATTATTTGATTAGTTTGATCAAGAATTAATTTAGAATTAATTAAGTGATCAAAAGATAACTAATTAAATATATGGGTTGATTAAGTAAATCATCCATATCTTGTATAGTGGGCTAAAAGGCTCCATGGATCATCAAGTTGGGTTCCACCCATAGGATGCTCCATGGATGCTCCATGGGAGTTACAAACCCATGGGTCATGGAAATGAAGAGTCATGACACATTAGGGTTTAACCCTAGATGTGTCAACACTATATAAGGAATATGATCTCCTCCCAAATTGGTAACACACTAAGTAATAAGGGGGCTTGGCCGATTTTGAAGAGTGTGTATTCTCTCATAAGTTCTTCCAATAGCATTTGGTGTTGTGTGAAGCATTTGAGGCATCACCACTTGAGGTGCTAGGCTCACAAGGTTTCAAAGAACACAAGCAACAACAAGGTAAGTTATTCTATCTATAATTTATGTTTAAATTGTTCCCCATGTATGCTAGATAGGAATATAACCTTGGAAATCAACTTTGCATGACAAATTAGACAAACATAGATCCAAGGTTATTAGGGTTGCATGTACACTTAGGAAGTGTTAGAATGCTCAAAACCCTTCAGTGGTATCAGAGCCTAGGCTTGTTTGTTTTTATTTGTGCTTAAAAGTTGAAAAAAAAGTCGAAAAATCTTGCTGTCTACGAGTGGACTCGCCGAGTCTATAGGGGGGACTCGCCGAGTTCATGTGTATCTTCAACCAACTCGGCGAGTCATGTTCATGCACTCGGCGAGTAGGGTCGAATGAGTGCAGATTTTCGATTAAGTTGCTGGAAAATGAATTAGAAACGTTACCCTAAACTGTTTTAGTAAATGTAAACTTGTTTTTGGTGGTGTAATGTTTTGCTAATTCATTTTACAACAACTAGTTATCAAAATTACAAAGTTTTATGTAATTTTTGATTATGTTCATATTCATGTTCTTGTTCTTATGATGTTTTAGATGATCATAGGAATTATTTGTAACCTATTTGGTAGTTTAATTCTTGATCATAATGTGTTTTAATGGAGTCCATAACTTATCCTTAAGTTATGGAAAACCAAGAGTCACACTTGAGTTAAAAACCATTAAGAAAACACAAGAGTTATAAAAATGAAGAGTCTTCATTTTATGACTCTATTAAACTCATAAGTTACAAGAAATGAAAAGTTTTGAAAGTTACAAAACTTGCCCTCAAGTTTTGGAACAAGTAAAGTTAAGTTAAAACTTTAGTTCCAACCCCTAGAATTTTAAAAGTTAAAATTCAACCCTTATACTTTATAATATTACAAGTTAATAATATTTATATGTATAAGAGTAAAGTCGGTCTTACCGCTAGTACGCCTCATTCACGAAGCCGGTCTATAAGGTGGGTATAAGGTTGTTGCCTATAAAATGGCAATTTAATGGGTGTTCACTCTCACCCACCGCTTGCTTGACTGGTGGAGGGTCGTTAGCCGAACGGGTTTGACAGGACTATAATTCTCCCTTCATTAAAAGTATTAATGATAAATACTAAGTAACTAAACTCTTAATAATTCCCAATCTTAGTTACTTAGGAAAATGTGAATAAGGTGCTAATCCATGAAATTACACTTTGCACTTTGTTTAAGTCGGTTAGTGGAGCGTGTGTGGTTAACCGGCACACTAACTCGTATTTAACAAGGTAGGCAAAGGGTAACTTAATGTTTATCATAGTATCGATGGAGCGTGTGTGGTTAACCGGCACATCGATTGAGGGGTAAACACTTAAGGGTACCAAGTAATTTGCATGGTTACTTCACACCTTGTTTTGTGATCCACGGCATCCCAGTCACAAAACCTGAAGGGCACACTTGAGATTGAAACATGCCATTGAACAGTTCAATGAATCTCAAAAGATCTAGGAGTTTCAAAACAAATTAAAACCTAATAATACATTTCGTTTATCTTGGTGGAAATTGGTGAATCGTCATTCACCTACCTTCAAATTGTTTTATAGCTTGGATTACGGCATACCTCTTCCAAGTTATAAAATAATTTGTTGGGTCCTAGCCTTAATATTTCATATTGGGTGTCATATTAAGGACTCAAAGATCAACTATCTTGAATATCTCCCATAACATGTCTGAATTAGACATTTATGTTCTTCCCAAATCTCTTGAAACAAGCTTTCCTAAATGAAGATGATGTCCCATGGATATCATACTTCTCTCTCCTCTTCCAATTATTCTCCCTAACCCACAAGTTCTTGAAAAAAATTTAAGGTCACTCGAACCCTATTGGCAAGACAAGGTCTAGGTGTGATCACATCTTGGAGATGTAGTCACATATTGACAAGCCGGGAGAGTTGGGTGTCAAAGTCTTGAGAAAGTTGGTGGTTCAATCACTTTCTAAGTTACATAGTGAGTTCCTTTGGGACACCTATGAAATAGACTATGACAAGACCCTTAATGATCTTATCTATTGTTAAGATCAACTTCCTTAAAACTTTATGGACATTGACAATAGTGACACAGGAAATCCAGAAAAGCATTCTCTTCCCAATGGAAAGGGATCGGCCATAGTCAACTCGGTTGACCAAATGGTAAAGAGAAAAGTCTAAGTCTGTGATAGTCTCGTGTACCATTATCAAAGGGTCCATATGTTTAATTTGCCAAAGTAAGGGTTATTAGTTGCGAAGCTGCCAAATCTACCTAAGGATGTTAAAGTCAATAAGTTTGACTCTACTTCAGGTAAAGTCCACTACTCTAACTCTGTTAAGTTTTTATTCTGAGACTCTTGATGCATGATGTGACTGGGTCACATGGTAATGTTTTAAGAATCAAAGAAAAAGTAAAGGAACTTAAAGAAAGAATATGCTGAATCTGATCGCGTAGATGGATTTCTATCGCGCAGTTTGAAGATCGGATTCTTGAGCTAATTCTTAGGAGTTATAAGATATTGCTAAGGAATAGATAACAACAAGTTTTTCATATGGGTTGTAAGGATAAGTTTTTCCGCATAGTTTTAAAATAAAAGAAAGTTTTTGATTTTATTTTTTTTTTAAAATATCCTTACAATGGCATTTGAGGAAAAATTGTTGCTTATATGATTCCATTAATAGCAAAAGTGGAAATATGAAATTGATTCTTTCATTTGTGGTAATGTCTAAATTTACCAAATAAGGAAAGATTCTCATCATCCAAAGTCTCAATTGGACCGGGACTTGGAATCATGCAAATTCTATAGCATGATGAATGAGAACTTTCAAGTATTGGAAAATTAAGACTAATTACTTATTCACATGGATGTGTGAGTCAAGTAATGGACTAAGGGATCGAGTACATAGTCATGTGCACTGATTAAGTCCACCATAAAAGATATAAGGCTATTCGTCATAGTTTACTAAAGCTTAGTAAATATGATTATACTTACAAGCGTAAGTGTAACTCTGAGACATTGGAAAAGGTTCCAATGTAAGGCAGAGCGAATAAGAAGAATCAAATTAGGCAGAAGGATAAAAGTTTCTCAAATCTGAAAAGATGGGAGAGTACTTTAGTATCAGCTTTGTGATCATCTTAATGATTAAGAAACCATATCAAAATTAGTTCTCTAAGGAAGTCTTAGTGCATTCTTATGACTAAGAAGAAGGGATCTTGAATTGTTGAAATGGTTAAATCAAGAAGATGAGTCATACTTCGTTCCAATACAAGTCTTAGAGTCATACTCCAAGATTGTAACTTGAGTGACATGTCTTTAAGAAGGTTTAAAACACTTGACAAATGTAAGAGTAAAAGTTTTCTACTCTTGTACATTTGAAATTGGTAAGTTGTGATGTTTTGGATAAAACAAAGACCAACTAAGGCCAATTGTGTGAAGTGTTTGTCTTGATTAGAATCCGCACTATCTCTTGGATGTTTGACAAGGAAGTCTTATAGGTCAAGAGGACAGTGGGAGTCTTAAAGGTCTTGAAAGTCTCAAGAACTAATCAAGAATAAAACCTAAAGTTCTTCACTAGCACACAACTTAAGGGTTATAACCTATCGTGTTGACATATTCTGTGCCCATCCCAGTTAAAGTTGGCTTTACATATGAGTTCTTAGAGTTCTCAATGTGTTGCACAACAACTTGGAAGCAATGGTAGGCCCTTGAGCTGCCAGGTGACAAGAAATTAAGATTGAGTTCAATCCATATGGTTTTGGATTTGTCATTATCCGTGTCTTGTGATTATGGTTTTGACAAATTCATATGGGTAGGAACTCATACACCATTAAATCTAAGTGTCATAAGGTTTCTCTCCGATTCATGAAAATGATGGTGAGGAAACACTTCCACTAAGTAGATTTTAGCTAGATAGCAATTGGGATATTTGCATTCTCAAAGTCGTTAGTGGAGCGTGTGTGGTTTACCGGCACACTAACTTGGACTTGTGAGAAATGGCAAAAGTCAAAACGATCAAGACTATGATTACGGCATCCCTTTTCATAGTTCTTAAAAATTGTTTTGACACACCCATGAGCTATCTAAGGGAAGGTGTATGTTTTTGATAAAGTCTTATCAAAACAATCTAGTATCAGAAATCTGAACTTTGGTAAGAAAGTCAATAAAGTATTGATTTCTAGAGGTCGAGTTTTCTGAGTATATGTCAAAGCTAGTGGGAGCATAAGTGTTATGCTAATAATCATCATGTTAGTGGGAGCATGATAATTACGATAAGTATTGCAAGCTAGCAATGTTAATTATAGAAAACAAAAGGTTTCAATTGGGAAAAAGGTGTTTTGCTATAATTAAGGGAGAGGAAATTATACTTCATCTCAAATCTATAAGCTTAGATCGTGAGGTTTTAATCATTTAGTCAAGGATATATATGAATTTCATGTTGAAATGGCTCAACATAAGGAAATTATGTATATGGGTCCATTATTTGCGTTCTTAAATTCGATTATGATTACGGCATCCCTTTTCATAATCTGAATTATGAGAACTTGGCAAATTGAAATGGAAATGTTATAGCAAAAGACTGGTTTAGTCTTTATGTGAGACATCATGAATCGTGTCCCATATGCTTCAGATATAGGATCGATTACATGTGCTATATTCATCCTTTCTAAAATTTTTTTTTTTCAAATGCCTGGGGCATTAAGAAGGGAAAAGGTTTAGAACTGGATATGACTAAAAGGATTAAACAATTGTTGAGGACAATCTAAGGTTTACCAAAGATTGGTTGCTCAAGGACAATTGGAAGTATAGTGATAATTATGGAAGGACCATATTGACATAATCTGTAAGGAGGCAACTCTTTTTCACAATTGATAGTCAAAATGGAATCTGGAAATGTTTCAAAGTTAGAATTTTCAATCTGTGTAAGATTAAGGAAACTTAATGCAAGAAGGATGTTTCCAAGGAGTTGATCTCCTTTGGAATGCTCTGTAATGATTGTTGCCAAGGCTTTGTGAATTTGTGCATAATCGTTACAAGAGGATCAATGCATATAAGTTTAGAATCTAACAGATTTCAGTAAATGACATGAATTTGGAATTCTTGCATTTGCAGTAAGGATTTGGGAGTGTGAAAAAGAGAATCATTGAAGTTATGTTCAATTGATCTAGTTCACAAAGTAAAGATCATAGACAAACATAGTATGCATACTTGGTGTATGGCATGACTAGTGTTTAGAAAACATAGTGTACATGCTTGGAGTATGGGACAACTATTGTTTTAAATTCAAGAATAAAGTTGATAG
This sequence comes from Lactuca sativa, assembly GCF_002870075.4. NCBI lineage: Eukaryota > Viridiplantae > Streptophyta > Magnoliopsida > Asterales > Asteraceae > Lactuca > Lactuca sativa. The sequence goes on along the minus strand of NC_056630.2, from coordinate 151,382,332 downwards.
CTGAAACAGTATACAATGAATAATGTGTAATCATATGGTGATAAATAAAAGGTGTTTTATTTATGTTCAAAGGGTTGATACCATATTGGATTCAATTATTGTTGTGTTTCATTTTGCATGTTTTGACTTCCAGAATAATTTTGTTTGGTATAACATATTATTCAAACCTCCACACTCGGTCATATGTCGGAAGTAGGTATGAATCAAGACTGTCATGTTTGGTTGTAGAGGTCTGGGACAAGGCTACAACAATCATGAGTGCTCATAAGTCTCTGAGCATTGGACTCAACCCACGCTCACTGGAATCACTTCATGGAATTCTATCTCGAGTGATCGTGAGACGGTAATATCATATAAGTCTTTAAACCTAGAGATATGATTTGTTACTTACGAGTTGGTTATGCATTGATTGTACGAAAAACGCATTGGTAACTCGATGTTATAAAATCGTGCTCTTATGTGTAATTCAATGAGTAGTAGAACAAACATATGAGTCGAAGTTTATCTGTTCCTTCTTGGATTAGAAGCTGATATCTGGGCCCCTCGATGATTTTGTTTTGACCTATGTACCGGGCCCGGTCAGAACTAGATTGATGTGTTCAATAAAGTTCTTTGTCAAACAAATCGGAAATCGGGAAACAAATGTTGGACAATAAGTAAGACATTGTTCCATGTATTTGTCCGACTGATATCTAGAACAGAGGATTATATGATCACTTATCTTAAATGGCGTACCTTCATCTTCTCAAGTTTCGAGAAACCTTGTAAAGAGCTACGATTGCCGATCGGTTCCTGAAGTCATACTTGCAGTAATAGTTACTAGACTTATCCAAGTGGGAGACTGTTGGATAAGGTGTCTAAGTCCATAACTATTTCTGGTATGTACTTGACCCGACCCGGCATGGTCCATTTGGGTTGCATGGCACCATGCAATTGGATAAACTAAATGAGAGAAATAACGCTTGGAGATTATTAATATATTATAAGTTCTAATATATTAATAATAATATTATTTGATTAGTTTGATCAAGAATTAATTTAGAATTAATTAAGTGATCAAAAGATAACTAATTAAATATATGGGTTGATTAAGTAAATCATCCATATCTTGTATAGTGGGCTAAAAGGCTCCATGGATCATCAAGTTGGGTTCCACCCATAGGATGCTCCATGGATGCTCCATGGGAGTTACAAACCCATGGGTCATGGAAATGAAGAGTCATGACACATTAGGGTTTAACCCTAGATGTGTCAACACTATATAAGGAATATGATCTCCTCCCAAATTGGTAACACACTAAGTAATAAGGGGGCTTGGCCGATTTTGAAGAGTGTGTATTCTCTCATAAGTTCTTCCAATAGCATTTGGTGTTGTGTGAAGCATTTGAGGCATCACCACTTGAGGTGCTAGGCTCACAAGGTTTCAAAGAACACAAGCAACAACAAGGTAAGTTATTCTATCTATAATTTATGTTTAAATTGTTCCCCATGTATGCTAGATAGGAATATAACCTTGGAAATCAACTTTGCATGACAAATTAGACAAACATAGATCCAAGGTTATTAGGGTTGCATGTACACTTAGGAAGTGTTAGAATGCTCAAAACCCTTCAGCTTCATCTTTAACTTTGGCTAGGTGAGCATTTTCAGGTTTTGAAATATTCAAGGTCTGCATCTGGTCCTCCCAGTCAAATGACTGAGCAACCATTGCCTTCTCGCTGTTGACCTGAGCACCTTCCTGATTGTTTCCCATCGCAACCATTGTCCTATCGTTGTTTAATCTACGATCAGGCAAGGGGCACTCACAAGCAAAATGACCTGGCTTGTGACAATTTAAACAACGTAGCTTTCCTTTGTTGAACCCTACCTTCTTATCGACACTCATACCCCAGATGTTCTTTCAGGTCTTCTTAGCAAACTGCTTCGCCCTGAACACTGCCATGGCAATTTGCCATGTAATATCCATTTCTTCCACGTCTTCTGGATGAATCTGATCCAGATCAGGAAACGAAAATTGTGGAGGAAGATCTCCAGCTACAAGAGCATTGTAGCAGTTAACAAGTCTTGTGGCGAGAGTAAGATTTTCATCACACTCCTTATCACTTGAGGAAGAAGCCCCATTAGAGGAAGAAGCAACTTGAGAAACAACAAATGATGGGTTATGAGGAAGAGGCATGGATGATGCATCAGGAAGTGAAGTAGTTGATGAAGTGGAAAAGGATTGAGTATGAACTTGCTGAGCAACATAAGGTTGACCTGTAGAGGGAAAAGTGAGAGATGAAAGAGCATTGTTAGATGAAATTCCAAGATTTGCAGCTGAATACGAATCCACATGTTTTATCTCCCGCTGTTTATCATCAATATCACAAGCCTTGATGATCGCCATCACTTCAGAAAGAGTAAGGTGATTTAGGTCTTTGGTCTTCTTGATAATAGCTACATTCATGTCCCATGACTTTGGAAGAGCATTTAGTAGCTTCTTGTTTATTTTAGACTTTGTCAAGAAGATTACAGCTATGCTCATCTCAGTGGTGAGAGTTGTGAATCGTTGAAGTTGTGCCTCCAGGGTCTCACCAGGAACGTAATTGAACATGTTGAATTTTTGGCGTAGGATGTCCTGGCGACTCTCCTTCATATCTTCATTCCCTTCATATACCTCAATTAGGGCTTCCCACAAAGCCTTTGCTGAAGTATACTCCCTAAAACCTTGAGCTATATCTGCAGACAGGGCCATGGTCAGAGTGGCCAAAGCCCGTTCTTGCTCCTCAACCTTCTCAAAATCTTCATCAGTGTAATTCTCAATCGTTTTGTCAACTACATGCCCTGTAACAGTTGTGGTTATTCTGATGGGATTCTTGATGATGCTTCTGCAAATTTTGAAGTCCTTCATTTTAATGTACTTTTCTATTCGGTATTTCCACTCAGGAAAACCATCTGCAGACAAGAGTCTTGGAATGCGAGTAGTTGTGCCCATGACAGAGTCCAACTCATGGTGATGTGTTTGACTTTGTGAATCCATTGAATATAAATGTAAATAAAAAATTAAATTATTATTTTTTTAAATTCAGTTTCCGGTCAACACAACCGTTTACAGTCAAGGATGTGTTTACGGCCGTAAACTCGGTTTACGGTCGAGAGTTTACGGTCGAGAGTTTGTGGTTTCTAAATACGGTTTATGAATCTAAGGTTGAGGTTATTGAAGATACTTGATTTAGGTTCTAAGAACTAAGTTTACGGTCTAAGAAATTTCTTGAGCTTGCGGCTGAAAACTGAGTTTGCTGCCGTAAACTCTAGGCAGTAAACTCCCAGAAATTCAAGGAATCATGATTTTTGTATTAAAATCGATTCCCCTTCGAAGCAAACACCTACTCCAATCTCAAACAGTGAGGAATATGGCCAAAAACTCGATTGTAAGATGCTTTGACACTGGTTTTGCTCTGATACCAATTGTAAGGTCCTAAAACGGATGTTACCAGTGATCAAACAAACAAAACAATTGATTATAATGATAATGAAGTAGAAAAAAATCAAGAACAAGCTTGCACACACTTCTATTAACGAAAAATGTCTGGTAAAACTTGTTTTCAACAACCGTGAACTCTGTGGCATCAATAACCACTAAATGACCTACATAGCCTCTATATATAGTGGACTTGGGCCGACTCTGGGTTTACGGCCGTAAACTCATAACAAGGCCGTAAACTATAAATAAAACTACCAAAACTGCATATCGACCCAAAAGAACCTATTAAAACGAAAGCCTAAACCAAACTATTAATTGGACCCTTCAGAGTTCATCCTACTCGTCCAGCCCACATTGGGACTCGCCGAGTCCGCCAGGCAAAGGACCCAAAAACACGATTTTCAAGCAAGAATGAAACACAAAGCATCAAATACTATAGAAGTCAATCAAATACTTTAGAGTTCATCCTACTCGTCCAGCCCACATTGGGACTCGCCGAGTCCGCCAGGCAAAGGACCCAAAAACATGATTTTCAAGCAAGAATGAAACACAAAGCATCAAATACTTCAGAGTTCATCCTACTCGTCCAGCCCACATTGGGACTCGCCAAGTCCGCCAGGCAAAGGACCCAAAAAAACGATTTTCAAGCAAGAATGAAACACAAAGCATCAAATACTATAGAAGTCAATCAAGTCTCTGATACCACTGATGGGTTTGACACAAAATAACATCCGATGTGCTCATGCAAACCCTAATGCTTGGATCTAGTCTTCTCTATTGAACATGCAATTCACCCAAGACATGCAAGCCTGAGATCTAGTGTATATTATTCTAAATTAACACAACAAAACAGGTCTAGATGATTATCTCTTCCTAAAAGCTTGAATCTTCTTGTCCTTGGAGCTTAGAGTCACAAATATCACTCCTCTAATGGCTTACAAACACCACAAGCAAGCGGATGATCTTGGAGAGGGGTTAGAAGCTCTAGAATTCGACTTTGGTACTCTTAGAAGAAGGGTTAGCCGATTTTTGAAGCTTAAGGGGTCTATTTATTCTTGTACTGCTAGGGTTTCAGTCAAAACCCTAATTGGATAGCTTAGGCCTTAAGCAGTCCAAAGAACCTTCCAGAATAAAGGACCTTGGACGAAATTAGATGGGCTCCCACTCTAATTTTCGTCCACCCCTTAATTCCAAAGATTTTCAGTGCAAATAAACTATCACATTATTGACAGTTCTAGTCCCCTTTATTTAATTAATCTCTTTTAGACACATAATTAATACTTAATTAGTTCTTGTCTAATATTCATTAAACTATATGATTTCTACTTTAATATATTATTCATATAATATATTAATAAATCATAATAACCTCTTTATTCATAAATCATCCTATCATGTTGCTTTGGTGAAGGCAACCTAAAAGGACCATGCACAACCGGGTCAAATACTTACCAAATATAGTTACGGGCTTAGACACTAATCCTACAAAAACAAGTAGTGGAATCTGTCTTACCAAAATCAAGACACAAATTATGCATGTGGCAGATAATGAAAAAACTGCAAGTAAATGTATAATAAAAACTAAAACTATAATATAAATCATATATGATTTATATAAGAGAACACTATGTAATCCTATATGATTAAATATTCTAATAATATGAATTATCATATATCATACTGTATAATCATATATGATTAAGTATTATAATAATATGAATTATCAGTTATCATATTGTATAATCATATATGATTAATCATATACGATATATGATTAATCATATATGATTAAGTATTCTAATAATAAGAATTATCAGAAATAATATTGTATAATCATATATGATTAATCATTTATTACAGTACATAATCATATATGATTAGGCATATAGGATAGATCCAAATAAGTATATAATTTATACTCATATAAGTAAAACTGTTCATTCATAGGTTATTGGCGATTTATTTAAAAACAAGGACATCAAGAAGAGATTTAACAAGCTTGTCTGGAACATGCATATCAAACCTAATGAATTTGAGAAGAAGTGGGAGTCGATTATCAATGCATTCAATCTGGAAGATAAACGATGGTTCAATGATATGTTCGAATTACATGAAAATGGATACCTGCGTACTTCAATGACACTACAATGTTTGAATTGATGAAAACCACTTCAAGATCAGAAAGCGTGAATTCCATCTTCAACACTTACTCGTAATTTGGAAAGTTACTTTTACATCTCATGATGAACTATAACATTACAATTCAAAAACAAAGAAATACACAAAAGGAGCTTGATCATGAAACAAAGAAGGGGGTATATAAATTTATTTGACCGCGATCGATAGAAAAACATGTTGCAAAAGTTTATACAAGTACATTGTTTTATGAAGTACATAAACAAATCTACAAAGGTTCCTGGTACTGCCATTACAAACTTGTTGGAACAAAAAATGGATGGGAGTAATACAAAGTGGAACAACTGAACAAAAACAACGATTTAAAAACATAATTTAAGGTAATATAGTATTATTTTAAGTTTTGATGAATCAGAACGTAATATACAACTATATTCAGTTATGATTATAAAACAATATATACAACTATATTTAATTCAATAGAAAAAACACGTAATGATTTAATTTTATTTTGAATATGTAAAAATAAAACTTCCAGCAAATGATGTAAAATGTACTTCTAAACACTTCAACCACTTTAGGACTTTGTGCAGACATGCATTCAACATAATCATGAAACATGGAATTAAGGAAATAACTGAACAATACATTGAGAATCATTGGAGAAAGGATGTGATATCAAGGTATTATCACTTCGGTAGGCATGTATATAATACAGGAGACAGTGAAATTAACAGATCTATCAATCAAGCATACTACAACTTTGAAGCATGTTTGGAATAGGTAAGAAAAAATAAAGATAAAATTGATTTGTTTGTTAAGAAAACAAAAAGCATGTTGAAGGAATACGAGAACAATCTTACAAATGAATTGCAGAAAAATAGGACAAATGTTGAAGTGGTAGGAAAGCTTATGTGCATTTCTATTCCAAAAGACATTGACATCAATGTTCCAAATGTTAAAAGCAATAAAGAAAGTGGAAAGAAAAATAGAATTCAAAGTGAAACAGAAATAGCAAATAAATATTCAAACAAGCAAACAAGAACGTGCTCAAGATGTGGAGAAAGGGCTCCTCATAACTTATGTACATGCCCAATCAAACTTGCAGCAGAACAATCATCAAAAGCTACATAGATAATTACTAGTTTAATCAGTAATGAATAAGTCAGGATTTTTTTTATAAATAATATACTTTTTTGATGCATTTTAATCTTTTTACAAGATAGAATTTACTATGATTTTTTTTTACTGAGTTCATTCTCCTTGATAATACTTTCGTTGATTTTATTAGTAGTACAACAAATCAGTTTTCTTGAAATTTTTCTATATTGAACCTTCTTCTATCTAAGTTTAAGTCTTTTATCATTACAAAGTATATAATCACTTATGATTAAACAAAACATATGAAGTGGTATTACATAATCATTTACGATTATACAAATAGAAATAATTATGTAATTTGTTAATGGTTATTCAATACATGTAATCATTTATGCTTACATATAAATTGTTATTCAATACATCTAATCATTTATGATTACATATAAATAACATCTATGTTCTACTACAAATCTCTTTACATATAACCATATACAACAACATTGTTCCTAACAAATATACAACACTATTGTTCACAAAAAATATAAACATAACCATATTCATCTAGAAAAGAAACTTCTAATCACCAATCATCGAATAACATCAAACATGATAAAATCTTCAATAAAAAATAATTTCACAAGCCTCAAATATCATGTTCCCCATTTTTCAAGATTCTTGTTCTTCGTATTCATAGCTAGATTTTCATAGATATTGTCGCTTACTCCAAGAACAGTTCCACCATTACTTAGAAAGATTATCTCCATTGAACATACAAAATCTTTACTACATATCAGATGTAGAGAAATGTTGTTCATTAAAAAGAAATCTTCTTTAAATGAACAACATTCCTCTACTTCAAAGGCATCTAGTAAAGATCTGATATGCTCAATGAAGATAAACTTTTTAATTAATAGTGGAAGTGGCATTCTCGGAGTCAGCTACAATATCTATGAAAATCTAGCTACAAATAAAAGAACAAGTATGTTGAAAAAATGGAGAACATGATATTAGATACAGCAAAATTAGTTCTTTTTGACTTATAGAGTCCATAATTTACCTAAAATGAAATGGAAGATTTTTACATCATAGATAAGTAATGGTAATATATAAAAAAAATTAAATTAAAAATTGAAGAAATTAATATAAAAAACTAACCATTTGAGAAGTATAAGCAATCAACTTTAACCGAATCTAAGGGGTAGCACGAGGCTACCCCCTTGATCAAAACAGATTCACAACTCAATGAAAAACCTGATTCGTTTTGATTTATCAAGCCAAGATTCTTCACTACAAACACTATAAAACAAAATTAAATTCTAAAAAAGATAAGATTCTGCATGGTGATATATTCAATGCACTCAATATAAACTCACTTTTCAAGAAAAAAATGTAATAAATTATAATGTGTTGTTCAACATATGTAATCATTTATAATTACAAAAATAGAGAAAAAATTAATTGATACAATCACTAATGATTACATATAAACAACATATAAGCGGTACTAAAAACATAATTACATATAAAAATATAACATAATCACTTATGATTAACATTTAATAGCATAATTCATGGAGACAAACTTACATAATAAAATCCATCAAACTACATATAAACTTGTTTTCCATCACCATAAAAATAAACATTCTTCAGAATATCCATAACATAAAGACAACTTAAACCAACATAAACAAACTTGTTCATAAAACATCATCCATTTACTTCTAAAATCACAAAATCTTCAATAAAAAAAACTTGACAACCTTGTTTGTATATTCCATTCAGCATGATATGAATGCCTACAACAAATCTTTAGATAAACTTTTTGATACTTATACGCAGCTTTCAACACATCATCACGCTTTGTATTAATCTCAGAAGTTAAAATTGTTGCTGTATATTTCATTCTCAACTTCTCTAGAATTTTTTCTTGAGAAAGACCCTCTTTTGGAAGACCACATTTCCATTTAGAACCTTTTTCTCCAAAATTACTTTTCGTATGTCTCATAGCAAAAACACCACAATCCGCATTGTTGTAAACTGTCCTCCATGATATTTCAATCTTATTGGTGTAATATTTTTAACAACCATTTCATTTTCTTTAACATGATTAATCTCTTTTAGATACTTCAAAAAACACTTTTTTTAAAAATCATATATGATTTGAACTCAGTAAAATATAAGTATAATAATTGTTAAACATATCATATATGATTTCAAATCTAAAGATTAAATATGATTTGATGTAACAACCTAAAATTTCATATCACATCTTGTAACCCAAATTGTAATCCAATTCGATCAACCAAACGCAGTTTCCAAATTCGTTTCCGATTTCATCATTAAATTAATTCATTAACATATTTCGATCTAAAATGACTTAATGCGTGTCTTAATGCCATTAGGAATCATTCTAACACCCCATTATCGTTATCGGAATAATTCAAGAATCGACCATATCGGGTTACGACAAATTGGTCGGGTATGACCAAAAGCCCCGCCTAACGCCGGTATCGGGTAGAATTCCGTCGTGTCCAATTCCCGAGCACTATATAAGTGATTCAAAGCTTTCATTTGAAGCTTTTGGCCATTTCTTCCATAATCACTTCCAACCTCTCTCCTCATCCAAAATCAAAGGTCCAAAAACAAAGAATTAAGGCTCCAAATCAAAGAGGTAACATCCTTAACTTGTTATCTAACCTCTTTAGCCTTCAATTTGATGTTCAAATTGAGTTTTAGGACCTAGAACATGTGTTTACGGCCAATGATCAAGCTTGGGCCGTAAACACCTAAAAATGGGGTTTTTGAGCCATTTAACCCTTCCAACTCATTGTTGGGACTTAGATACGACCTTAAGGCTTGCAAATTGGGACTTAAAACATTTAAAACATAAATTTTGAGGGACAAACAAGAGTTTACGGCCAAGACATGTGCTTGGGCCGTAAACTCCTCAAACATGGAGGATAAACTCATTTTTACATGTTAGAATGCCTTGAAACTTAACCAATAGCTTTGTGGTAAATCCTAGAACCATCTAAAAATAGTTTAGAGACCTTAAACACATAAAAAATACCACATATAGGAGTTTATGTCCTAGGAACATACCCTTGGCCGTAAACTCATGAAACTTTGTCAAAAGATGCATCTAATTCACTCCAAAGGCTTGCATAAATTTCTAGAATCACATGTGATTGTTTTAAGTGTCAAAAACTAATTTTGCATGAGCATAGAAGAGTTTACGGCCATAGAACATGCCTCTAGGCCGTAAACTCCTAAAAATATGTTAAATGGTGCCCTAAATTCATGACAAGGCTTGGAAAATTAACTAGAATCACATGTGATTGTTCTTTGTACCTCAAATGAATTATTCTTGACCATAGTAGAGTTTACGGCTGTAAACTCCAAGTTTAAGTCCGTAAACTCCCTTTTTAAATGGTATAAATCCAAACAAATTAATCCAAGGCATTTTAAAAGTCCATTCCAACAATCCCCATGTCCATTCAAGTCATTAAACCCTCAAAATCACACCAACATGAGTTTACGGCCGTAAACTCATGTGTGTGTGTGTTTTGTGGCTGTAAACTCCCTAATATGTTTACTCTTGGGGAGTAAACTCAAGTCCTAAGTCCCTAGTGTCAATATACGTCCGTAGATGTCACCCGGGTCACTCCAAACGTTCGTTTTGAGGTGTTTAACCTCGTTGGAGTGTAATGTTCCATATGATTAGTGATTGTAAATCTAATTAGTTATATATGGACATTATTACATTTTACATAGGGACATTGCGAGTAATCAAGCCCCGAACCAACGTCTAATATCCAAAACCATCGCATTTCCGAGTCTGGTGAGTTCATACCCCTACCCTTTTTCACTGTTTTCAGGGGGGGGGGGACACAAGAAAAGTACAAGGGTTTTCTTGTACTCAAAACTTATTTTCGTGTGTGTGTGTGTTTCACATTTCATATGCTTTTAATACTGATGTACACAACTGATAACCAGTAGAACATGCAGATCACGTAAAGATTTACTTGTGAAATGGGTT